>NC_061828.1:20644193-20646693 GCF_019202785.1 Penaeus chinensis | reverse complement strand
TCGATTTATTTTTTTTTTTTTTTTTTTTTTTTTAGCGATCTGGATGGTGTGTTTACTTGAGTAACTTGAGCATGTGTTATTTATTTATCAGAAAATGCTCAAGTTTGCTCTGTCTGTCTGTCTGTCTCCCCCTCCCTCTCTCTCTCTCTCTCTCTCTCTCTCTCTCTCTCTCTCTCTCTCTCTCTCTCTCTCTCTCTCTCTCTCTCTTTCTATCTATCTATCTATCTATCTATCTATCTATCTATCTATCTACCCCCCTCTCTCTCCTCTTCTTCTCTTTCTCTCTCATCCCCTCTCCTTCCTTCTCCTTCTCTCATCTCTAAAGTCTGTAACGAAAACTCGCATGAACAGAAATATTCATATTATGCATATCGCATTTAGTAGCCGCGGTTCCTTTAGGGCTTAAAGTATAATTTAACTTTACTACACAGGTCAGGAGGAAAAGGGGGAAGGGAGAGAGGGGGAGGGAGAGAGAGGGGGAGAAGGGAGGAGGGGAAGGAGAAGAGTGGGGTTAACTAACTTACAGAAGCAGAAATTATATGATTATGTATTAATCCTTTAAGATATGTTTATCCGTTCTTATTTTTTGTATATTATGTAATTGTTATTCATATTACTTTCATTGCTTCTTTATGATGTAATTTTACCGTTGTTTCTGTTGATGACGTCCTTATTATCATTATTAGTGTTGTTTATCATTATAGTTCTTATTGTTGTTATCATGTTATTGTTACAATTGTTATTGCTATAATCATCACTATTATCCTCTGTGTATCTAATCAGTCAATCCATCTGCCAACTCGTCCCCCTTGTCTCGCTCTCTTGCTCCTTTTTCTTTCCTCTGTCCCTCTTCCCCTTCCCTTATCGGTCCATCTCTGTCCCCTTACCTTCTTTTTCCTCGAACCTCCAACGTATCGAACAGTAAACAGCTGATCTCTGGTGGTTTTCGTTTCTTAGATTGTTGCCATAAGATTTCCCTCTCGTCTTAACTGGACATCATGGAAAGAGAGAGGGAAGGGGAGGAGAGATGGGAGGGGGGGAAGGGAGATGTGGAGGGAAGAGTGGAGAGAGGAGTGGAGACGGAAGCGGGGGGGGGGGGGGGGGGAGTGGAGAGGTGAAGGGAAGAGTTGAGATGGAGACGGGAGGGGGGAGAAGAGAGGTGGAGGGAAGAAGGGAGAGGACGTGGAGAAGAGAAGGGAAGAGTGAAAGGGTGGTGGAGAAGGAAGGGGGGAAAGGAGGGATGGAGTGAAGAGGAGATGTAGAGGGAACAGAGTAGAGGTTAGAAATATGAAAGGGGGGGGGGGGGAAGGAAGTGGAAGGAAGAGTGGAGAGAGAAGAACAAGGGGAAAGAGAAAGATATTTCTGTTGCTGTTTATATTTCTCTTATTTCTGACCTTCTTTTTCCTGTCTTTTTAACTTTATGCTTGTGGGTTTATGTATGTATGTATGTTTGTATGTATGTATGTATGTATGTATGTATGTATGTATGTATGTATATATGTCTGTCTGTCTGTCTGTCTGTCTGTCTGTCTGTCTGTCTGTCTGTCTGTCTGTTTGTCTGTATGTATTTATGTATTGTGTTTGTGATGCCGTTGTGTCCTTTAAAGATGGGACTAAAATTACTCCATATGCAAATACAAGAATCTGTGTAAGTGTGTGCATTGGTGCTTACACGGAAGTCAAATTTTACATGCAAATTGAATCATAGCTGTGAGTGGGAAATCATATGAGTCTTACACTTCTTATAATTTGTGTATCTGTGCTGATGAAAAATAGGTTTGCTTAGAAGATCAAATTACTCCTTAGTTATCAGGGTCTTTATTCAGCATAAGAAATAAGAACAAACGAAATATTTCAGAAAATTAAATCTATTCTCTTCATTTCTAATTTGGACTCGACCTCCACCTCACGCTTGCACGTTAAGTAGACTGAGTGTATTTGCATGCATAAAAGATCGCACATAAGACTGTGGCATGTTAAACCCCGTCCCCCAACTCCGCATCCAAAAAGAAGAAAGAATGAAAGAAAGAATATACATTCATACACACACATACATATATATATATATATATATATATATACACACATATATACACACATATGTATATACATACACACACACATACATACACACGCATATGTATATATATATATATACATATATATATAGTATATATATATATATATGTATATATATATATATATATATGTAGGCATATGTATACATATATATATAGTATACATATATATATATATATAGTATATAGTAATATATATATATATATATATATATATATATATACGTATACACACACACCCACACACACACACACACACACACACACACACACACATATATATATATATATATATATATATATATATATATATATATGTTTATATATATATTCATATATTCATATATAATATATATGTGAGTGTATATGTGTGCGTGCGTGTGTGTGTGAACGAGAAAAAGAATGAATGAGAGAGGGAGAAA
>NC_061828.1:20624193-20626693 GCF_019202785.1 Penaeus chinensis | reverse complement strand
CCCTCTTACATTAAACAGGAGTAGGGCTTAAATCAGGTTCTGGACAAACCTTATTAGCGAGGCAATCTAATTTACATCTCAATTGACTTTTAAAAATGTAAATTTCAAAGACTGGCGGTCACTTTGTCGACTTGGAAAATTTCGCTTCTCCCCTAAAAAAAAAGAGTCCCCACGAGACATGGAAACTGGCTTCTAAGTGGCTGGAGGTTTTTGGTGTCTTTGTATCGCGGCTTGTGATTGGCTGAGAGCAGGAATCGCCACTCAGAGTAAACGGTTTAGGGTATTTTTATATATGTATATTTTAGTGAGTGTGACAATAGACTCTGTGTGTGTTTTGTGTGTGTATACTTTGTATGTATGTATGTAGTTGAATATATGTATGTGTGTGATTTGTGTGTGTCTTGCGTTTATGATATGTGATTATGATATATATGTGTCAGTGTATGTTGCATATTTATATATGCTCTGTGCGCAAATGTTTAGATGTGCGGCATGTATGCATATGATTGGCTGTCTGTCTGTTTGATTTAGTTTGTATAAATATATGTACCTAGTGCTGTGTTTACAAATATGCTAATGTACATTATAATGTATAAATACTGTATATACATAAGAACACACACACACACACACACACACACACACACACACACACACACACACACACACACACACACACACACACACACACACACACACACACACACTCACAATCACAATCACACTCACTCACACACACACACATACTCAAAAAAAAAATATATATATATATACATACATACATATGTTTTTATATATATATATATATATATACATATACATACACACACTGTACAGTACATAGAAATATAATATATAATTCCTGCCTTCTTAACATTAATGATGATGAGAAAGTAGGGAAAAAGTAATGGATAAATAAAGATAAATGAGCAACAAAATATACACGAATAAATAAGAAAAAGACTAAAACCTAGGGACGCAGCAAGTCAAAAAGGTCTCTCCGACATTGCTATCGACAAGCAACGACCCCAATCGCCACCCGCTGGCAAAATACACACACAAAAAGAAAAAAAGAGAGAGAGAGAGAGAGAGAGAGAGAGAGAGAGAGAGAGAGAGAGAGAGAGAGAGAGAGAGAGAGAGAGAGAGAGAGAGAGAGAGAGAGAGAGAGAGAGAGAGAGAGAGAGAGAGAGGGAAAGGGAAAGAGAAAGAGAAAGAGAAAGAGAGAGAGAGAGAGAGAGAGAGAGAGAGAGAGAGAGAGAGAGAGAGAAGGGAAAGGGAAAGGGAAAGGGAAAGGGAAAGGGAAAGAGAAAGAGAAAGAGAAAGAGAGAGAGAGAGAGAGAGAGAGAGAGAGAGAGAAAGGGAAAGAGAAAGAGAAAGAGAAAGAGAAAGAGAGAGAGAGAGAGAGAGAGAGAGAGAGAGAGAGAGAGAGAGAGAGAGAGAGAGAGAGAGAGAAAGAAACGAGAGAAAAGGACAAAAATGTTTATTGGATGCATGGCACCAGTACCGCCTCTGCATGACAATACTCGCGACACAAAACAGAGACGGAAAATGCAGGTCGGTTTTATTACGTATTGTGGGAATCTTTCGATTTATTTGTTTATTTATTAATTCATTTATCTCTTTATCTATCTTTGAGAAGGGGGGTTATGTCTGTTAATAGCATACACGGGGATTTGTACAACGTTAAAGGGAATGACCGATGATGAGGAGGAGGGGAAATGGAGGACGGAAGGGTGCATGAGAGACGAGACGTTAAAGTGAATGTGGAATGATGAGAGAAGAGGAGAACCAAATTAATGAGGATTAAAGGAAAGGCAAGGAGAGGGAATGAATAAGGAGATAAACTGATAAAAAAGGAGAGAGAGAAGGAGGTAAAAAAAACAAATGAAGACAAATGAGAAACGATAAGTAAAAATAAGAGGAATCAAACAAAAAAGACTCTTAAAATTAAAGGAAATATTAAACCGAAAATAGAAAGGACACAAATGGACAAAGCAAGGGAGAAAATGTGGGGAAGAAGGAGGCAAGGGAAAGGTCCTAATGGGTGTTGAAGGACTGAAGAGGATGATCCGGCGTGAGTGTGTATCCTGGACCTGATCGGGTCATCGTGGTCTTCAAGCCGAAACACTACCAACGGCTACAGAAGGGTTGATTTGATTTTAGTTTCTTTTAAATCTCTTCACTCCTCGGTATTACGGCGATAATAGATCATCACTTTTTTTTCGTTTTGTTATTTATACTGGTTTGAAGGACAGTTTGAATGGAGTAAAGAAGTAAATGGTTCTTGCTGAAATCTCGAGCAAGTTCTTAAAGTCTGAATGCTCAGTCTTATAGATGGGCTCACTTTTTTATTCATTTTTTTTTTTTTTTTTTTTTTTTATAGCTTTAATTGAAATGAATTATAGCAGCGGCACAAGAAAATCCAGCTCATTTTAACAGAAATTCACGTCAGTACTTTTAGTATCAGCAAACATCCTTTGAGAGTCAGAAACTGCTCCGA
>NC_061828.1:20604193-20606693 GCF_019202785.1 Penaeus chinensis | reverse complement strand
CATACTGTCCATGATAGTCCAAGCTAGTAATACCTGGCACTGCACTTCGACCCAAACGCTTCACAGGAAAGACGAAAAGATCATCTCTCTCAGTAGTCTTTCGTTTCACAATTTCACACAAAACTCCGTGTCTGCTCTCCACAAGGTCGCGCAAAACGGGATATCCTCCTTCCACATGGCACACATAATAACACTGAGGCATTAAACCTAGAATTTTTTTTTAACGTGTACAATTTGATGACAGGTTTTACATTTGTGCTAAGTCAAGTTATTTACACATGTAAATCATAGAGGGCATAAGGGTATTAGGGGAGTCTAGTTACTTAACAATGCGTCACTTAACAATGAACTGACCATTAATGTTTTCCATGACAAACATAAGTCTGTCGGTAATCACTGGTGTCGGAATCATCGCCATCGATAAAAAAAAAAGAATCTTTGCCTCTCCTTCATCGACAGCAGTTGCCTCAACTTTTGTATATTTATGCAATATTTGTCTAGTTGCTAATAGTATATCGTCATCAGGAGTACTTTCTATATACAGGTAGATCAAATATCTATATTTTTTATTACTTTAATAATTTGGGAAGCATAGGATTTGAGAGCCTTGCCTTAACCCAAACAATCGTAGAAAAGCCGGTGTAACAGCCATTCTCTGTGACGCTGTACATCGTACATTTGGATAGTCAAACTGGGATCGTAACCTGCGAAGTGCATGGTTCGGGGCTGCACGCCTTGTTGGCTGGCCTTGACGCCGATGGAGAAATGACAGAAATTTGCATTCGAGGGTTTGACTTCCTGCTCCACAGCTTGAATCTACCCGAACAGTCTAATTGGAGTCTCCCCGCCCCTGGGGGCGAGGTATTTTGATGCCCGCACTTCATATGTGCTAAGACCATGCTACCCCCCCCCCCCCCCCATCTCTCTCTCTCTCTCTCTCTCTCTCTCTCTCTCTCTCTCTCTCTCTCTCTCTCTCTCTCTCTCTCTCTCTCTCTCTCTCACGCATACTTGAACAAAGAAAACCGTGATTAGCCTATGCAATAGAGTTGTAATCGCCCAAAGCTCCTTACTATCAAAATATAGGCAAGGCGAGAATAATAGTTTCGGAATGAAATTTCACTGACGTTCTATGCAATTATCGGAGTCCAATAGGAGCTTTAAAAAGGAAAATAAAATATATTGGTTTTGTATATCACGTAAATTACTTTCGAGGAACAACGAATGTTACAGAAAATATGCAAATAGTTGTGACAAAATCCGGAAAGATATTACTGTTGGAATACGTGCCGGTTCGAAATTGAAAATCAATGTTCCCAGGAAATGCATTATGGAAAGGTATTTCGTGTTTCACGCGGAAATTATGGAAGGCTATTATGATAATGATATTGATAATAATAATAATAATAATAATAATAATAATAATAATAACAATAATAATAATAATAATAATAATAATAATAATAATAATAATAATAATAGTAATGATAATAATAAAAACAGTAATAATTATAATAAAAAAAGATACTGATAAACAGATAATGCTAATGATTGTAATAATGATAACGATAACAATGATAATAATGATAATAAGTCATGATAAGGATATATACAAAAACAGTAAAAATGATGATGAAGATGATGATGATAATAATAGTTATAATAGCAAAAATAACTAACAAAATGATAGTGATAATAATGAGAAAGATAATAACACTACTACTACTACTGATAATATCACAACTAATAGTAGTAAAAAAAAACTTATAACAGCTGATGATGATAATGTTAATTACAAAAAAATAATGATACAAATAATTATAATCAATATGAATACCGATATTTATGATTAAAAAAGAATCACATCCACAATAAGAAATGCAAATGAACTGTAACGTTTCAAAGTCGGCAAGACTATCCAGGAAGACGAACAGATATCTGAAATGGATATCCCATACGAAAGAAAAAAAAAAAAAAAAATTAGAAGCCCTGTTGATTAGATAATTGCCTAATTTCAACCTAAGTGCTTATCAATGAGGCTTAGATAACCTTACATCGTCAGTAGCAAGTGTGAAGGGTTGGTTTTGCTTTACTGTATTTTAAAGTACACTAGGCGCGTGTGTGTGAACAAGGTTTGGGGTTTCACTCCGTTCCGAAGCAGTAAGCTTCACGGCGAGGTGTCGTCGACCCGAGATTCATTGGCGAACCACCCAAGCTATGACCACCTCATTTAGCTCCGATCTCCACACGTCTTAAGTAAGTGTATGGTTTTATATTGTTTTGTTGACATTTATCTTCTAATTACTGTCCTGTTTAGCAATTGCAAATTGAAAATATCGCTATTTATTGGCTCTCAATATGTGTCCATGACCGTCACTGAGAGTTACCCAAGACCGTCTCTCAGTATTGCCCACAATTACCGCCTGTGCAGAGACTCGTGTTAAACGAATTTGGTTGCAGCAAGTGTATGTTGCATCTTAAATACATATTTTTGCTATTTATA
>NC_061828.1:20596693-20599193 GCF_019202785.1 Penaeus chinensis | reverse complement strand
CAAGGAGAGAAAAGAAAAGAACAAAGAAAAGAAATTGAAAAATGTCGTACCTGGCTCGTGAGTTCGACGGTGATGGCGCCCTCGGCCACGTCCTGCAGCCCCTCCACCAGGTGGCTCTGCTTGCCCCAGCCGTCCGACGCGATCCAGTGGAAGTGGGACGTCAGGTTCAGGCGGTGGGCGGCCGCCAGGACTCCTCTGCGGGGGAAGAAGGAAAGGTGAGTCAGACAGGTGAGTCAGGTAGAATGACAGATGAAGGGAGATAAAGTGATGTGCATCTATCTTACGAACACACACACACACACACACACATACACATACACATACACATACAAACACACACACAGATAGAGAGGAAGGGAACAGGGTGAGTCGGGCTCGATGTGTATTGACTGGGCTGGGGTTTAGATATTAGTCCTGGTGAAATATACTGATGAACGTATACTGGATAATTCTGTCTTGCAAGTTGTTTACTAATTTCTATAACCGGCTGTGATCTATTTGGTCAAGGGGGTTAGCCACATTCCTTACCCCTGATTAATATCGACCTTGTCAAATCTCCACACCTTCACATCTAAATGTCCCATTGTTGATAAACGATTTATTATGAAACCTCATTCTCTCGAGTTTGCTCCTATTAAAAAAGAAAAAAAAAAAAAAAATCACCTTTCATATTCGAAAGTTATCTGTTCATTATCACCTGTAACTAACCAACGTACTCCTGATTATCCAAGCAGAACTTCCAACTATAAACCAACAGTTCTATCCGTAATAGGTAAAGACACCGAAAACCCTCACTGCCAATCAACCGCTCGCCTTCCTCGAAGAATACAAACTTCTTTCTGATCATTAGTAAAGCCTAAGTAGTAAGGTCTACTAGTATTCCGCTTGCCTTGGTAGCCCACAGTTGATCCTCTGTTCTCGATCCCTTTGGTGTGAGCAAAGTGGCCTCCTTGGGCACTTCAAAGGCCTGAGATCGTGTCTGGCCTTGTAGTGAAGCTTCCGATGTCTCCACACAATACTTACCACGTAGAATTTCACTATTAATTGCCCCTTATAGTATGTTATATCTCAAATTCGAGCTTAAATCGAAAATTCATTATTCTCTTTCTCACGGGTGGTTAGTTGCTACATTATCTTCTGTCGTTTTTCATCATGGCTGCTGCTCTCTGGAGTTCATAGTCACCATGTCTGGTGTCTTGAGGACAATCATAAATGCCAGATCTCTACATTCTCATTATTGTAGAGAATATAGAGGGCTAAGGCGGCTGAGTGCTAATCTTGTGTTCGGGAGTTCGAGGCTCTTCCAAACACAGGAAGGTGGCGACCAATAGAATCTGTTGGGTCGAGGGTAACGCGCCAGTCGGTGTTGGATCACCTTATCATATCAACCTTTCAAAGTTTTTATACCAAAGATGCCAACTCTGTCTCACAGATATTTTTTTTATAACCTCCATCTGAGATCTGGAAAAATCCTCGTATCTTATCTACTCCAGCACCCTACAACATGGCCACTTTTAAAGAGACTAAACAAGCATGGACTTCTCCCTCTATAATATCTTCCATTCCGTCACGTACTAGAGGGTCTTCGATTATAGTAAACCTATTTGGGCGTTACCTGTGCGTAAGAAAGAGAAGAGGAAGAAGAAAAAGAAATAAAAGGAAAAATACAAAAATAAGAGAAGGGTAAAGAAAAAAGAGAAGAGACGAAAGACGAAAGCCAAAAAGCTAGACCGTGGTTAAGGCTTCACCCGCCCAGACGAGGATCGACAGCCATGCAGCAGCACAGGTAAATCCTGCAATTTCTCTCCCTCCCGGTCACAGCCTCCGCATCTCGTGAATGGCCGAGACCACAAGAGATTCCGCGAGATAAGATCCTGTAATCTCCGTGGCACATTGGTTCGGCTGCACTTTGAAGATATTAGCATATTCATGGGTACGTTTCTCGGTTTGGGGCAAGGCACTCGCATGAGCTTTTGAATTTAAGTCTTGTCAATAGCTTCTTTTCTTTTTTCTTTTCTTTTTTTTTTTGTCCAGCCGTCTGCTTATCTAATTGTCTGCCTATCTCTTTTTGTCTTTCTCTAGCTATGTCTACATGTCCATATGTCTCTCTCTCTCTCTCTCTCTCTCTCTCTCTCTCTCTCTCTCTCTCTCTCTCTCTCTCTCTCTCTCTCTCTCTCTTTCTCTCTCTTTTTCTCTCTCTAATACACTCTTTTCTCTATTATATGAACTGAACAAAATTCCGCATTTGAAACTAACCCCAGAGAAACACAAACTTCAGATATGGAGTAATTTAAACATTTCTATATACAGTAGTACAGTAAATCCTCACGGGTTGGATCACAGCCTCCCCTTCTCCCCTCCTCATCACTGAGCCTTTGTGATACAAATGCAAGCTGCATGAGCTGGGATCATCTCCGAGCCGTGTCTGTAAGTGAACGCCCTGCACACCTGTTGTCACCGTACACGGCAGACCGACGGCGCGTATCCTCCACGGACTTCA
>NC_061828.1:20559193-20564193 GCF_019202785.1 Penaeus chinensis | reverse complement strand
CTGGTCGGGGGAGGAGGAAGGGGGAGGGAGAAGGGGGAGAGGGAGGGTGGTAAGGGGGTGGTAGGGGGATGGTTTGTTGAGGGAGGGAAGGAGGGGGAAATGAGGAGAAAGGAGTGATGTGTTGAGGTGGCGTATTGGAGGGGAGGAGGAGGAGGAGGAGGAAGGAGAGAAGGAGAAGTAGGTTCGGAGAGGGGAGAGGGACAGGGAGAGAAGGAGGGGAAGCATAAATGGGTGTGGGGGTGATGAACTGAGATGGGGTGAGGAGGGAGAGGAGGGGAGGGGGCGAAGTATCGAGGTAGGGCAGAGGAGGGGGAGGAAAGGGGCAGAGGGAGGATTAAGTCTGCATGCTAGACAGAGGCTGGTTGTTTAGAGTTCTCTCTCTCAAAGGGCGAAGAGAGCTCGCCGAGTCGTTAGAGTCGTGATAAACTTATGGCCTTGTTTGGTCTGCTGTTGCTACTATTGTTGCTTTTCTGTCGTTGTTTTCACGGTCATTAAGACTTTTTCTTTCTTTGTTATTTATCTTTTTTGTTGCTGTTTTTCATGTTGCAATACATACAGGCTTTATATATTTTGCCTTCAAAGAAATAGTTTGCAATATCCGTTCGGATGCCCTCCCCGGCTATGATAACTGGTGTAAATAAACTTTTCGATTTAATCAGTTACACTATATGCAGCCGTAGGCGGGAGGTATCTGACCAATCAACATTTACAGTTTAAAACGACTTACAAGTACAAAAAAACGCTCCATATACTATTCAAATTCCAAAAGCAAACGCAAAGACGACAGAGACACACTAAATCCTTGGCTCCGAAAAAGAACGTATCTCTACATAACACGAAGCCGAGTCTCCCCTTGAA
This sequence comes from Penaeus chinensis, assembly GCF_019202785.1. Taxonomy (NCBI): domain Eukaryota; kingdom Metazoa; phylum Arthropoda; class Malacostraca; order Decapoda; family Penaeidae; genus Penaeus; species Penaeus chinensis. The sequence continues at coordinate 20,563,335 of NC_061828.1, read as the reverse complement.
ACGCCAATTTAATACTTCCCCCTTTATCATGGTTGCATTCCGCGTAGGGAAATAGCCTCAGTCAGCAACGCACTTGTTCCTACACACTCGCTCCCACCTATTTCTATAAATGGCACCATATATCGGCATTGTGTGTTATTAAAGTCAGTGCGTCGACGCATACACGAGTTTGCTGTTGTCTCCCTACGTACCATCTATGCATAGTGGTCTTTAAGTTCAGGAAAGACTGAAGTGGTTAACGCGGGAAATGATTTTATGATAATCAGTCAATGTTTCTTTGTATTCAGTATATCATTCTTTCGAATACTCATACGTCTTTAGTGACTAACGGCATTGTTTTAGTGTCTGTGTCTGTGTATGTATGCATGTGTGCGTGCGTATGTGTGTGTGTGTATGTGTATGTGTATGTGTATGTGTATGTGTATGTATGTATGCATGTATGTGTGTGTGCGTGTGTGTGTGTGTGTGTGTGTGTGTGTGTGTGTGTGTGTGTGTGTGTGTGTGTGTGTGTGTGTGTGTGCGTATGTGAGTGTGTATGGAATGTATATGAGTATATGTTTTCGTGTGCAGTTGCATATGGTGCTTGTGTGGGAAAATATGTGAGTGTACGTTTCTGGATAATATATGATAAAGGATCCATTGAAGTGTCTTTCCTTTGTTAGAACGTCAAGTGTGAGGGATGCGTTTGTTTGAATTGTCTGCCAAGATGAGTTTTGTATTTCTTCATCCGGAATGATACTCCCTGTCTTGTTTTTTTTTTGTTTTTTTTCTTTTTTTGTCCGGGTATCAGCATTTAGCGTTTGATTTATTGTTCCTGCCCCGAGCGAAGAAAAACAAAAGTTGAGACCAATATATTCTTTTCCTTGCCAATCGATACAAGTCATCACATTTCCAAGAAGAAGTAGATATTTTTGTTTACTTCAGCATTCGGACTGTCGTTTCAACGAAACTTTATTTCGAACATCAGCATTTACGTCACGGGAGGGTTGGCAGCCCTGTTTGATATAGGACGTTTGCGCCCTCAGGGTTGGTAGTACTGCCCGGTGTCTGTGAGAACCCTAATTGCTTCCTAATGTCTAATTTTCGCACACCGCAGGCAAAGTGGAGGTTTTAAAGACGAAAATGATACACCAACCTACGAATAATAAGTTTATATTTTTGTTTTCCTTTTTTTCTCGTATGTATTTTGTATTCTCCGTTTCTGTCTGTCTATGTCTCTATATATCTATATATCGATCTATAGCTATAAATCTATCTGTTAGTTTATCTGTATGTCCATCTATCGGTCTATGTCTCACTTGCTCTTTAGACCTGTTTCCCTTTTATGTGTCTTTCTCAGTCCTATTGTCTATGGCTGACGCTCACAGAAAGACGTTGGAATACTTATTTAATCTTTCTCTCAGGCAGCCTTTTCTGTCCCTTTTAGCTCCCTTATTTATCAGGAACTGACAAATGTAAACAACGCAACACACAGATACACGCATATATATATGTGTATATATATATATGTATATGTATATGTATATGTATATATATATATATATATATATATATATATATATATATATATATATATGTATATATATATACAGAGAAAGCGAAAGAGAGAGAGAGAGAGAGAGAGCGAGAGAGAGAGAGAGAGAGAGAGAGAGAGAGAGAGAGAGAGAGAGAGAGAGAGAGAGAGAGAGAGAGAGAGAGAGAGAGAGAGAGAATTTGATAAAATCGAACAAACAAAGCCATAAATATCAAAAGCTCGATGATAGGGTCGAATTCTGCTCCAAAACGAAAGCGAGATTCCGCCTTATGTATTCCGGCGAATATTAAACAACTGTTACTATTAGTGAAACATTTCAGGAATTTAGAGGAGTTGAAGTAATATTGTTTTATCGGAGTGGGTCGAGAGGGGAAGGGGGGAAGGGAGGAAGAGGGGAAGGAGAGAAGGGGGAAGGGAGGGGAAGGAGGAGGGGGAAAGGAGGGAAGGAGGGAAGGGAGGCAGGCGTTTGGGTGATGTTAGTGTAATACGTAAAAACTATATTTGTAAAATTTATTTTAGTATTGTAACAACCATGGGGGGAAGGGAGGAAGAGGGGAAGGAGGGAGGGAGGGAGGAGGAGGAGGGAAGAGGAGGGGAAGGGAAGAGGGGAGGAGGAAGAGGAAGGAGGAAGGGGGAAGGGAGGGAAGGAGGGGGGGAAAGAGGGGAGGAGGGAAGGGGGAAGGGGGAAGGGAGGAAAGGAAGGAGGGAAGGGGGAGGGGGGAAGGAGGGAGGGGAGGAAGGGGAAGGGAGGGAAGGGAGGAAGAGGGGAAGGGAGGAAGAGGGGAAGGAGGAAGGGGGAGGGAGGGGAAGGAGGGAAGGGGGAAGGAGGAAGGGAGAAGGGGGAAGAGGAAGGAGGAAAGGGGAAGGAGATAGGGGAAGGGGGAAGGGGGAAGGGGGAAGAGGGAAGGAGGGAGGGGGAAGAGGAAGGGGAGGGGGAAGAGGGGAGGAGGAGAGGGGAAGGAGATAAGGGGAAGGGAGGGGAAGGAGGGAAGGGGGAAGGGAGGGGAAGGAGGGAAGGGGAAAGAGGGGAAGGAGGGAAGGGAGGAAGAGGGGAAGGGAGGAAGAGGGGAAGGAGGGAAAGGGGAAAGAGGGGAAGGAGGGAAGGGGGAAGGGAGGGGGAGGCCTTTTGAGCTATCAATTGGAATGCCTCTCATTGTGGCAGCTTTTATTAAAAAGTCAAAAAAAGATCACAAATAAATCCCTACGATTTCATGTTATTTCGCAGTGGGTTACTGTGTTAATTACAGATTAAGCATGGCGTTTGGGTGATGTTAGTGTAAATACCGTTAATAAACTATATATCTGTAAATATTTTATTTTAGTATTGTAAACAAACCATCTCACGTTATTTTTGACTATTAGAAGAGGTTAGTTAGGTATCGAATTTAACAATTTTGATCATTCATTATTGGCAACTTCATCAAATAATGACGCTGGAATCCGCGCTTATATAAAAGAGCCTCAGATATGCAGCGTGGAATTAAAACATTTCGGGGGTGAATATGCCGGGAGCGAATTCCTCCCAAATGTAATATATCGCTGATGGGGAGTCCGTTTTTAGTGAGCAGGACCCGCGTAAAGTACATTGTTTTTTCCGCCCGCGTGGAATTTATGGCGGCGCGCATTGGCGATCCGCGCGGAAGGCTTTTGGAGGTCGCCTCGGTAGGATTTGGGTTCAGACCACGTCGTCATTCAGATCGTGAGAAATTTATGCAGACATGTAAGGAAATTGCATGTGGCACTCGTATATGTATATATACACACACAAACAAATATATACGCGCGCGTACGTGTGTGTGTGTGTGTGTGTGTGTGTGTGTGTGTGTGTGTGTGTGTGTGTGTGTGTGTGTGTGTGTGTGTGTGTGTTTGTGTGTGTGTGTGCGTGTGTGTGTGTGTGTGTGTGTGTGTGTGTGTGTGTGTGTGTGTGTGTGTGTGTGTGTGTGTGTGTGTGTGTGAGTGAGAGAGAGAGAGAGATAGAGAGAAAGAAAAGTCAAGACGCATATTTCAAAATCTCACAGACGTTATTAGGACCGAGAACGAGGTTATAGATATAAATGAGTGCGTTAGTGGATACGCAGATCGCATACCGTATTTCAGCCCCGCTCGCGTGCCAGCCTCCACAATCCGACACCGCCACACCGCCTGCTAGTCTTACCTACGTACAAGAGCTCACCTAACCTAAGATCCGATACCCTTCCCCCGAGTAGTGAGTGCTCTTGGAACCTCTTCAAGCAGCTCTCCTCGTATCTTGTTATCTAATTCCTCCTCTCGGAAAGGAATAACTCACGGGATAGGAAAGAGTTTCGCTCGACCACCCACACACAAGCCGCAGAGCAGCCACATTCAGATAATACTCCCACACGAGGGAAGTCTAAATTACCTGCTATAACAAGTCTTCTCAGAGCGCTGACTGAACGAAATGAAGCTAGGAATCACAGTTGCAGTAGCTATCGTGTTCCCCTTTCTATTGATACACCCACACAAACACAGTTTATCAACCACAACGTACCCTAACAGAACACCAAATTGAACTCAAATGAACACCGGAATCTCTTTTTTTTGTAGCTAAAGAGTCGAAACATCCTCCCAGTTACCTAACTACCACGGG
>NC_061828.1:20541693-20544193 GCF_019202785.1 Penaeus chinensis | reverse complement strand
TTGTCTATCTGTCGTTCTGTCTCCGATATATATGATAATTGACCAATTGCCCTTTCCTTCTTTTTGAAGCTCCTAAGTATATCTTCCACTTCTGTCTGTTTCCTCCGTCGGCCTCGTTCGATCTTTTAGGCTAATTCCCAGCATCAACCTTTCCATTCCTCTCTGGGCACTTAGTTTCCTCTCCAGTAATATGGTCGTAGTCCATGTTGCTAATCCGTAAGTCACAACCGGTTAAAGACTCTGATTAAAGACTTTTCTCTTTAAACATAATGACAAGAAACTTCTTAGTATGTTACTGTGTCTGCCCAAGAAACTCCAGCCTAGACTGTAGCGTCGCTTTATTTCCTCTTCGCTAGATTTGTTTGTTTTTGAGTTGTTCTAGATATATATACTTGTTCACTACCTCCAGCACTTCACTTTGTACATGTATCTGTTCGAACTAAATTCTACTGTTGAAGATGACCTTATTCTTTTTCCTGTTCAAGTCCAACTTTCAGACTTTCTCTATTCAGATCGTTTATGAATTGTTTTTTTAATATTTCCTCAGGGCAAGCTGTAAACCGTTTTGGCTAGATGGCATCGCCCTGTCTAACACCTTTTTCAATTGGTATTTTATCGGTTTCTGTGTGAAGCTCGATGGATTCTGTCCCACCTTCGTGAATATCTTCCATTATTTTACGACAGACTTCCTCTACACCTTTCTGGGTTTGTGTGTGGATGTGGTCTGTTGTTGAGAATCCACTGCGGAAGCCTGCTTCTTCTTTAGGCTGGTATATCTAGAGTGTCAGAGATACGAGCTGTGGTGACTTTTGAGAACAGTTAGTAAATAACTAAAAGGGGGCTCATGGGTTGGTAGTTTTTTTGTTGTTGTTTTTTAGATCCTTTCTATCCCCTTTTTGTACATCAAAGTAGTTGTTGCATTTATACAGGCTTTCGGAGTTTTTCCGTTAAGAAGGCATTTATTAAAAAGATTGGCTAGTTTCATTGTTGCAATTTCTCCTGCATCCATTCCAGGGTCTATACTAATTCCGTCTTCACCTGGTGTTTTCCCTGTTGTGATGTTAGGGTCATATCCAGTTACTGCGTTTGCTTATGTCCGTGGCCGTTCATTTGAGCTGTATAAATCCCTGTAAAAGTCTTACACTCCTTTAATGATTTCATTCTTGTTATCTGTCACTTCTCCGTCTGGTTTCTTTATTGCATACATTTGATTTCTTTCTATTCCAAGTCTCCTTTTAGCTGTTTTCATCCTGAAATCACCGTTTGATTTATTATTTGAGTTTTGAATTCCTTAGATCTACCCTCTTCTTTTTATTTATAGTCTTTGTTAGTTAAGTTAATTCAATTTTGTCCAGTTTGACGATACTTTCATGACCCTATGTTTTTGCATAAGCTCTTTAGATTCTACCACGAGCTTGCTGGGGCTTTGCTTGTTGTTCTTACCGCCTACTTGAAGAGCAGTTCGTTTTATTACGTCGTTGAACTGTTTATTGATTTGGTCAATGTTGAGATCTTCGTTACTGAGATGTGAATATCTGTTTTGGATGTTAAAGCTAAATTCTGTCGTTTTAGTCTTAAAAAGATTGGCTAGTGTGTGTGTGTGTGTGAGAGTACACACACACACACACACACACACACACACACACACACACATCTCTCTCTCTCTCTCTCTCTCTCTCTCTCTCTCTATATATATATATATATATATATATATATATATATATATATATTTGCACATACACACACAGTTATCCTCCATTACCCTATCCAACGTTTCGCAGTGCCATCGTGCTTTTCTGTTCACAAGCAATGTGATTAAAGAGAAATGGAAACATCGAGCCTTTCCCTCTCTCTCGCATCATATTCCAGGGATTATCATATTGGGCGAGTGATGGTTTCTTTTTGAAGTGCAGTTTGGACGTCCTAGGAAGGCACATTCATTTAACGAACAAAGACGCCAACAGAGAGGGGAGATTAGAAGGTAGATTTAGAGATAGATAGAGAAAGAGAGAGAGAGAAAGGGAAGGAGAGAGAGAGAGGGAAGGAGAGAGAGAGAGAGAAAGAGAGAGAGAGAGAGAGAGAGAGAGAGAGAGAGAGAGAGAGAGAGAAGAGAGAGAGAGAGAGAGAGAGAGAGAGAGAGAGAGAGAGAGAGAGAGAGAGAGAGAGAGAGAGAGAGAGAGAGAAAGATAGAGACAGAGAGGGAATGAGAGAGAGAGAGAGAGAGAGAGAGAGAGAGAGAGAGAGAGAGAGAGAGAGAGAGAGAGAGAGAGAGAGAGAGAGAGAGAGAGAGAGAGAGAGAGAGAAAGATAGAGACAGAGAGGGAAGGAGAGAGAGAGAGAGAGAGACAGAGAGAGAGAGAGATAGAGAGAGAGAGAGAGAGAGAGAGAGAGAGAGAGAGAGAGAGAGAGAGAGAGAGAGAGAGAAAGAGAGACCAACAGAGAGACAAAACTTAGAGAGATAGATGAAAATTGATTAGGAAATGAAGAAAGAAGCCTGGTGT
>NC_061828.1:20529193-20531693 GCF_019202785.1 Penaeus chinensis | reverse complement strand
ACTGCAGCATCGCCTTTGTTGCGCTCGCATTGTTGAGTTGCAATGCCATTTCCTTCATTAGATAATTAAGTAGAGAGGGAAAAAGGGGGGGGGGGGAATTGCTGATTCCTGCATAATCAACGGATTATTGAAATCATTCACATTATACTGCATCTCACACACCTCCTGGATTTCCACGTATCGAAATGTCCAATCAGAATGGTTGCGCTTCGAAATGTCACTTTGACGGAGGTTCTCTTCTGCGAACAAATACTGTTGAATGTCCAGCGCTAATGCGTGCTAAACAGAGAGGAATGCGAATGAACACACACACAATAAACACTAATGTACAATGGTGAACAAAAAAACATATTCAAAAGATTTACCTTGCTTGAAATCGTATACAGTTTTTTTTTCCCCCTTACCATTGTATCAACACATTCTATACCTCGAAAGAACGCCTCTGAAAAATAGCTCAGATGAACCTTCCATAAAAGAAAGGAAAATACATTAATAAAAGTCTCCACTTAGACTTCCTGTTTAACTGTTTTGTATCTGCCATAGCGGAGAGATATTTGGCAATCGCCTGGGTACGATTTTGATACTTCAGCTTACCTCCTCATGTGATCCTTAATGCGACTGAACTTCCAGGGAACGGAGAACTGCGCTGCGGGTGTGTTTGTGTGAGAGACGAAATGAGATCGAGAGAGAGGGAGATGGAGTGAGTGAGTTAGTGAGTGTGTGAGTGTGTGTGTGTATGTGTATGAGAGAGAGAGAGAAAGAGAGAGAGAGAGAGAGAGAGAGAGAGAGAGAGAGAGAGAGAGAGAGAGAGAGAGAGAGAGAGAGAGAGAGAGAGATGAGAGGGGAGGGGTAAGAGATGCATAGATATATAGAGGGATAGAAAGAGTGGGGGAGGATGGGTGTTAGTGAAAAAGCGAGCGAGAGAGAGAGAGAGAGAGAGAGAGAGAGAGAGAGAGAGAGAGAGAGAGAGAGAGAGAGAGAGATGAGAGGGGAGGGGTAAGAGATGCATAGATATATAGAGGGATAGAGAAAGTGGGGGAGGATGGGTGTTAGTGAAAAAGCGAGCGAGCGAGAGAGAGAGAGAGAGAGAGAGAGAGAGAGAGAGAGAGAGAGAGAGAGAGAGAGAGAGAGAGAGAGAGAGAGGGGGGGGGGGGGGGAGAGGACCGGCTTGTGACATCCTGAAAATGTCTACTTTTCCTCTTCCCTAATCCCATGTCTGTAACTTCCTTTAAAAACAACAAAGACATCCAGAAAATGCAACCATAGACAATTCATAAAAATGCGCCCATAGCATACAACAACGTACAAAGAATACAACGACGTAGGGGAAAAGACCTTGAAAACAACACATTGATGTCTGTATACAAAGGAGCCCCTTTTCTGGATAACAGGCCGCGATTTCTTCAGCTTCCATAATCCGACAAGTAAACGTAACACATTCTGGTGACCTGAGATCATAAGAAATAAAGCATACTATTTTTCTGCCCCTCTCGCGGAAGGTTGAATTTCAGATATATATTAAACGTGGCAGTTGTAAGTACGAAGTAATACTGCGATCCACTACTCAATTCCAAACTCTTGCACAATGTTGTAATGCATTTTTATTAATTAGCTGTTTCGTTTTTTTCTGTCCACCGCTAGATGATTCTGATTCCTGTGATATCACCTGCAACGGTCTAAAATGCATTTCTAGATTCTGCATCATGTTGCAAATGGTACTGAACACGATTTTTGTTTTTGTTAAATTCCTCTTACTCATTATTTTTCATGTTTTGAAATGATAGTCGCTTTCCCTTGCCGGTATACATAGAATAGACTTTCTTGATTTTACTCTTTTGTCGTTGCAGATGAGCTGAGATGCACATCAAATTAAATCACAAGTTCTTTTCATTATCACAAAATATCAGCATCAAACTTTGACTTTACAAATGAAGCGGGTATTCAAATTTTAAAAATTGTCTCATTATTAATTAATTGCGCGTGGAAGAGAAAACAAGGTACGGAAGAGTCAGAAAAAAACAAAACATCAATTAATGAGCGCATAAACAGCTGAACAGGTAATAAAAGTGCTACCAATAGACACCATTATGATCGACTAAACAAGATGAATAAAGCGCATTATTTGGTCTAATTCCATTCCATCTCTGTTTAGTCTACTTATTACGGCCGTCTCTAGGCATGGTAGCCAAGAAGTGCTGTGCTTCCCTTGCCTGCTACATGGAAATGCTCTGAAATATTCATGCTCAGTCCACACGCCTGGCCCTTCCCTGGCTTCCTGGTGCTACTCAGGAACTCCAAAATACCATTTATATTCTTAAGACATACATAAGCTTTTGTTAGTGACGTAAAGGCGGGGGGCTGACGTAAGTATTGTATGTTACTCTATGGTTACACATTTACGTTTATAATGGGTAACACTCGCCCCGCCCACGCACATGGAATTACGTCATTAGAAACAGCTCTTTCTGACGCAAGCTGGCATTTATACTGTCAATTACCA
>NC_061828.1:20521693-20524193 GCF_019202785.1 Penaeus chinensis | reverse complement strand
TCCTCTATTCCCATACCTCTCTTCTCCTTTTTCTCCGTCGTCTCTTTGCCTATTCCCCCCTTTTCCCAATTTTTACTTTCCGAACCTCCCTTTCCCCTTCTTTCCCCTCTCCTTCCCCTTACTCACTTCCTTATTTTACCTACCTTCCTCTTACCTCCTCCCTCCCATCTCATTCCTTTATCTACCTTCCCTAATCCCTCCTCCTCCTATTCTTCCTTCCTTCCTCCCCATCCTCCCATACTTCCTACCTCACCTCCTTCCTCCTTTACCCACTCCCCACCTCCTCCCCCTTCCTCCTCCTCCTCCTCCTCCTCCTCCTCCTCCTCCTCCTCCTCCTCCCCCCCCTTCCTCCTCCTCCTCCTCCCCCCCCTTCCTCATCCTTCTCCCCCTTCCTCCTCCTCCTCCTCCCCCCCCTTCCTCCTCCTCCTCCTCCTCCCCCCTTCCTCCTTCCCCCCCTTCTCCCCAAGGAATTCAGAAATACACGAACATCTGGAGATCTTTTCGGGTTCTTCGGGGGAAAAAAAAGTTCCTCCACAGGCAAGAAGACGTAATTGGATGGTTGATTTCTTTTAATTGGTTTTCGAAATGCGGAATTATCCTTTTTTTAGTGAGGGGGAGGGGAAGGGGGGGGGGAGAATCCTGTGTTCTTGTTTTTCTGTGTTTGTTCTCTCAGTCGGTGTTTTTGTTTTTGTTTTTTCCCGAGTTGATTTGTAGACTTTTTTTTTTCTCCTTTTTATTTTATTTTTATTTTTTTCCCCTGTTTGTTTCTTTCGTCTTCATTTTTTTTTTTTTTGTTAACCTTTTGTTTTCCTTGTTTTCTATTTTTTGAAGCAGTTTCAGTTTAACTTTTAGTTTTTTTTTCACATAGTACTAGATGTAAAATACAAAATACATTAATGAATGAATATATATATGAATAAATGATTACTTAAAAAACAACAACAACAACAAGGATATAACATTTCACAACCTAGATAAAAATAAAATTATAATAAATGAAATTAACGAAAATAAACGTGACTGATTTATTTGATTTCCTTTATCTCTCTCTTTTTCTTTTTCCTTTTTTTTCTATCTTAGCTCACCTTTTCTTACTTACCAATTAGTTTCATTTTCCTCTCATGTTATCAAATCACATTATTACGATTCTGTAAGTTTCTGCTTCAGTTTTACCAGGTCTAGATGAGTCGAGATTCAGACTTTTCGTTCGAATTCAAAACTGTATGAGATTATGATCTTCTTTTTGTATCTTTCTAAGCTCAGGAAAAGAGGTAAAGTAGAACGAATATTACAGACAAAAAACAAAAACAAAAAAACTAATTGAGCAGAGCCATTTACGTTAGATATGAACACGTATATGAATGTATGTGATTGTTATTCTTATATGATTAATTATATTTATTGTAATGAACTTGTCTTAAGGTGACGTTTGCTCCATTTCTACAAACAAAAATGTCAAAGATAATAGAGAGTTATTACCCCCACATGTAAAGATTTGAAAAATGTCTTTCGAATTAGAACGAAGTCTGTGCGGTCTATTTATTGACAAAATGTTAAATGTCATTCCTTCTCTGTGTATCTACGGAATATAGATTTTATTATCATACATTCTTTATATTCTTTACTTAATGATATTTGCGTAGACACAATTTTCCATTTCACTCATAAGCGCAGATCAGAATTAGAAAATAAACACACGAAAACTTATGACTGCAAAATATTGAAACTCGACAATCTGATTGGCATATTAAAACCGCTTAAGTGGTCTATCTCCTACCAGATGAATATTTCCGCTGATTGAATCTGGTTTTCCGTCTGTCTGTCTGTCACTCTAATATCTCTGTGTGTTTGTCTGTCTGTCTCTCTGTCTCTCTCTCTCTCTCTCTCTCTCTCTCTCTCTCTCTCTCTCTCTCTCTCTCTCTCTCTCTCTCTCTCTCTCTCTCTCTCATCCTCCTATCTCTCTGTCCTTCTCTCTGTCTGTCTCTCTGTTTCTCCTTCTGCCCCCTTCACCCTATATTCTCTCCTTTTCCTCTCTTCCTTTCTCTCCGCTCTCTCCTCCTTCTACCTCTTCGGCGACCGATTCCACATTCTACCGCCATTCCCGGCAGATCAAACCCATTGATGAATCTTACTGTGTGAGTGTATGTGGCAATTAATACACATGTGCATTCAAACCAGCTGCATCGGTGCACATGCATTCAATCCATCACATGCATAGATGCACTAATGTCACCTTTCAGTGGATAAATAGATAATATAAGGAGATAGGAAGAAAAAAGAAAAGAAGGAAATGAACGATAGGAAGAAATTTAATAATCGGTGATTTGCACCTTGTTCTCATTCGCTCCCTGAATTAGGCAATCCCCTTTTTTTTCCTTTTTTCAAGCTGTCTCTCGCCCCATTGTGCCAAAATTAATAACAGTGTTCCTGAGCCATGATCTTGCGAAGGTACAACCATGGGAGATTGGGGGGGTGGGGGTAAAGGACAAGAAAGAGGGGG
>NC_061828.1:20463350-20465850 GCF_019202785.1 Penaeus chinensis | reverse complement strand
ATGATAATTTAATCTGTCTGCCTATATATCTGTCTTTCTATCTGTCTATCTATCCATCTATCTGTCTGTTTAATAATTATCCACCTATCTATCTACATTGAGAGAGAGAGAGAGAGAGAGAGAGAGAGAGAGAGGAGAGAGAGAGAGAGAGAGAGAGAGAGAGAGAGAGGGAAAGAGAGAGAGAGAGAGAGAGAGAGAGAGAGAGAGAGAGAGAGAGAGAGAGAGAGAGAGAGAGAGAGAGAGAGAGAGAGAGAGAGAGAGAGAGAAAGAGAGAGAGAGAGAGAGAGGAAAGAGAGAGAGAGAGAGAGAGAGAGAGAGAAGAGAGAGAGAGAGAGAGAGAGAGAGAGAGAGAGAGAGAGAGAGAGAGAGAGAGAGAGAGAGAGAGAGAGAGAGAGAGAGAGAGAGAGAGAGAGAGAGAGAGAGAAATTTATGAAAAGATTAATCTTGCTAAGTGAAGAAGAAAGTAAAAATACTTCACCAAATACCTGATCAAAATCTAAAATCTTTAATCTCTTAAGTTATACGTAAATCTACCGTAATTATCGCGATATTATATTAATCATCTTAATAATCAATATTATCGTTGTTATTCGTATTATCGTTACTATCATTCAATATCCTCATCATCACTGCTATCACATAAATATTATCATCGTTGTTAACACTATCATCATCATCCTTACTATCATTATAATATAATCGTCTATTTTCATCTATTTATTTCTACAACTGAACACAAGAAGTTGCCCTCTACTTGATTTGTATACACCCACACGCACACACATAGACACAAACAGCTAAATAGTGGAAGAGATAGATAAATACATGTGCGTATATACGACTGTATTTGTGCACGCAGCGAGAAGAAAATTGAAGTGAGGTCATAGTAAACCGTCCAGAGCGCCTTCATTCAGATTTCTTCCGATGCTTTTGTTGCCGTGTGACCTTGAGCCACGTGTCGGCCAGAGGACAGAGGCAAGGCACAATGAAGCAGTATTTGGAGATTAAGTTATTGTGCAAATTTTGTTGATATATATATTTTTTTCCCCTTTTTACTTTCCTTTTTTTTTTTATCGTGTCTCTTCTTTTTTAATTTTGGGGATTAATTTATTGTGCACATTTGTTGATTTTTGTTTCCTTTTACTTTTCTTTTCTTATAATTTTTCTTCTTCTTTTCATTTCGTGAGGTTACGAAGAAGCGGATCTACGCTTGTACTTTCTAGCCTGTATGTCTTAGATATAACCTAATATAAATCGGTTTAACACAAAGGAAACACGTACAAGTACAAAGTCATCGGAGACAAACAACTATCTCTTTCTTTTCCATCTTCTCTTCTCTTCTTTACTGCCTTCCTGCCTCACCTTTCTCTCTCCTGAAGGGCTCTCCGTGTACCTTGAGCCCCTCCCCCCCTCTTCTCCCCTCCCTCCCTTCCCTCTCCCCATTCTCCTCCACCAACCCCTCCCCTTCCCTCTCTTCTCCCCTTCCTCCCCCACCAGCTTTCTACTACCTCTCCCCCTCTCTTATTCTCCCTCTCCCTTCCCTTCCCTCTCCTCATTCTCCTCCACCAGCCCCTCTCCCCTTCCCTTTCCTCCTCCCCTCCCTCCTACTCCTCCTCCTCACCTCCCCCCTCTATCCTTCTCTCCCCCCCTCCTTTCCTCTCCCCTTACTAACTCCGCCCTCCCCCTACTCACCCCCTCCCCCTCCCCCTCGTCTCTGGTACTCATGGCGGTCGAGGATGAAATATTTTTGTCTGGCTCGAGTGACTGGATAAATTTGTTAATCCGTCTCTGTTTATTGGATAGCAGAGTAGAGGATCTTCTTGTGTGGGTCCTTTTTTCTTCATCTTTCTTTGGCTTTGTATTTTTTTTTTTTTTTTGTGTGTGTTTTACTTTTTTTTCCTCTCTGTTTCTTTGCTTTTCTCCTTTTAGCTGTTTTCTGTTTCTCTGTCTGAATTTCTCTTTGCTGTTTTCTCTTTTTCTTCTCTCTCTACTTCTACTTTCTCTCTCTCTCTCTCTCTCTCTCTCTCTCTCTCTCTCTCTCTCTCTCTCTCTCTCTCTCTCTCTCTCTCTCTCTCTCTCCTCTCTCTCCTCTCTCTCTCTCTCTCTCTCTCTCTCTCTCTCTCTCTCTCTCTCTCTCTCTCTCTCTCTCCCTCTCTCTCCATCTCTCTCTCTCTCTCTCTCTCTCTCTCTCTCTCTGTCTCTCTCTCTCTCTCGGTCTATTGATCTAAGTCTCTCTTTTAGCCTCTCTTTCTCTATCTCTCTGTCTTTTTCTCTATCTATGTCTTTCTGTCTGTCTGTCTGTCTGTCTGTCTGCCTGTCTACCTATATATCTATCTATCTGCTTGTATGTCTGTCTGTCAGTCTACCTATCTATCTATCTCTGCTTGTCTGTCTGTCTGTCAGTCTACCTATCTATCTATCTATCTGCTTGTCTGTCTGTCTGTCAGTCTCCTCATCCCCTTTACCTCCTTCATTCCCTTCCCCTTATTCACTCCCCCCC
>NC_061828.1:20443350-20445850 GCF_019202785.1 Penaeus chinensis | reverse complement strand
ATTATTATTATTAGTAGTAGTAGTAGTACTATTATCATTATTATAATTGTTGTTATTGTTATTATCATTATTACTGTTCCAATTATTATTATTATTATTATTATTATTGTTATTATTATTATTATTATTGTTGTTGTTGTTGTTGTTGTTGTTTTTATTGTTACTATCATTATCCCTTTAATTACTGTTATAATGAATGTTAGTGTTATCATTGTTATCCTTAGTGTCATCGTCAACATTATCACAATTGACATCATAGTATTATTATTATTATTGTTATTGATATCATTATGATTTTTTTATCATTACTATTATCAATCCCATAATAATAATAGATAATGACAGTAGTTATATTGATAATAGTAATAATAATAATAATAATAATAATAATAATAATAATAATAATAATAATAATAATAATAATAAAAATAATAATAATAATGGTAACCATAATAATAATAATGATAATAATGATAATAACAATAATAATAGCAATGATTATGATAATTTTTATCACTGTTATTATTATCATCATATTTATTGTCAACCTCTTTTTATCATTATTATTAATCATCATCTTTGTTATTATTACTATTATTATTATTACCATCATTATTATTATTTTCATTATTATTAATATTGTAATTACAAATGTCATCATTATTGTTACTACTATTCCCATTTATTCTTTTTTTTAGTTAGATAATTTTTTTTCTTATCTCCCTTTGTGGCATGTATCTACTATTCATTTCCTGCTTCCTCCTTATTCTGTATTCTGTGTAAAGAAAATGTCTTGCATAATATCTATTCTCCTTCAACGTTTTATCTTTCTTTTCTTCTTCAATTACGTATGCTTCAGAAAGATAGATAGATAGATAGATAAATAGATAGATAGATAGAGAGAGAGAGATAGAGAGAGAGAGAGAGATAGATAGATAGATAGATAGATAGATAGAGAGAGAGAGAGAGAGTTAGAGAGAGAGAGAGAGAGAGAGAGAGAGAGAGAGAGAGAGAGAGAGAGAGAGAGAGAGCAGAAACATAATAAAATAATTTCCAAGAGAGATTTTCAAGAAAGATGTGTATCAAGTCCGTCTTAAGGCGAACACACACAATCTCCCTCTCCATATTTAAGATTCCTTCGAGTCTTTTGTGACAAAACTCATTCGGCGGCGGTGAGATATATTGGACCATTTCACCAGCGCGAGGAGCAAGAGAGGGTGGGAAGGAGGAAGAGGAAGGGAGGGAGGAAGATGGAGTGGGAGGGACAGGGGGAGGGAGGAAAAGGGAGGGGAAGTTTGAAATGGGGGAGGAGGAGGAGGAAGGGAGGAGGAGGAAGAGAGGAGGAGGGAGGGAGGGATGTAAGGGGAGGGGAGACGAGAGATGGAGGGGGGGGTGGGAAGAAAGAACGAAAAGGGAGGAAGAAAAATGAAGTGGGAGGGGGAGGGAAGAAAGGGGAGGGTGGACGAGAAACAGAGAAGGTCTGGAAAGAAAGGAGGAAAAGAGAGGAATAAAAATTAAGTGGGAGGAAGGGCGAGAGATGGAGAAGGGGTGGGAAGAAAAGAAGAAAAGAGAGGAAGAAAGATGGAGGGGGAAGGGGAGAGATAAAAGAGGAGGGGGAATTTAAAATAGAGGAGGATGGGAAGAAGGCAGGATGAAGATAAAGGTGAGAGGGAGAGGGGATAAGGGAGGAGAGAAAAAAAAGAAGAAGATCTAAAAGGGGGGAGAATTGGATGGAAATAAAAATAAAAAAGGAAAAGGAAAAGTAAATAGGAAGGCGTAGGGTAAAGGAAATAAGAGAACGAAGGAGATAGAAGGAAGAGAAAGAGTTGGAGGTGGTTAATGAGATGGAGTAAAGGAGGGAACGGCATAGGGAGACGAGGTGGAGTAGAGAAGGAGGGAGGGGAGGGGGGAGGGGAGGGGGGAGGTGGAATGGGAAAGGGGGCTTAAAGATGGCATTATTAGCTCCTGTCATCTCACAAAAAATTGGGATACTGTGTCAAGCTTTCATTTTTTTTTCTTCTTCTTCTTCTTCTTCTTTTCTTCACTCTCTCTCCCCGTCTTCTCTTTCGAAATGGTACGTTAATGATAATACCCTTTTCCGCGGAGAAATATGATGGGATTTAAAGACTTGGGGGACATCAAATCCCCTCCCCCCCCCCCCCCCCGTCATCACCACCACCACCACCGATTCCCCCCACCCCCCACCCCCTCCCTTTTTAATTCCTTTTTTTGGTGACCTTTAGAGCGTTTGTCTGTGTTTTTGGACGAGCTTTTTTTTTTTGCTTTCTCAGGCTAAAAAGAATCACGAGGGACATAACCCCCTCTCCCCCCCCTTCCCCCCTCCATCCAAAAGTTTGTCAGTTTGTGTGTAAGGACGACTTTCTCTCTACCCCCCCCCCCCCTCTCACTTTCTCTTTCTCTCTCTTTTTCTCCCTCATTCTCTCTCATTCTCTTTCTCTCTCATTCTCTCTCTTTGTCTCTCTCTCTCACTTTCTTTCTT
>NC_061828.1:20415850-20423350 GCF_019202785.1 Penaeus chinensis | reverse complement strand
TTTTTCAAAAGAAATTCCCCACACAAACACACCACAAAACCCCAAAAACACACACAACCACACCCCACACACAACACACACACAACATATATATATATATTTTATATATATATATTATTTATATGTGTGTGTGTGGTGTGTGTGTGTGTGTGTGTGTTGTGTTGTGTGTGTGATATTATTTTATTATTATATATTACATAATACAAAATTAAAAATACATATATATATATATTATATAAATATATTTATATATTTTATTTTTTTTAATATATGTCAAAAATATATATAAGATACGTATAACTTAAAATGGCATAAAATATATATTTTAATATTATTATATTTATTATATATATATTATTTAAAAGGGTAATATGTACCACTCACACACCCCAACACACCACCACATCCCCACACACACACCCACACATACACACAAAACAAACAAAACACCACATCACACAAAAACCACAAAAAACAAACCCCCAACAAACACAACACACACACACTCACAAAACACACAACACACACACACACACACCCAACAGATATATATATATTGGTAGGCTTAAGATGTTTTCATGTTTTGGGGTTGGTTTTTTTTTAAGGAAAAGGAAAAGTAACCGATAGATATAATGGCAGATAGGTAGTTAGGGCGGACGACATCAGACAATATAGAAATGATATTATGAAACAAAAAAGAGTTTTTATCCCCTTTTAACCGGGGGCTGATTCCCCCCCCCCCCCCTTACAGGGCATTCCCGCCACCACCGCCATCCACCGCGGCAAAAAAGAACGTCGCGCAACGTACACCACGACTTTAATGAGCAAACGTTGAAATGTTTTTGAACGTCACACGAACGTTTAGTAGAGCCAAGCGAGTATCCAAACATTTATCTTTGGGGAATAGCAGAAGCCTCTCCAGCCCTCTATCTTTCACATGCAGCGCCACCTTAGATAGAGGTGTTCCATTTAATATTACTTTGCTACTAATACTACTATTTTCTACTGCTGCTGCCCGTTTATTGCGTTTTCTTCTAAATTTATACTATTCTACCATACTTACTTCTACTACTACTGCTGTTGCTATTATTACCATTACTACTACTTCTACTACTACTACTGTTGTTATTACTACCATTACTACTACTTTTACCACCACCACAACTACTACTTCTACCCTATTACAACACGTAGGACTTCTACTACTATTAAAACCTTTCCTTTCCCTTCGATTCTTCCCACTTTAACCCCCTCCCCTCCCCCCCCCCATTGACAGTATCCTTTCCTTCCCCGCTCACCCCCCCCCCCCGCAGAGAAAAAAGGAAAAGTACTTCCACATTCACTCGTTTCCCCGTCGTTGTAATAAACCAAGGCCTTTAAATCCACAAATGGTCTTGAAAGTGTTAGCCATGAGTGTCTGTTTTCATCCGCTTCTGCGTTGGGGGGGGGGGGGTGGGAGTGAGAGGGGAACAGAGAAGGTTTAGAGCGACTGATTGAGGTCGGTTATGGGAAAGAAAGTAAGAAAACAAAAATGGAATTTTGTATATACATACACACACAAACACACACACACACCACAAAACACACACAACACTTATATATTTATATATATTATATTTATAAAAAAGGGAGGAGAGTGAGAGAGGGTAGAGGAGGAGAGAAAAATTTAAATATAGATTAAGAAATTCGAGAGAAACAGAATGAGTCAGGCATATGAGAAAAAGAGAAAAAAGGGTATGAAAGAAAGAAAGAAAAAATAGAAATAAGAAAGACAAAGAGACATGAAAAAAGAGACAGACAGACAGACAACTAGCATGAAAATGCCAACAAAACAAAAAAAAAGAAAGAGAAAGAGACCCTTCTTTGTACAAACAAAGAGAGAAACAAAATAAACATTCCACTTCCTGAGAAAAGAAAGTATTTACCTTTATTACTTTTGCAGGCAGATAAACATACAGAAATAACACACACACAAAACAGCAAACAAACAACAAAGGAGGTGTCTTTGAGGTTAAGTTGAAGCCGTTGGGAGGAAAATTTGGAAATTCCTTAGAAGCAATTAAGCCGGAATATTGGCGAGGTGTTATGCAAATGAGCTGCATATCAACACGTCTCGGAAGAAACTGGAAAGCCTGAGGGAGGCCGTCAGTGTGTCAGGAAGTTTTGAAATTTGTTTAGACTTTGAATTATTTATTGTTTTTGTTGGTTAGTATTGCATGGCCTTTTTCTTTGTATTTTTTCGCTCTTGTCATGTTCATGAAATTATCATAAAACTAACAACACCCCCATTTCCCAAACCACCCACGCGAAACACCACACCCAACACCCACACACACACACACACACACACCCCACACCACCACAAAAACCACACAATAAAACACACACCCCCAACTCACACAAAACACACAAAAACACCACACCAAAAAACAAACACACACCACACAACACCCAACAACACACACACAACACACACCAAACTTTTATATATATATATTACATATATACATATATATATATTATATATATTTATATATATATATTATATTATTTATATATATATGTCTTTTGTCGTGTTACACAACACACACACCCCACCACACACAACACTTTATAAAATTACATACATATTTATTTATATTTTATATTATATATATTATATATAACACACACCACACATTACAAAAACCCTTCTTCGCCTTCCTCCCTCCCTCTCTCTCTCTCTACAAACCACACACAAAATATTTTTTAAAGTTTTTCTTTTTTTTTTTTGTTACTTCCTCTACACTCAATGATCGGCATTACGCATCGATTTCTTAAAGATAATGGGTCGGTTTGATAGAGAGAAGAATACTGTTGACTTTCAGATGATATGCCCGTTGCAACCGGTTCCTTGTGTTATTATTATTGTTTTTTTGTTTTGTTTTTGTTTTTTGTTGTTGATTTGATTTTATTGTCTACTGAAGATAGCGTATTATTTAGAGAGATATTTTAAGATACTTTGATGGTTTTGAATTCCCGTTTTCTTATATGAGATATATACCCTCAGATATATGCGCATGTACACACACACACACAACACACACACAACCACACACACACACACCACACAAAAAGCACACACACAACATACCACACACTCACACACTCACACACACACACACCACACACACACAAAAGACACACAACATACCAAAACACACACACACACACATAACCCCAGAACACACACACACACACACACACACACACCACACATCCCCATACACAGAACACACACACAAAACAACACACACACCACATACACACAGACACACACACCACAACACACCACACACACCACCCCCACACAACACACACCACAAAACCCCAACACCAAGACACACAACACACACACACACAAAGACACCCACACCACAACACACAAAAGACCACACAACACACCACACACACACAACAACACACCACACACAGCACACAGACACACACAAAGACTACCCCACAACACACACACAACACAACACACACAACACACAAAGAAACACATACAAAACACAAGCCACACACACACACGACACGCAAAAGACACAGCCACACACACACACCACACACACACAAAGACACACACACACACACACACACACAAAGACACACCAACATACACCACACTCACCACTCACAACCACAAACACACACCCACCCCAAAAACACCCCACACACACACAACACACACACACCAACACACAAAACAAAACACACACACACACAAAGACACACACACACACACACACACAAGACACACACACACACACTCAAAGACACACACATACACAAAACACATATACCAAGACACACATTAAATCTCACACACCCCCACGCACACACCCCACACACACACACAAAACACACACACACACACATACACATTTCAGCCCACACGACACAAAAAAACTACACAAAACACACACAACAAACAAGGGATTCTTGATTAACGTGTTCTCCAATTATGCAGAATTTGAAATAGCTATTAATTCCACAAAGAATTAGATAAAAGGATACGACTTTATATTTTGAGTACTAGCTTGAAAGGGGAAGAATCAAGGGAAAAGCAGAAAGGGAAATAAATAGGAAACAATAAAAAAGGTAAATAAATAGAGGGAAAAGTATATAGATAGATGGACAGACGAATGAATGACTTAATAAATTTATAGATTAATAAGTGAATTTAAAAAAAAAATAATCAAAAAAAAAAAAGAAAAAAGAAGAGAGAGATAAAAAAGAAAAAAAATAAAAGAAAAAAAAAAAATAAAGAAAAAAAAAAATAAAAAAAGAAGAAATAAAATAAAGAAAAAATAAAGAGAAAAAAAGAAAAAAAGGAGAGAGAGTGGGGGGGGGGGGAGAGAGGAGAGAGAGAGGAAGAGTAGGGGAGGGGAGAGAGAGAGAGAGAAATTGAGTGGAGAGAGGAGAGAGGAGAGAGAGGAGAGATGAGAGAGAGAGAGAGAGAGAGAGAGGAGGAGAGAGAGAGAAGGGAGTGAGAGAGAGAGTTTAGAGAGAAACACTAGAGAGAGAGAGAGAGAGAGAGAGGAGAGGAAAATGAGAGGAGAGGAGAGGAAAATAGAGAAAAGAGAGAGAGAGAGAGAGAGAGAGATAAAAGAGAAGAGAGAGAGAGAGAAGGGGGTGAGAGTGAGAAAGAGAGAGAGAGAAAAACACACCACCCACACACACCACACAGATTATGTATATATATTATATTATATATATATATATAGAGAGGGGAAAAGAGAGAGAGAGAGAGAGAGAGAGAGAAGAGAGAGATAAAGATGGAGGGAAAGAGAGAGAAAGGGGGGGGAGAAGAGAGAATGAGGAAAGAGAGAGAGGGGAGGGGATAGAGAGAGAGGATGAGTGAGAGGGGGTGAGAAGAGAGAGAGAGAGAGGAGAGAGAGGAGATGAGGAGAGAGGAGATGAGGAGAGAGGAGAGGAGAGAGAGGGGAGGAAAGGAGGAGAGAAGGGGGGTGAGAGAGAGGAGAGAGAGAAAAGGGAGGAGAGTGAGAGAGAGAGGGGAGAGAGAGATGAGAGAGAGAGAGAGGAGAGTTAGAGAGAGAGGAGAGTGAGAGGAGAGAGATAGATAGAGAGGAGAGAGAGGAGAGAGAGAGAGAGAGAGAGAGAGGAGAAGTGAGAAAGGAGAGAGGAAAACACACACACACAACAACACACACACACACACACACAACACACACAACAGAGAGAGAGAGATAGAGAGAGAGGAGAGAGAAGGGGATGAGTGGAGAGAGAGGAGGGGAAAGAGGAGAGGAGGAGAGAGATGAGAGAGAGAGGAAGAGAGAGAGAGAGAGAGATAAAGATGGAGAGAGAAAGAGAGGGGAAAGGGGGGGAGTAGAGAGAAAGAGAAGAAAGAGAGGTGGGGGGATAGAGAGAGGAGGGGAGAGAGAGGGGGGAGGAGAGAGAGAGAGAGAGAGGGGAGAGAGTGAAGAGAGGGAGAGAGAGAGTGGGGGAGAGAGAGAGAGAGTGAGGAGAGAGAGAGAGAGAGGAGAGGGGAGTGAGAGAGAGAAAACAGGGGAGAGAGGGGAGAGGAGAGAGGAGAGAGTGGATGAGAGGAGGAGAGGAGTGAGGAGGAAGAAAAGGAGAGAGAGAGGAGAGAGAGAGAGTGAGAGTAGGAAGAGAGAGGGGAGAAACACCACACACACACCACACACACAGAGAGAGAGAGAGAGGGAGGAGGGGAGGAATTTTTTTGGGGAAAAAAAGGGATAGATAGAGAGAGAGGAGAGAGAGAGAGAGAGAGAAAGATGGAGAGAGAAAGAGAGAGAAGGGGGAGAGATAGAGAGAAAGAGAAAGAGAGAGAGGGGAGGGATAGAGAGAGAGAGAAAGAAAGAGGGGGGGGGGGGGATAGGAGAGCATAGGAATAGTTTTGGAAGAAATGGGGAAGGAAGGGAAGCAGGGAGGAGGAGGGGAAGGGAAGGAGAACAGGGAAGGGGGTGGGGGAGGAAGACGTGAGAGAGAGAGAGCGGGGATGAACGCATGTAAACACAAGCGAAAGACGAAGAATCTGCGACCGCCGGGACAATGCCAGACTCGGACATGTTAGCCCCCCCCTCTCCCCATCGCCCCCCCCCCCCCATTGTTCCTGACGTTTCTATTGTCTCGCGCCGCACACGAGCGTCAGGGGGGTGGGGGCAGGGGGGGAGGGAAGAGGGAGGGGCGACGACCCCCTTCTAATGGCGCGAGGGGTGGTACATGGGGGGAGGGAGGATAGGGGACTTGGAGGAGGAGGAAGGATAGGGGAAGTGGGGGGGGGGGGGAGGAAGGATAGGGGAAGTGGGGGGGAGGAAGGATAGGGGAAGTGGGGAGGGGTTAGGGAGGAAGAGGGGGTAAGGGAGTAGGGAGGAGAAAAAGGGAGGGGAGAGTGAGGGAAAAGGGAAGAGAGGGAAAGAGGGGGAGAGGGGGCAAGGGGGGAAGGAGGGAAGGCAAAGCATGTAAAGTGAAATGAAAGAAATAGTGATGAAGAGGACGGAGATAAATGATGATGATGATGACGATAATGATGGTGATGATGACAGTGATAAGGATGATGATATTGATAATGAGGAGGATCCTGATAATGATGCTGATAATAATGATAACAATACTACTAACGACTCAAGTAACAGTGATCATTATGCTAATGATAATGGTAATAATGATAATGACACTGGCGATTATGATGATGATGATGATGGTTTGATAGTAATGATAATATTAGTCATAACGATAATGGTAATACTAATAGTACTACTACTACTACTACTACTAATAATAATAATGTTAGAAATAATAATAATGATAATAACAATATTAATGATAAAGATAATGATTGTAGTAATAATTGTAAGAGTGATAATGATGATAATAAACTTGAGGATGATAATAATGATAATAATGATAATAATGATATAATTAACAATGATAAGATGATAACAATAACAGTAATATTAAAGACAATAGAAATGATAAAAGTAATAATAATGATCATTAATATTAATAACAATAATAATAGAAAAAATAGCTGATAGTAATAATAATGATAACAATAATGCTGATAATAATAATAATATTACTAATAATAATGATAATAGTAATAATAATAATAATAATAATGATAATTATATAATAATAATAATGATAATAATAATAATAATAATAATAATAGTAATGATAATAGTAGTAATAATAATAATAATAACAGCAACAAGAACAACAACAACAACAACAATGATGATAATGATAATGATAATAATAAAAATAATAATAATAATAATAATAATAATAATAATAATAATAATAATAATAATAATAATTATAATAATAATAATAATGATAATAATAATAATAATAATAATAATAATAATAATGATAATAATAATATTAATGATAATAATAATGATAACACTGATAGTAATATTAATTGAAATAATAAGAATAAACAACAACAACAACAACAAGAGG
>NC_061828.1:20398350-20405850 GCF_019202785.1 Penaeus chinensis | reverse complement strand
ACACACACAAACGCAAGTGTATATGGTTTATCATTTGTTTATCCGTATGTTTGTTTGTAAGTGTTTATACCTAATTAGTGATTAGTTTTATGTGTCCCTTCTATGGGTGCACGTCTATGTATTCTTCTTTGTGTTGCTGTTCAGGTTTGAACACATCACCTTACAGGTTTAAACGCTGGGTAAAAAAAAGTCCGGCCTTATAAACAGTTTGAAAACATTATCACTCTTTGTATAACACTTACAGTCAGCAGCACATTAATCTTAGTCGTTAAAAGTGGGTTGTGGGGAAATATGGTTCCTATGTGTGTATATACGATGAAAGAAGTCTAGAAGAAAACGAGAAACATGATAGAAATAGAGGTTATATTTACATTCCCACACACACATGTATATATATATATATATATATATATATATATATATATATATATAAATATATATATATATATATATATATATATATATATATATAAATATAAATGTATATATATATATACACATATATATGTATGTATATAAATATATATATATATATATATATATATATATATATATATATGTATATATATATATATATATATATATATATATATATATATATATATACAAATATATGTATGTATATAAATATATATATTTATATATATATATATATATATATATATATATATATATATATATATATATATGTAAACTGAGAGAGTGTGAGAATGAGTTAAAAAGGATGGATAGATAGGTAGATAGACAGAATAAAACAAGAAAGAGAGTAAAAAAAGGAAAAAAAAAAGAAACTCGAAGCGATAGAGAAACAGGAGATAACGAAAGGAAGATCGAACGAAAAATAGCTTTCACAAAAAAAAATAATACACGTAATTTATCAACTGAGGCAGACAGGCGGATTTGAGATAGATATGGCAGCCGGAGGAAACAGTTGAAGGATGGAGCATTAACTGCCAGGAAAAGTGCAAAAGGATTGTGATTGTTTTGCAAGCTGGTTCTGTCAGCTGGGATTATGAATGACCCTGGATTCAGCCTCTGCTTCTGGCTATAAAACAACCAAGATTGCATTGGAAGTGAGAAATGTTGGTAAGTGGGTTTTAGCCTGCATCTCGCCATCTGCTGCTTTGGCGAACCCTTTCGTGCTGTGGGTGTTGTTTATGTTGTTTATGTTCTTTTCTGTGTCCGTTATGCACCCCACGCACACACACACATACAGAACAAACAAAAAGACACGTGTATATCAGTAGGTGATTTTCTCATTACCCTGTCGTTCTACTGCTTATTTTTATGCCGATCTCAAGGGAATCAATAAGAGTCGAGAGCAGGGGGGGGGGGGGGTGTAAGTAAGCATATAACTACAGAACAGGCCAAGAGGACGATACCAGGAAGGTCCAAAGCTGATGTCAATTGGACGATTTTGAAGCGTAAAACCAGCAATTAAGAGCTCTTACCACACACACACACACACACACACACATACACACACACACACACACACACACTCACACACACGCATGCACACACTCACTCACAATCAGCCTCAGCATTAGTGCCGCCGAGGGCTTATCACCTAATCAACCCTGATTGACTTTGGCCTTTGTGCTTTGGGCAAGGGAGATCGTCCGCGGTAAGTATCCTTCTTGGTGTTTGGTTGTCTTCTCGACATGGTTTGTGTGGCATTGTGAAGATGTTTATGTTCTCAATGACGTTATGTTTTTGGTTGGCTCGTGTATAAAGTTGCTGGGTCATTGTGCTAAAATTTTGTGGGTGGGTTGTTCAGGGCCGAAGGAAGTAACTACGTGGATTTTGGGTGGCGTTCGGGATCAGTGACTCGATTGATTCAACATCAACCACTTCTTTAATTTTGTGAATCGTCGTAGAAAAATGGATCTGCTATCAATAGGCATTTCTTTTCCTCACAGAATGATGTTATTTTTTTAATGACTTCTGCTCGTTGGCAGTCAGGCACTAGAGCTCTACTGACTACAATATGTCAGTGAACTGGAAAAAACATAATATCGTAATTTTGATTATGATAACAACACAATAACCTTCAATCTACATGCAAAATATAGGCTACATTTACGCAGAAAGATAGATAGATATATAAATTAACTAAATACCCAGAAATAACTGAAAGTATCCAAAGAGAAGACAAAGAGAAGGAAATCAAGCAAGGAAAATTAAACATTTGTTCTGCAAACTCGAAAAAAGTCCAAGATAAATATAAAGATTTCGCACCGGATCTTTCACGCGCTCAAGGTGTGCTACCTGCTGTTTACAAAGTCCCGTCCTGTTTACTTCACTTGGGACTCGAGTTCTTGCACGTTATATGAATATGAACGCTCACACTTACACGGGGACGCGTCTGGGGGGGGGGGGGGGGGGGGCGACGCTTTTGCTCTCGGCGAGATTATTGATTTGCGAGTCTCGAAAATGAACGTTTTTTTGTTCTATTCCGTCTCAAAAGACTTTTACGGTCTCCTTTTATGTCTTGTTGGTAGGTAGACATACATACAAACTCACAATCATATTCTCTCTCTATAGGTCTACCTATATGAATAAATCAGCCACTCCGATAATATACCTACTGATCTGCGAGATTATTGATCAAAAAGTCATTCAGTCCATATACACATAGACCTATTTACACATGCACTTCCAATGATGCACTTATTCGTCAATACAAAGCTTCACTATTTTTACCTCCAGCGGAACTTGCATTATAAACCAAAGGCGTTGAAAGGAGCCTACGATCATCCCTGTAAACACTAGCTCTCCACCTGGGCACTTGGGTCGAGTGACTGCACGCTATTATTGCTAGTCGTGGATAAAAGAGAGAGAGAGAGAGAGAGAGAGAGAGAGAGAGAGAGAGAGACAGACAGACAGACAGACAAATGGATAGACAGACAGACAGATAGACAAACAGACAGATAGATAAATAGATAGACAGATAGATAGATAGAGCGAGGGGAAACAGATAGACAGACACATAGACAGTGAGAGAGAAAGACACAGACAGACAGACAGACAGATAGAAAGGGAGAAGGAGAGAAACAGATAGATAGATAAATAGAGGGAGGGAAAAAGAGACAGACAGACAGACAGACAGACAGATAGACAGACTGAGAGACAGAAATACAGAGAGAGAGAGAGAGAGAGAGAGAGAGAGAGAGAGAGAGAGAGAGAGAGAGAGAGAGAGAGAGAGAGAGAGAGAGAGAGAGACAGACAGACAGACAGACAAATGGATAGACAGACAGACAGATATACAAACAGACAGATAGATAAATAGATAGACAGATAGATAGATAGAGCGAGGGGGAACAGACAGACAGACACATAGTGAGAGAGAAAGACACAGACAGACAGACAGACAGATAGAAAGGGAGAAGGAGAGAAACAGATAGATAGATAAATAGAGGGAGGGAAAAAGAGACAGACAGACAGACAGACAGACAGATAGACAGACTGAGAGACAGAAATACAGAGAGAGAGAGAGAGAGAGAGAGAGAGAGAGAGAGAGAGAGAGAGAGAGAGAGAGAGAGAGAGAGGAGAGCTGACCTAGGTAATGGAGGTTCTGTGATAACGACATTCTCAAACCCCGATACAAACAGAGGATTCCATTCTTCACCCTTTGTATAGTGAGACCTGAAAAAAGAAAGAGCCATAGAGTTTAATGTGCTTCCTTTCATATTCGTTCATTATATGTTGTCTGTTTCTGATTCTTCTCTAAGGGTGTGCCTCTTGTATCGGTCAATAACAGTAATATTAATGGTAGTTATGATAATGATAATGATGATAATTATGACGATGATGAGGGCGATAATGATAACAATATTAATGATAATGATAATAACAATAAAGATAATAAAGAACACGATGATTATAAAGACAAACTATTTTATTATTACCATAAAGATAGCAACTACAATAATAATACGATTAATAATAACGATAATAAAGATGATAAAAATAATGTTGATATTTTTCCCCTTCTTCTTCTTTTTCTTCTTTTGTTGTAACGTTATCCCATTCTTACTGGTTCTGGCACATTTTTTTTTTTTATGCCCGGATGCCCTTCCTGATGCCAACCACCTCAAATTATCCGGCTTGGGACAAGCACTGACCTGGGCTGGCTTGCCCACATAGTGGCTAGTGATAATAATGATAATATTAAGGAAAAGGATGGTAATGAGGATAATAATTCTAATTGTAATAATAATAATAATGGTAATGAGAATGATAATGAGAATGAGAATGATGATGATGATGATAATGATAATAGCAATAATGATAATAATGATAATTATAATGATAATGCTGCTGATGATAATAATAATAATGATAATGGTAATAATGATGATGCTGATAACAATAATGATAATGATAATGATAATGGTAATGATGATGATGATGATGATGATGATGATGATGATGATGTTGATAATAATAATAATAATAATAATGATAATAATGATAATAATAATAATAATAACAATAATACAAATAATAATAATTATTATTATAATGAAGATGATGATGATAATGATAGTAATAATGATAATGATAATGATTATAAAGTAGTAGTAATAATAATAATAATAATAATAATAATAATAATGATAATAATGATAATAATAATATTAATAATAATGATGATAATAATAATAACGATAATAGAAATCAGGATAATGATAATAGTAGTAATAATAATAATAATAATAATAATAATAATAATAATAATAATAATAATGATAATAATAATAATAATAATAATAATAATAATAATAATAATAATAATAATGATAATGATCATAACAATAATAATAATAATGGTAATAATGATAATAATAATAACAATAATAATAACAATGATAATAATGATAATAAAGGTGATAATGATAATAACAACAACAACAACAACAACAACAACAATAATAATAATAATAATGATAATAATGGTAATAATAATAACAATAACAATAATAATGATAATGATAAAGATAATGATAATGATAATAATGAATTTTAACAGGAATCATGACATAATACCAGTATAACCATAATCAAAATGAATTAACGAAGTAATGAGTAAATAGACAGAAAGATAGACAAATAGACAGATACATGCGGCGTAGTAATGTATGCGTTGTTGGTCGATTGCAGAGAGATGCAAAGTTATGATTAATACCACGTCGTAAGAGCGAACCGCCAGCTGGACACTGGACATAAAACATAGACATAGACATAAGATATAGACATAAGACATAGACATAGATATAGATATAAGACGTGGACATAGAGATAGACATTGACATCAACATAGACATAGACAAGACATAGCCATAAACATAGACATAGACATAAGACATGGACATAGACATAAGGCATGGACATAGATATAGACATAGACATAGACATAGCATTGACATAAGACATAGACATAGACATAGATATAGACACAAACAATAAAGAAACAATTTACTTGTTTGCTGACAATTTCACGCTGGGTGATATGTTAGTTTATAAATACTGTTGACCGATCTGAATTTTTGTCTCCACATGCAACATTTATCATGTATAATAAGTGTTGTTTATGCTCCATGCTTTACCACGTTAAAATGGAAAAGGAAAGGGTTTCGAAAGCTGATATATCATGAAGTTTTTCTTTTACGTAAATATAACGAAGTGAGCGTCAGCATAGGAGGAAAACAAATAGATTAAACACTAATTAATATAAAAAATGAGAAACGATAAATAAAATTGATCGACAACAGAATGTACAGCAAATTACATATAAATTTCCGTTCGAGACTCGATACCAGAGCTCATAAATTCCTGGATGAGGGAATTAAGTTACAAAAGAATTGTTAAAAATCTTTCATCTTTTCTATAAAGATAACGAACAACCTAATATTTCATAGATATACCCCCATCCCCCTCGAAAGGAAGAGAGAGATAGAGAGGGAAAAAAAAGAGAGGGAAGAGAGAGAGAGAGAGAGAGAGAGAGAGAGAGAGAGAGAGAGAGAGAAGAGAGAGAGAGAGAGAGAGAGAGAGAGAGAGAGAGAGAGAGAGAGAGACTGTAATAACCAATTCTTATTGATGCACAGACAGACAGACAGGCAGGTAGACAGACAGACAGACAGACAGGTAGACAGACAGACAGACAGAGAGACAGACAGACAGGCAGATAGAAAGACAGACAGACAGGCAGAGGGAGACAGCAAAAGACGAAAGAAGAGAAATACAAAACGAAAAAAGACAAATACAAAGAAAAGGCGAGGAAAGGCGAAGAGTAAGAGAGGCAACACGAATAAAGAAGATTTCAAGACAAAACAACAACAAAAACAACAACAACACAATACGAAGAAAGGAGCATAAGAAATCTAAGAAGAATAAGCGAAGTAAGCGAAGAGAAAGGGAAGCAAAGGAAGAGAAAAGAAATCCTCGGACATCGCTTCTCCCAGCTGCAAAACGCCCAAGACAAGCCCCACGCACGAGCCATTTCGCTCAGAGAAGAAGCGAAAGTTCGGCGAAGAGCGAAGGCAGAAGGTGGACGAATATGGGGGTGAACGAAGGTGGATGGAAGAAGGAAAATAAAGGTGGAGGGAGATGAGTGAGGGAAGAGAAGTAGGAGTGAGAGGAGAGGGTGGGAGGGATGATGAATATGGAGGAAGGTGGATGGGGGAACGAAAGCAAAGATGGAGAGAAAGGGAAGGGAGACAAAGGATAATGGAATGTATTGAGAGATGAAAATCAAGAATGGACACGAGTGAAAAGAAAGGAAAGGAACTGGGGGGAGAGGAAAGACTTGATAAGGGAGAAGGATGGAGGTGGGGGAAAGGAAGAGGAGGAAGGAAGGCTTGTCTGTGCCTGCGGGTACACGTGTGTGTGGGATTATGTTTGTCGATAGACAGATGCAACGATCTTACTCTTACATTCACTATTATACATGCCCACAAACCAAGAAATAAACAAAACCAACCCAAAGAAAGAGGAACAACACCTTTACTCTTCTTTAAACACGAAAGTTCATTAGCTTAATGTATTTGTGAGAGTCGGTCCTCGCCTTTGAAGCAGCCTCATAAAACACGCCATCACGAGTCTCTCTTTACACAAAAAAGGAAGCATTATGTGCCAAGGTCCCGAATGTTGTGCGTCTCCAGAAGAGATGTCTGCCTCTCTCCTTCTCTCAGTCTCCGAGGGGCTCGGTCGTCTTTGGATGCTGACGAGGACGCGTCTGACCCGAGCGAGGGATCGCGGAGGTCCTCTCTCTGATGAACCGTTTAAGAATGCCTATTGTTTGGGTCCTCGGGTTGTTTTGCTTTTGTTTTTGTTTTTTCTTTGCAATATCATTTATATTTGATCTTGTAACGCTGGTAAGGATGGCAAGGGAGAGTAATTCTGTAGGGTATGTAAGAGTTTGGATAGTGATGGGATTAGCCAAAGGACGTGGATATGCAAACGGTAAGATGGTATTGTATTGGTCACAGTATTGAT
>NC_061828.1:20385850-20388350 GCF_019202785.1 Penaeus chinensis | reverse complement strand
TCGAGGGCTTGGGGACCAGGTCTGCCTTGTGGATTACCTGCGTATATTTTTTTTTTTTTTTTTTTTTTCCTTTTTTTTTTTTGGGGGGGGGGGGGGGGGTCCGGAATTAGCATAGAAAAAAAAAAGAAAGGTTACGATCTGGTTCTTCTGTTTGAATTCAGGAAGCTGAGTAACGTAAAAAGAAGGCATGAAACATGAATGATTGTGGAAACAAGAACGGTATTGACGATAATAATAATGATAATAATAACAATGATATTGATAATAACAACAACAATGATAATCATTATTATTATCATTATTATGTTTATAATGTTAATAGTTGTAAAATGTATTTAACCGGTTTCGAATTTTCTTTGTCAGTAATATGTGCATTTCTGAGGAAGATATAATCGAAACTAGTTAATGATATCTAGCTTTTGATAATGGCAATGATAATTATACTGATAATCCTTTTTATGATGATAATAATGATAAGGATTATATCACCAACAACAGAATGATAATGATAATATAAATGATAATGATGATAACAATAGTAGTGATAATAATAATAACAAGAACAATAATAATTATAACAATAATAATGATAATAATAATGGTAATGATGATGATGATTATAACGATGATGATAATGATAATAACAATGATAACAATGATAACACGGATGATAACAATAATGATAATGATGATAATGATATTAATAATAATGACAATTATGATAATAATAATAATACAAATGATAATAATAATAATAATAATAATAACAATAATAATAATAATAATATTGATAATGATAATAATAATAAAATTAATAATAATAATAATAGTGATAGTAATAATAATAATAATAATAATAGTAATAATAATAATAATAATAATAATAATAATACAAATAGTAATAATAATAATAATAATAATAATAAAAATAATAATAATGATAATGATGATAACAATGATATTGATAATGATAATGCTACTGATAATGGTAATGAAAATATTAATATCAATAATACTAATAAGTAAAAAAATAAAGATAAGGTTAAATATATGAAAAAGAAAAGTAATAGTAATGATAGTAGTAATAATGGTGATAATGCTGATAATGGGAATAGTATTGAGGATGATTTAAATTAGGGGAAATAGCAAAAAACTAATGATAATGATGATAGTGATAATTATGATGCTAAACCTCACTCTCTCTCTTTCTCTCTCTCTCTCTCTCTCTCTCTCTCTCTCTCTCTCTCTCTCTCTCTCTCTCTCTCTCTCTCTATCTTTCTCTCTTTCTCTCTTACTTTCTTTACCTTTTGTTTATTTTTGGTCTTTCGTAAAATATAGCCAAAATCGGTGCCCAAGAAACAAAGTGTTTATCTATTGTCAAGTTTTTCCCGCTTTTACGAAACGCATCGACGTCCAGAGATTTACGGTCATAAAATATCCATCTTTCTTGATTTTCACTTTCTCTCTCTTTCTCCCTTCTCGTTTTACTCTATTTTTGTTCTTGTTTTTGTCATATATCTGTTTTCACTGATCTTTTTGAAAAAATCTTCCTTCGTCTTTCATATTTTTCTTCTTATCCACTCTTCTTTCAAAAAAAAAAAAAAAAAAATATATATATATATAAATCATTAATCGTATATCATTTACCTATTCACTAATGCATGTTTTCCCTCACAAGTTATTTTTTCAAGATCGTTTTTCTTTTTATATTTTTTATATTTGTCAGAATGTGAAATGAACGAATTAAAATTACCAGAAATGAACGTTAAATTTTTAATTTCCGGCGAGTAAGACGATGCTGGGATAAACTTAATTCTAGATTTTCATTTTCATTTGATGTCAAACAAGTGTGTCTAGTTTTTTTTTTTTTTTTTTTTTTTTTTTTCCTTTTGTGTTGACCTCTTTTTTTTGCTCTTAATCTTATTGTTGTTTTTTTATCGTTATTATCATATCATTGTCACTGTTAATGTTACCATTCTCAGAGCCATATTTATTTTCATCATCACCATCACCACCATCACTGCAATCATTATAACCATTATAATGATTGCAACTATTATTTAATATCATTAACTTTCTCACCATTGTATTTCTGTTTATCACAAATCTTTCATATTCTTCACTTTTCTTCCCGTTGTGGTTTTCATTTTCTTCTTTATAATTCTTAAAAAGCGAGTGAATTGTGCGAGGAAGAAGCAACAGGCTTAGAATCCATCCGATTCCATCTCGCCGATTGAAAACGACTTTCAAAAATGTCTCTTCCGTTGGAACAAACGAGGCTGGGTTGAGGGAGGGAGGGGGGAGGGAAGGGGAAGGTGAGAGGAGGGGAGGAGGGAGCAGGATCGTGAGGGGTAAGGGGGTGAAGGAGGAAAGTGTGGGGGGGGGGGGTGAGCTAGGACCCGCTGTGGGGGACTTGCATAGGGGGGTGGGTGTAGGAATGGGCAGGGGAGGAGGTAAGGGAAGGTAAAGGGGGTGTCAGAGGGGGTAAGAATAAGGAAGG
>NC_061828.1:20363350-20365850 GCF_019202785.1 Penaeus chinensis | reverse complement strand
GAAGTGCAGACAAAATCGTATCCTGTGCGTCCCGACCTGACCTGCTCAAGCATGCATATCCATCGGGATCAGGCTTGGATTTTCTGATTCCGTCCGACATTGGGGAAGAAAGTGAAATATTTCCTGAGAAATTTCCCTCCGCTGTGAAGGATTGCTTGTGTTTGTTTCGCCGTTTCCTTGGTTGGGGGTCGATTTGTTTGTCTCTTAATCCGTTTTTTTTTTTTGTGTGTGTGTGTATCATGTCTTTATTTTTAGTTGTTAGAGAGAAAAACATGTAAGGAGAATATCCAAATATTCATGCTTTCTTCCATGCAAGCAATACTCGTCTATGTTGCTTTTATAAGACAGACGAAAACACGATTAGCGTCCCCCTCCAAACGCACGTAAACGAATTAATCACCAGTGATGTGAGCTCCAAATGTATTAGAAGAGTCATGGTATCAATGTCGCGATAGGTATTCAACGTTTATTGGAATTATTAAGATCATGATCCAAAGAAAATAAAACAGCAGTAATGATCGCAACACTTATTATACTTTCGACAGTGACAAGAATAGTGAAAGTAACAATGGCAATGACAATTTGTAAGGAAGCAGTGCTAATGGAGACCCTTAACTACGATAGCTTGCATACAGAGAAAACAACGAAATATTAACACAGAAAAGATGTTTCTTTCCTTCAAATTCCGGACAGACGACACTGTGTGGATGCGTCGCTGTGTCATAATCGAAAGCGACACACGAACCGCCGGAATAAGCGTACATGTCGGAGAAAAACCTTGAAGGTCAGGTCATGTTCTTGAAGGCTTTGATGTCTACAGGTGTCTTTCTTATTCTTCCATTTTATTTTTTCTTGGGATAGGTTTTGAAGGAGCTCTGAATTTCGTTTTAGAATGACGAAGTTGAGTTTTAAGAAACGTGTCAAAGGGGATATAAATACAGGCATGAAAGAGGAAATATTGAGGTGAAGGTCGGAGGCGCTTGGACGATTAGAGAAACTTCAAACATGTGACTTAAACGAGAATTCATATCGAACTTATATTGAACTTATCGGTTAAAAGCGGTAAGGAGGAAAGGCGTGTATAGCACAAATATCCCACAATCCATCTATTTCCTTTTTAAGAGACAGGAAATAGTCCTGCAAGCCCTTTTGAAACAGACAGCCTCGGCGCAGTCGAAAGAGCACTATTCCGCGGCAGGAGCAAAACACGTGTGTGAAGCCCCCCGCCAGAGCCTCTTCACGCGGGGTGCCACCGAGTGCCAAGGGGATCACCGAGCCCAAAATGAGGCTGTGAAAGTAAGTAAGATCAATTGCAGGGAAGACATGTCGCCCGCCTTGCTCTTCCTCTCTTCGTTGGCGATCGATGTAGGAGACAAACAAGGAGAGGGAAATAATGGATAGAAGGCGTAACAGACAATTCGGCGCGTTTTGTTTTCCTTGGCTGAATGGAGAGGAGATATCGGCACTTCGTTGCGCATTATATATGATCTGTGTTATTTAAATTCTCCCTTTATCCTTTTAAATCGAGCATTCAAACTGTAATTGTTTGTATATCAACCTGTCGACCAGTCAGTCAGCCTATCTATACATTAATCTATCAGTCTATTATGTTTCTCAACGTTAGGTAAAACGTGTATTCTTCTTATTATACACAATGTATGGGACAGAAAACACACAATAAAAACAAATAAAAGACAGAAACCACCAGCAATGCTCCGGACTCATTTTTCTCTCGGGCGTCACTGTCCTCATCTGATCGCTTGAGATTATTTTCCTATTCCAGCTTTTGGCTCTTCGCTCTTACTCTTGCGTTTCCTTTTACTTTTATTTCTATATTTTTCTTGTTTCATTTTATTTTCATATCTATTTTACTGTTACTGTTACTACTGCTTTTACTTTTAATTTTATTTTCGTTTCTGTGTTACTTTTTATTTTATTTTCAGATCCATTTTGGTTTCACTTTTAGTTTTATTTCTGTTTTACTCTTCACTTTTATTTTCATTTCTACCTTAATCTCACCTTGATTCTCATTCATATTTTACTTTCTCTTCTTTTTATTTTTATTTTTATTTTTTTATTTATTATTTTTTTTTTTTACTCTCACTTTTATTCTTATTTCTATTTGACTTTTACTTTTACTCGTATTTCTACTTTTTTTTCTTTCTACCGAACTTTATCTTTTACTTTTATTTCAACTTAATCTTTACTTTCACGTTTACTTGTTTGTCTTCTTTACCTTTACTTTTAGTCCCTTACTTTACTTTTACTTATACACTTACTTCTATTCTTACTTAATTTTACTTTATTCTATTTTCACTTTAATTTCCTCTTACTTAAGTTAAGTTTTGAATTTACTTATGTTTATATTTTTACATTACTTGACATTGTCTTTATGCACACACATATACATCAATGAGAGAAAAAGAGAGAAAGAAAAAGAGTAGGAAGAGAAGATGACGATGATGATAATGATTGAAAGATAAGAGGAGAGGATGAAGAA
>NC_061828.1:20348350-20350850 GCF_019202785.1 Penaeus chinensis | reverse complement strand
CCCAGATGCAACTGTGGGCACCGTATATTTCAAAACTATACTACGCAGCGCTTCTCACGGCGAATCACGGGGTAGGTACCTTTTAGTGTGAGTCGTGGAAATACTTTAGACCAGGACCAGTATCAACGTACATTTACCTAGAGTGACACGATTCTTCAAAGTTATGTTAGTCATGTATTATATAAAATCTAATAGCACGCAAGAAATGGAGATGATGGCCGACAGATGCACGTTGTTCATTCTAGTATTGTTGTAATTAATGGAATCTGAATAATTCCATATTTTGTTTGTCTTTGTACACCAAAAAAAGTAGTGAGGAATCTTTAGCGATAAAAATATTTGACACATATTCATTAAATATTGTGTTTAGGGAACTCAACCCATGAAAGAGAGAGATAGATAGATAGATAGATAGATAAATAGATAGATAGATAGATATATAGATAGAAAGATAGACAGATAGATAGATAGATAGATAGATAGATAGAGAGAGAGAGAGAGAGAGAGAGAGAGAGAGAGAGAGAGAGAGAGAGAAGGAGAGAGTGAGAGTGAGTTAGGGGAGAAGCTAAATGTCAGAGATCAAGAACAAACGCTTGGTCGACTATTTTGAGTTTGATGCTAGATGAAAGTATATTAGTTACAGCATAAAATTTACTCTTTTCCTTTTTTGAAGATACTTTTTTAAACAGCACATCAAGTGACCCACTTTTTTTTTTTTTTTTTTTTTTTTTTTTTTTTTTTTTTTTTACAACAAACGCTAAACCCAAACACAGATCATGCTATACAGAAAAAAACGGGTTTCTATCATAGCACAAACACCACTTTGGATTTACAAAAAAGTAAATGAAAATGAAAGATACGTAAATACATAATTAATAGATAAAGAAATGAAAAAAATAGATAGATAAAAGAATATAATCACAATAAAGATATACAAAAGAAGAAAGATATGGAGTGTACGTTCTGTTATTGTAATCAGAAATGAAGTACTGTGGACATACGCAGGAAAACAAAAGAGACTTCCCTCAAGGCCGCTGAGATAAACGGATTACACACATTTGCATAAACCCGTAACTCCAACCTTACTTCGAATCTGTACATCCCTTCACAAAAGCAGTGTTTATCGCCACACTTTACACTAATTAGCTATCTGCACTTAATGAAGTTGTGAGACAATAAGGATTTCCGAAAACCATGTTGATTGCACGTCCCTGTCTGTGCGCGCAGTGTGTGTGTCTCGTCGGCAGTGCCCTCTTCGCCTTGCTCATTAGCCATGGCTCTGGGGTGGTAATAGCCAAGTAAATTAGAATTTCTAACTCTTTGCTACACAACTGAAAGTTAAATAAACAAGAACGGGGAGTTTCGAGGGTTGTCAGTAAACGGAGTGAAATTTCATCTTTTCAGTATCATTATTATTTTTTATTTGATTACGGAATTTTTAGTCTAACTATTTATTTTTTATGATTACAGAAGGGTTTAATTATACATCATAATCAAAGGCTCATCATGTTGCTTAGATCTTTGTTCTATTGTTGTTATTGAGAAAATCAATAACAAACACAAACCACAATGGAAACACTCACATGACTGTTATTTCTATGATATGATGCTTCAGGTTTCCTCTCATCTGTTTTCCGTCTTTCCTTTCTGGCTGTCTCTCTGTCTGTCCATTCTTCTTTGTGTCCCACTCTGCATGTCTGTCTGTTTCTTTGCGTCTCTGTATCTGCCTCTCTTTCTGTCCGTCTCTGTCTGTCTTTGTCTCTCTCTCTCTCTCTCTCTCTCTCTCTCTCTCTCTCTCTCTCTCTCTCTCTCTCTCTCTCTCTCTCTCTCTCTCTCTCTCTCCCTCTCTCTCTCTCTCTCTCACTCACTCTGTCTGTCCCTCTCACGAATTCGTTTTTCTATGTAAATGTTATACGCTGGGTTATGGGATTTCTTCTCATACACGTAATAATTTCCGTGGAAGATTTCGTCTTGTAAAGACTGCATCCTACAACTTCAAGGAGGTTCCACATCAAACAGAAATTGTGACAAGTGAACAGCTCTGCTCATGTCTTTGTACATGGCCTGGAATTAAGCTTACATAACTGAACGAATTCGCATCATCTCTGGGCGGTTATGCTGTGTTTGTGGAGTAATGGAGTGAATAACAATGGGTGGAGTGAACATGTCTTTTATGTATGTATGTGACAAAGTCCTTGTAAGGCAATAGTGAACCATATAGATAAGGCGTAGGCCATATGCATTAGAGTATAAAGCATGCAGGTGGATAAATAAATAAAGCTCATGGAAATATTTCGGAATACCTAAGCTATATTTATTTTTGTAGATATCTTACCATTTCTGTCTTACTGACTCTGTTTGTGAGAAAATCTCTCTCTCTCTCTCTCTCTCTCTCTCTCTCTCTCTCTCTCTCTCTCTCTCTCTCTCTCTCTCTCTCTCTCTCTCTCTCTCTCTCTCTCTCTCTCTCTCTTTCTCTCTCTTTCCTTTTCCCTCTTTCTCT
>NC_061828.1:20293794-20300750 GCF_019202785.1 Penaeus chinensis | reverse complement strand
CCTGTTCTAGCTGTCCGTTTTCTTTATTATCATTATTATTATCATTATCATCATTAACATTGGTATCACTATTATTGCTAATATTATCAGTAGCAGAACCATTATTATTATTATTACTATTATTTTTTTTTTATCATTATCATTATTATTACTATTATTTTTTTTATCATTATCATTATTATTGCTATTATTTTTTCATCATTATCATTATTGCTATGATTAATTTTTATCATTATCATTAGTAGCAGCAGCAGTTGCCGTAGTACTTGCTCTTATTCTAAGTGTGTCTCTCTTTCTGTCTCTCTACCCCCCCCCCCCCTCTCTTATTCTCTTTCCTTTTTATTTCGGTATAGTTTATTCATCTCCTACGCTCTTCCTCTCTCTCTCTCTCTCTCTCTCTCTCTCTCTCTCTCTCTCTCTCTCTCTCTCTCTCTCTCTCTCTCTCTCTCTCTCTCTCTCTCTCTCTCTCTCTCTCCCCTTCCCTCCTTCCTCTCCCGCACCCCCCCTCCAACCCTCACCCGGGTCCCGCGCAGTAGATTGGAACTTTTGTCCGCCACTAGACTAGTCCGGATGATAGAGCCATAAGGAGGGAGACGCGATCACGAGCCAAACAGAGATCGAGGCTTTGACAAACGCGCACTTTCCCCAGCCGCGGAAACGGTTCGCGCTGTTATGGCCTCGCCGCCGCGCCCCGTGTGTGCCCTGCAAAGAAGCCGCAGATTGTATCGCCGTATTCACCCCATGAATGCATTAGCAGTTTTCGGTGTGGAGTCGCGCGTTTTGAAAGGTGAACTTCGGGAGGCAGGCTCTGCTTTCTTGGAATAATAAAGCTGGGGATAGGATTGGTGTTTATGTTTAAAGGTGTGTGTATGTATACGTATAAATATATATATATATATATATATATATATATATATATATATATATATATATATATATACATATATATATACATACATATATATATATACATATAATAATAATAAAAATGATGCTGCTGATACTACTATTAATAATAATATGAATAATAATGGTGATAATAATAATAATGATAATTATCATAAAATAATAGTAATAATAATAATGATAATAATAATAATAACTACTAATAACAATAACAACAATAATAACGCTATTGTTACAAAATAAAAACTTTTCACTTTATGATATTGGCATCCAGTCGGCATGTAATATCTGGTGTTACACCTTGGTTTACATATTTTGGCATTCACATATTCACGGAGGTGATTTCCATTGTAGCGAGACCTGAAGAAGATCACAAAGTCTCGCTGAAGTTACGATGTTATAGACGATTTTTTCGCTTAAAAGCTCTCTCCGATCTTCGAGGAAGGGGATTATCAGCTGATTTGGCGCAACGGTATAAAAGCTGTGGTTTGATCCAATCATGATGCACAAGGCCCTTTTCTGAAGTCTTTCTAATTTGATTTGTTTCGAAGTTCATTAAGGGCGAAGGCCAAAATGGCGCTGCTCGTATGTAGGTCTTTTCCACGTATGAAGTAGGTCACCCTAGGATGCAACGAATGCTTTAAATTTGGGTAACAAGTGTTACTAAACCACACTATTAAATTTGAATTTATTTCTGTTCACTTTTTACTGTTTACATGCATTCTGTTCCATGAAGTCCATTCCTATACTTGGCAGAGGAGATCCTGTAACAAGATGCTGCCTTACCCAGGTATGTGTGCATGTGCAACCGTTTTTTGTCGTCCACGTATTTGTACATCCTCGCGTGTGGAATATTATCCTCATCAACCATCCTCGGGAATAATAATGGGCCTAAGACCGTTCCTTGAGGGACTCTGCAGTGAAGCTCGATCTCATCGGATGTTTGGTAGTTCTGTGGGAGCGGAGGTCGAAGGAGGAGCCCCTTTTCAGCCGGGCCTCGTGGAATCCCAGGGCAATCACTTTCTGGTCTGATTTCCAGTCATTTGTCTTTGATGTGATATAACTGATAAGTTCATCCAGGTAATGGACTGCTGAGCTTCCTTTAACGTTGTCGAACTGACGATTATCTAATTTAGGGATAATTCTATAATTCCCTATTCTCTCGAGCAGTTTGCACCTAATAGGGGTTACCGATATAAGCCTATAGTCTTCGGATTTCTTTTGGGAATTGGGGCGTTGATGGCTCGGTTCCATAGGAAAGATACCACGCCCTCAGTGATGGGGTTGTTGAATATGTCGCACAGAGGAGTGGCGAGCTCGAGAGCAAACTCTCGCAATAATTTTGCTCTTCTCTTTAAATGCTGATATGTCTAGAATTCGCTCTCAGTGGCTTGGAGGGGCGGGAGGGCAGGTGCGCTGGCAGATCTGTTCTTTAAGAGGTAACTGTCACCACTAGCCAACCAATTCCATTTCAAATGTGGTTGTGCCATGTTTTGGGGCTTGGTTCATTGATTTTATCAATTATTTGTTTATTATTAGACGCTCTTATTTTTTGCTTTACCTTTGTTGGTACATATTTTGTTGCATCCCTTTTTTTTCGGGGGAGGGGGGGGGGGCTTTTTGTCTTGCTAGGATAGAGTTTTGATCCTGTTGGTGACCCAAGGCGTATCCTGATAGCGGGTGTTTGTTCTTTTTAAGGGGAAGCAGTTGTCAACTTGTTTTCATACTTATTTATAAAATGATTGGTATTTAGCACTCGGATCAAGAGCACTGAGGGCCTGGGCCCATGAGTTTTTGTTTCCTTTGGTTGCGCGGAAGCCTGGTACTTCTTTGGTAGCCAGAGTAACGACAGATAATCACTATTTCCAAAAGGGGGAGGGACGTTTTTCATTTTTTTAAAAATGTTCCTTGTTTTTCCCACCTGCAGGAAGGGTCACAATCTGCTTAAAATCCAATGCAGATGTGATTTCACAGTCAATTAAAGTGTAAAGGTAGCCCAGTATTGTGAAGAAAGGGCTTTCGTAATTTTCTCAGAGGGAGAAAACATTTTCCATTAGGCGTTCTCAGAGGATTTCTTGGGTAGGTGCCCCAGTTGGGAAATATATCCCGCAAATTAACACCGATTTCGCGCAACAACCATCTGGGCCGAGATGTTACAAGGTCGTCAAGGTCGGGTGAACCTTGCATGATATTGTGTAAATATAATATCAAACCTATTATCCTTTTTGCCCTCACGATTTTTTTTTTCCCATGAGTAGTATCCTTCTATGGTATCGAGGTTTAGTGTATCGTTTTTGAACCATTTTTATGTGATTACTGCAATGTCGACAGTAGTTTGTTCCATGACGTCGAATTCATCTAATGTGTTAGAGAGGCAGCAAGCTTTCGCAAGGTAAATGCGTTGGTAGATGCGTTGGCGAGACCTTTTGGCCGAAAATCCCGCTCAGGCTGCGAGGTTTTGTACTTGTTTCTGTTGAGAAAGACCCTTTAGGGCTAAAGAAGGAATCTGACTTCAAATCTCGTCGGCTGCAAGTACCTAGCCTTTAATTGAAACGGCGAGGTGATACATAAATTATTCATGTTTAGAAAGCATTTCCATCGCCCACCTCAGGGAAGTTAACGAGCAGATGATTCTCGACATCTGTTTCCTCCGTGTTTGTGTGGTAATTGTTATTATTTGAGTTAGGCGTTTCATGGCTCAGTGTGTTTTGATAGTAGTCATTATTTATCACAACGGGCACTGAGGACACTGTCAGGCTGGGGAACCCCTGTTACGTGGGGATCCTTTGCATTCCCGTTGTCGGTGTACTGCCGTTGGTGGATGGCGGAAAGGGCCTTCTTGCTTATCGTTTCCTAATTGTTTTTCCTTCTAATATTTCTCTAATTCTCCCTCTTTCTGTTTATGGTATGATTGTGTGGGAACTTTAATTGTTTATCGTCTCTGTTACTGATGAGACGGTATGTTGACGCCGGGCCGGCTGAGGAGAATGCTCGCGTGCGCCAGCAGGGTCGCGCGCTCGCGTTGCCTCGGCGGCGTAACTCTGGCCGCTGTTCAAGCAGTCCTGGGATAGCGATTGCATCAACAGAGGAGGGGGCGTGGGGGTGTTCATGAGAGGGTCAGTGCGAGAGATGAGAGAGCTGGGGTTCAGTGTCCGAGTCTGGTAAGGGCTCGGGAGTTGGATGTTAAGGAGGGAAGTATCTCGTATTTGAAAAGGGTGATGGCATCTGTCAAGGGAGGTTGCGTCATGGAGTGGAGTCTGGGAGGAAGGGGAGGAGACAAAATGTGTCGGAAACTGAACTGAGGCCATCAGACCTACCGTGCTGGCCAACGCCATGGTGTGTGTATGTGTGTGTGTGTGTGTGTGTGTGTGTGTGTGTGTGTGTGTGTGTGTGTGTGTGTGTGTGTGTGTGTGTGTGTGTGTGTGTGTACATATATATATATATATATATATATATATATATATATATATATATATATGTAAGTATATATATATATATATACACACACATAAATATAC
The DNA here is from genome assembly GCF_019202785.1 of Penaeus chinensis. Lineage (NCBI taxonomy): Eukaryota > Metazoa > Arthropoda > Malacostraca > Decapoda > Penaeidae > Penaeus > Penaeus chinensis. Next base: position 20,296,326 of record NC_061828.1, on the reverse strand, counting down.
ATACGTGTGTACACACACACATTGCTCATTTTATGGCTCCTGACCACAGCCCGAATATGAAAATACAACAAAATCAGAGGATCTGTGTGTGTATGTGTGTGTGTGTGTGTGTGTGTGTGTGTGTGTGTGTGTGTGTGTGTGTGTGTGTGTGTGTGTGTGAGTGTGTGTGTGTGTGTGTGGGTGTGTGTGTGTGTGTGTGTGTGTGTGTGTGTGGTGTGTGTGTGTGTGTGAGTGTGAGTGTGAGTGTGAGTGTGAGTGTGTGTGTGTGTGTGTGTGTGTGTGTGTGTGTGTGTGTGTGTGTGTGTGTACAGCTCCGGACAGATATAATTCATGCATCATGGTGCGGGGTAGTCGAGCAATTACCGTGTTACTAGACTACGGGATTTTCTCTGGCATATGGGGAAGTCAGATAGAAAAAATCCTAGTTTTGGACTCTCTCTCTCTCTCTCTCTCTCTCTCTCTCTCTCTCTCTCTCTCTCTCTCTCTCTCTCTCTCTCTCTCTCTTCTTGTTCTATTTCTCTCTCTCTCTCTCTCTCTCTCTCTCTCTCTCTCTCTCTCTCTCTCTCTCTCTCTCTCTCTCTCTCTCTCTCTCTCTCTCTCTCTCTCTCTCTCTCTTCTTGTTATATCTCTCACCCTTTTACACTCTCTCCTTCCCTCTCCCTCTTTTTCCCTTCGATCCTTGAAGTGCACCTCCTCCCCCCCCCCCCTTCCCTTTCCCACTCTCATTTCCCTCTCTCCCTCTCTCCCTTTCCCTTTCTTTTCTCTCTGTCTCACTCTTCTTCCCCTCTCCCCCCCTCCCTCATTTTGTCCCTCCTTCCCTCTCTTCCTCCCTCCCTCCCATCCCCTTCCATTGCCCATCTTTCTCTCCTTTCATCCCTTCCTCCCTCTTTCCTTTCTCCCTTTTCCCTCCCTTTGCCCCCTTTCCTTCCCCTTCCTTTTCCATTCCCTCTCTCCCTCCTTTTACCCTCCTTCCCTCCCCCTCCCTTTACACTCTTTCCCTCTCTTTTCCTTCCTTCTCTCCTTTTTACCCACTCCTCCCCCCTTCCTCCATCCTTTCTTTCCATCTCCTTCCTCCCTCCTTTTCCTCTCCCTCCCTCTCTCTCTTTCCTCACCTTCCCTCCTTTCCTCCTCCTTTCCCCTCCCTTTAACGCTCTCTCCCTCCCTCCCTCCCTTCCTCCCCCTTCCCTCCCTTCCTCCTCCCTCCCTACCTTCCTCCCCCCGTCCCTTTCCCCCTCCTCCCTCCCCCCTCCCTTCCCCCTCCCTCCCTACCTTCCTCCCCCCGTCCCTTTCCCCCTTCCCTCCCTTTTCCTTCCTTCTCTCCTTTTTACCCACTCCTTCCCTCTTCCTCCATCCTTTCTTTCCATCTCCTTCCTTTTCCCCTTCTTCCCTGTCTCCCTCCTTTTCCTCACCCTCCCTCTCTTTCTTTCCTCTCCTTCCCTCCTTTCCTCCTCCTTTCCCCTCCCTTTAACCCTCTCTCCCTCCCTCCCTCCCTTCCTCCCCCCCTTCCCTCCCTTCCCCCTCGATCCCTACCTTCCTCCCCCCGTCCCTTTCCCCATTCCCTCCCTCCCCCCTCCCTTCCTTCCCACTCCCTACCCCCGTCCCTTTCCCCCTCCTCCCTCCCTCCCCCTTTCCCTCCCTCCCTCGCCGGCCCCCATCCCTTTCCCCCTTCCCTTCCTCCCCCCTTCCCTCCCTCCCTCGCCGGCCCCTCGGGAAGGCAGCGGCGCCTGATCGCGTATTCATATTCCGCCAGTTGTGTCGCGAGAGGAGGAGCCGCCGCCCCCTGTGCCTTTTCCATTGCTTGTCGATGAACGTGTATTTGTTTTAACCCGGGGCTTTGGGAACCGTGATGGAGATACCTTTTCAAATTCCCTCCGTCCCTTTGAAGTACATATGAAGCATTGAAGCGCGCGGGAGTACGGTTTCTTAGGACTGCGCACGCTTCTCTTCTCTTTTTTATTTTTTGATATAATGTTTTTTTTTTTTTCTTCTCTCTCTCTCTTTCGTCAGCTTCTTTTTTATCTCCCTCTCTTCTTTTTCTTTCTGTTTGTCTTTTTTTTTTTTTTTTTTTTTCTCTCTCTCTCTCGTACTTACTTTTTATACATACATATATACACACAGACACACAGACACACACACACACACACACACACACACACACACACACACACACACACACACACACACACACACACACACACACAGACACACACACACACACACACACGTCGTTTTGCCTACCAGCCTACACTCTATTTTACTTTAGCCAAAAGTTAAAATCCGCTCAGTATTTCACTCCATTCATCCAACTCACTATCGATTAATCTCTCCTCTTTTCTCATTCCTTCCTCACTCTTGCCTTCTGTTCTATTCATGTCCTTGCCTCTTCCTTTTCTCCACTTTCTTGTATTTTCTTTTCCTTCTCTTTTTCTGTTTCCTTTTTTTTTTTTTGTTTTTTTTGCACTTTTTCTTCTTCCTTTTCTTTTTATTCGACCGTCCTCTTGCGCTTTGTTTGTTTGTTTTTCTTTACCATAT
>NC_061828.1:20286294-20288794 GCF_019202785.1 Penaeus chinensis | reverse complement strand
ACTTTTATTTCTTTCCTCACGTCGCGTTTCCGTTCGCCAGGAGAGATGCATGGAGATAGGAGTAATCATAAAAAAAAAGGTATAAAATAAATGAGAGTGAAGTAAGAAAGGTGAAAGGAAGAGGAAAACGTAGAAATTACGAAAGTAGTAAAACCTGAAATGATAAAAGCAGAGTGCTAGATGCAGAAGCGGATGCAGAAGGAACAGCAATAATAGCAGTAATAGTAATAGGAAAGGCAATAACAGAAGTAAAAGTAGGAGTAGTAAAAGTAGGAGTAAAAAAACAATAGTAGTAAGGAAAACAAATCTAACTAAACCATACAACACTCGTAGCATTATTACAAGTAACAACAAAACTTATTACCAGGAGCAGTGTTGACGAGGGCAACCGTAGTGTAAGAGAACAAGTGGGAGAAGACAAAGACGAAGAAGAGAAAAAAGGAGTAGGAGGGGAAAAAAAAATCCTAGATAGGAAGGAAAAGGTTGTGAGAAAAAAAAATGTCCCCCGCGCCTACACATGGCCACACATAACAGATATCCATCATGGTGCATCTTGGAACCGAACGGAAGGACGGAGGTCAGAGGAGCGAGGGGTCAGGGTGATGGGGCGGGGGTGGGGGTGGGGGAGGAGGATGGGGCGGGGGTGGGGGTGGGAGAGGAGGAGGAGGAGAGGGTGGGGGTGGGAGAGGAGGAGGGGGTGAGGGTGGAGGAGAGGGTGGGGTGAGGATAGGGGTGGGGGTGGAGGAGAGGAAGTGAGGGATGTAAAACTTGACTGATGATCGCATTCACGAAGGAATCTATTTGGGCAGCGGAGGTCGCGTCGGAATACAGATGCCCGGCGAACACATGTGTGACCTGGGGGGAGGGGGGGGGGGGTGCACCGCTCAGCTTCCCCTGGGGGCGCGAAGGACGCTCGGGGCTGCCACTTCTCTTCTCTCACTTCGGAACAATGTAGAATATTCATGGTCAAGTGTAGCACACGCGCGCGCGCACACACACACACACATAATAATAGTAATGTCTGTGTGTATGTGTGTGTGTCTGTATGTGTGACCATGAATATTCTACGTTGTTCCAAAGTAAGAGAAGTGAAGAGGCAAACCCGAGCGTCCTTCCCGCACACACACACACACACACACACACACACACACACACACACACACACACACACACACACACACACACACACACACACACACACACACACACACACACACATATATATACACATATACACATACATACATACATACATACATACATACATACATACATACATACATACATACATACATCAATACATACATACATACATACACACGCACACACACACACATATAGATAGACAGATAGATAGATAAACATATAAATAAACATATAAATGTAAATATATATATGCATGTGTGTGTGTGTGTGTGGGTGTGTTAACTTATCAATTTATACCCAATATCCTGTCGACCTGATAAGCACAACATATGAAATTATCAAATAAGAGAGGAAATCATTAGGGGTGGGGGAGTGGGGAGAGAATCAGAGAGGGACAAGGACAGAACCAAGAAGCCGGATAAAGAGACATAAACAGGGGAAGAGGGGAAGGGAGGAAGGGAGGAAGGGAGGAAGGGAGGAGGAGGAGGAAGGGAGGAAGGGAAGAGGGCGAGGGGGAGGGAGGCAGCGAGAGCAGGTCTAAGCGGGTCGAGCGACAGCCACCAGGGGCGCAACTCGCTATCATGTTGACCCAGTGCGCCGAGGCCTGACCTTCCCTCCCTCCCTCCCTCCCTCCCTCCCTCCCTCCCTCTCTGCTCGCTCCCCTCTTTTCATCCTCTCTTTCCCTCCTCTCCCCTCTTCTTTCCTCCTCTCTTCCCCTTTCCGTCATTCCCCTCCTCCTTTCTTCACCGCCCTTCTTTCCTGCCCTTCTTTCATTTTCCCTCCCTCCTTCCCTCCCCTCTATCCTTCCTCTCCTTTCCCTCCCTTCCTATCCCCACCCCCTCTAACCTCCTTCCCCTCTATCCTTCTCCCCTTTCCCCTCTCCCTCCCCCCGCCCTTATATCCCCCCTTCCCTCCCTATTACCTCTCTCCCATCCTCCTCTCCCCCTTCCCTTCCCTCTATCCTTCCTCCCTCTCTTCTCTTCTCTCTCTCTCTCTCTCTCTCTCTCTCTCTCTCTCTCTCTCTCTCTCTCTCTCTCTCTCTCTCTCTCTCTCTCTCCTCTCTCTCTCTCTCTCTCTCGTTCTCTCGTTCTCTCTCTCTCTCTCTCTCTCTCTCTCTCTCTCTCTCTCTCTCTCTCTCTCTCTCTCTCTCTCTCTCTCTCTCTCTCTCTCTCTCGTTCTCTCGTTCTCTCGTTCTCTCGTTCTCTCTCTCTCTCTCTCTCTCTCTCTCTCTCTCTCTCTCTCTCTCTCTCTCTCTCTCTCTCTCTCTCTCTCTCTCTCTCTCTCTCTCTCTCCAATTCGCCCACCATCTTCCCTCCCTCCCCTCCACCCTTCCTCCCTTTCCCTCCTTCATTTA
>NC_061828.1:20237015-20244515 GCF_019202785.1 Penaeus chinensis | reverse complement strand
CAGTGTATATTTTACATAATCACATATGCGATATGCGACTATAATTTGGATTGATAAGTATATCTTACGTTGATAGATGATAGTGAACAAGACTAAACAGTGCTATAGCGGTATATCTAAGGTAAATTGCAGATAGTCGACTTAATTGTCTGAATGAATACACTTGACCACAAACATACTGAAATGTACGGATATTTCCCACGCCAGAAGTCAACATCTTTCGCCTCTTTAACCAACATGAAATCTACAGGTAGTTATAACATGCATCCTGATCAGCATTGAGGTCGGAATCATAACCACGATGCTGATTCTGGACAAACCCGACGTCAAGCACACTTACCCTGGGCTGAAGGAGGTGAGTCAGCTCGTGAGTCAAGTTGTGAGTCACTCGTGTGCTGAAATCGAGCCGTGAAAGTGGCTTATTGTCTATCTGTAGATTTTATTTTAATGCCAAGTGAAATCATGTTTGAATGTCATCTGTTGTGTCTGAGTAATTAGTGGATTGATTTATTGATTTTATTTCGCGTATCCATACATCAGTTTCGAGTATTGGCCTGCTTCAGAAATATTGAATTTATATTTTCATTTAATCATAACACAAATTCCGAATTACCCAATGTCTCGTTGATGAGCATCACCAATTGTTTACTATGGCAACAGTAAATCATGCTGTCTGTGAATTTATATGTCACATTACGGCTGCTTGCTAATGAAAATGAATTAACTCGAACGTGAATTTATGAAAAATAATTCAATATATGTTGCTAGTGTGCATATAAATCACGAAATGTTGATCCTAGTAAAGTTCTTCGTCGTTTCATCCTTACACCAATACAATCATTTCACCTGACAGTCATTCAAGTTATGGTACGAGTCGCTTCAGTCATGTTATTAGTCATTTATTTCAGTTATGTAATGACAATTCTGTTCTGTTATTAGTCATGTGATTAGCTTTGTTATAAGTCTTTTCAGTTATGTTATTAGTTCAGTTGTTGCTCGTTGCAGGTAAAGTTAGTATGCAACACGATGCCTCGGGGGATCATGGCGCCCATGGGTTGGGATTTCTTCCTGATTGCAATGTGCACCGTCTATGCAGTCAAGACGAGGAACCTGCCGGAGAATTTCAACGAAGCTAAATTCATAGGGTTCTCTATGTACACCACTTGCGTCATCTGGGTAATTCCGTGTGCCATTTCTCTGCATTAAAATGTCAATTGCCAATTTGTTTAATCTAATATTTGTCATGGCTATTTTGTCAACATTTTGGTTACAATGTTGCAACAGTTATTTTGTAGAAAGGGCTATTTGATTGCATCGGTTATTTTGTTGCAATGTTATTATGTCGAAATGTTTATTTTGTTGCAATTGTTATTTTGTTGCAACGCGTGATTGCAGATGGCGTGGGTCCCCATATACTTCGGCAGCGACCACAAAATCATTTGCATGAGCGTGTGCACTTCCCTCAGCGCTCTCGTCACCCTCGTGCTGCTATTTTTCCCCAAAATTTACATAATTCTCTTCAGGTGAGTGCAATACAGCATTTGCAAAGTTTTATTTTTGGGTTGTTTGATATCACTGTGTGTGTGTGTGTGTGTGTGTGTGTGTGTGTGTGTGTGTGTGTGTGTGTGTGTGTGTGTGTGTGTGTGTGTGTGTGTGTGTGTGTGTGAGCGCATATACATACATGTCTGCACAGAGTGCCTATAAAGAGACACTCCAGAGTCGCCTCCTCTGCCTCAGACCCGAGAAGAACGACCGGTCCGCGTTCAAGACGACGACGACGGTGCGCTGCCACATCGGCTCGGGGAACAAGGCCAGCCTGTCGCGCACGACGGAGCGGTCTCCCAGCGCCGCCGTCGAGAGGTGAGCGAGAAGGCCCACTGGCGCCGTCGCTAGGCGAAATAGTCTCGTTACTAATCACACCCGAGCTCGTCTTTGAGATACTGTATTTGCCTGATATAAGCACTAACACTGACATTTCTGCGTGCCGAATGGTAGAACTCTACACAGCTCTCTCCTTCTGTGGTTTGCACGGAAGCCTTTATTCAGCGATGTTTAACCCTATTAACATGGAGCATGTTACGCGCTTCCCGTAGCATGTATGTGGGATCCGCGATGCTGGGCATTGGGCAACCGCAGCTGTCTCTGATGCAGCGGATTCGGTCGACGCTGGGCATGCCCTTCCTTCCTCCCGTGGGCATCCTGCCGGGGGAGGCTCACCCTCGCAGCCTGCTCAGGAGAGAGATTAGGTAAGGCTCGGCATTGTATGGGCGCAATTTAGTACTGCGTATGCTGATTACTAACCTGCCTATTAACAAATAATTTCATATTAAAAGGGGAAAGAAAGAGAAAAATATCTTATGCTAAACCTATAACTCATTGTAGCGTTGGTTAGACGTTTCCTTTCTCAATAATAAATAAATAGATGAAATAAATGAAGAATGGATGTGCTTTTGAGTATTCTTTCCGCATAGAAAGTAATAGTTAATCATTATACCATACCATTTCATATGCTAAGTTATGAATATCAGAATAACAACGACTGTAGAGAATCCCACACCATTTGTTTCCCAACAGTGTGTGGAGTGACGTCAGCGGAAGCGGCGGGCAAGCGGGAAGCAACGCTGCCAATCAGAACAGAGATATTATGTTGCGAAAGGCGTATGGATCCCAGCTTGATCTCGCTGGTAAGTGGAAGAAGACACTTGCAAGATAATGGGCTGTGTATCTCATTTGAAGTTTGTTTTCCTATTACATATGCATTTAGACATTCCGCCTGGGAAAGGTGAGGTAGAGGGATAGGAGACTGAGAGGCGGAAAGAGAGAAGGAGAAAAACTAGAAACCTGAGTGGTTTCTGAAACGTTAGTCAAAACAGTGTAAACTAAGAGCTCCGGAAATGTAATTTTGACATTTAAAAAGATATAAAGCACCGATGTTTCCCTGCCTTCCAGGAATGGAAGGTTGGCGAGAGGAGAGGAGCTGCCAGACCACGGACGACCTCCTGGACCCGCTTATCCCACGCTTGCGCCGGCGGGTGGCTCGCGCCGTCAGGGAGAATGAGCTGGAAGTCGCCGAAGGAAGAGAGTTCTTCAGTCTCACCCACAGCTGGATGACTTCTCAGGTCCGACTCAACCACGCCCATGACCACGCCAACCACCCTCATCCCTAACCTGTTGATTCACGATCACGTTGTTGTACCTGTAGCTGTTGCTATCCGGACTGGCTCGGACTGAGTGGCACCCGTGTCCTTCCTCCCTAGCCTAGACTTGCTCTGTAAACACGGAAAAACACTATTTTACCTGTTTCTTTTTCTTCGCTGAACCTGTTTCTAAACCCTTTTCTCAAGCATTTTGTTTCGAGTAATTGTTTGTGTCATGTGAAGTTCTCCATTCAAGTGAAATACTTTCTGCAACTTCCACGATGTTTTAGATCTTTTCGTGGATCTGTGCTTATTCTAACTATAAAATAATTTTTATCTTTTTTTTTTTTTTTTTTTGCTTTTTTTCACCATAATTACATTCTGATATAAGCACCATACATAAAAGACTTTTCTGTCTAACATTTTCACTTGTTTGCATTGTCCATATTTTCTAAGCAAGAATGAGTGATTGCCCAAACTTCATATACTAACTAACACGAGTCTCACTAACCCAGGCTGAAGCTGCTCGGAGTGTTCGAAACAGACACGATAGTCAGGGCACAGACGAAGACCGACCCATAACCACGACCATCATTAGAGAAGACCTCCAGAAACGGGCAGTCGCCAAAGAGGACCCAGGGGAAGGTCCTCGTCAGGAGAAAGAGAAAAGCGCAAGCCAACCTGAGGAAAAGTCAGGGGCTGAGGGGAAGAACGGGACTCCTCGAGATACGGAAGATCCCCCATGTAACAAAGGGGGAGAGTCTCCTGCAGGGGGCGAGGGTGAGAAACACAGTGAGAACGCCAGTCAGGATGCGAGTGGGGGCGCGTCCCAGCAGAGTCCTGAACATGGTTCGACCCAGGAAGTGAGGGAAGTGAGTCCTCTGCCTAAAGACAAACCCAGTGTGCTTTTAAACAAAGTGGTGGAGGAGGAGGAGGAGGAAGAAGACTGTTGCGACCCGGTTTTGCAACAAAAGTGTTCGGCCGTTGGCAAAGACTATACTGTCCTGAGAGAATGCAGCACTGAACCCCAGGTTGGAGAGCTCATTGGGTATGGGTCTCTAATGCCCTGTAGCCCGTCGTGGAAAAGACAGAGATCAGTTAGTTGTGACAACAGCCTCATCTACAAGAAAAATAGAGTTCGGCCTTTCGACCAAGCAACGCAAACGGACAGGTGTCCCGACAGTCAAGGCTGGATACCAAACGGTGACCCAAGCAATAGTTTAGTGTTAGTAAAAGCGAGCAGTGTGAATGATAATGCTCATCGGAAACGAAAAGTTGGAATATCTGCTAAAGTTTCAGACGTTCGGGGAATCCTCAAGACAGTATCCTTCTCGCCTGCAGAGAAGGAGAACAGGGTCTCCTTCAACTCGGTCGTGTGCGGCAGGAACCTTTCGAGAGGAGACGAGCTAATCTCTCAGGAGTCGTCGGACGAAGACACGGAATGCGACAGTCAGGAAAGAGTGCGTTATGTGACGTATAGAAACCCAGTGTATGCTGACGTCACGTCGGGTGACGTTTCGTCGAGAATACGAGAGGAAACTCTCAGTGCCGATAGTGATATATCAGATAACTGTGAACTAAAGTCTATTATTATTAAGTTGGGTTGTGAAGAGGATGAACTTGACGCAGCCGAAAAAACAAAGTCAGAAAAGAATGGAAACATCATCAGCTGGAGACCCAAGCTTGGGAAAAATCATAAACTCCTTTCACAGAGTTCAGACATGTATGAGTACGACACTCCTTCTGCTACTGAAGACGAAGAGAGTGTGATAGAATACCCACGCACCGGCTTTTCGAATAGCCTCGACGTCAAGGAATCGGAGAAGGAGGATCCAGACTGTTGCAAAAGGTATTCCAGAGAAAATGAGCTCGTGATACTGGACTTGTTGCATAACACGTTCGTGCCAAAATACAAGGGCTCACAGATCAACCCCGATCTCGACAGCCCTCAGTGCTCGAGTGCCGCTACGCCTCCGTCTGTGTGCGGGGGCACTCCGGGGCACCTGAGCCCTGTCTCTCAGTCACACTTCACTATCACTCCACCTGAATATTACAGAAATTCCCCGACTAAGCATGCCAGTCCTCCGGAGTCGTCGTGCAGCAGTTCACAGGGTTACGGCTCCCCTCAGCACCCGTGCCTGCAGGACGCCTGGGGTTGGGAAGCGTCGGAGGCCCAGCTCGAAGCCGGCACAGAGGAGCTGACTCCGACGGCCTCACCTCGCCCCGAGTCCTCCCCCATGGCCGCCTCCCGGGGGTCCCATTACAACCCACTGTGTTGTCCCGACGAGGACGACCCCATGGGCAAGCCCCCGGGGCACGGGGCACGAGGGGCCATAGACCCTCGCGTGGCCAGACATGACACAGACGAAGACACGGACGAAAGCACGACCCCGCTTGAAGAATTTTTCCGAACTCACGGGGTGAAGTTTGATACGACCTCAAACAGGCCGAAAAAATTATGAGAAGTTTCTCTACACCACGAGATAAGGAATAAAGACTGTTATTGTAAATCTATGCCTAATTACAGCTGGTCATAGGAGATGAATTGTTTTATTACGAATCTGACATGTTTTTCTTCTTCATATATATACGTATATATGATTTGCTCAATATGATTGTCGTTCCAAACGTATGTTCTCTGTGTATATTGCTGTAACCGTATTTGTAAAGTATGACATATCATTAGCTAGTTTGTCACCTTATCCTCCTGAATGTATTTTGTTTAAGGTACCACAGCTTTATCATAACAAACTCATAGTGAAGGCATAATGTAATGTGGCCAATTTTACAAGCTCAGCCCATTTTACTCTCGAAATATTTATATTCGTTACAGTAAATATTTTCTAAACTATCTCTTCCTCTGTAATTTTTCATAGGTGATTAACAAAATCAGTGGAAAATTATCATATAATAAATGAAAGTAGAAGTTCGATGATATCCCTCGTTATCCCGCATACACACACACACACACACACACACACACACACACACACACACACACACACACACACACACACACACACACACACACACACACACACACACACACACACACACACACACACACACACACACACACACACACACACACACGTGTGTGTATATATATATATATATATATATATATATATATATATATATATACACATATATATATATATATGTATATATAAATACATATATATATATATATATATATATATGTTTATGTGTATATATATATATATATATATATATATATATATTCATATATATACATATACTGTATATAAGCTTCTACGTGGGACATATAAATTGTTTTTACTTTCGATACCACCGAGTCGGTTGTGTTCATGTCTCCCTTCCTCTGCTCCCGAATCTTGTCCTGCGCTGTAATTGTGAATTAATTCATTCATTTCCACTTTTACCAATGTTAATTTCTATTCCTAATATTTCAAGGTCGCAATCTTTCTTTTATAAGCCTAACTGCTCTGACGGTTTGATTGAATGAACTCGATATTTCCCTTTCCTGTAGTTTTATGTGTATGAAAAGTTGGCGCGGGTCGAGGATTTTGCGGGGAGGTCCTGGCCGCACTGACGAATTCACACCTTCGTTTTCCCTTCCACGGTCCCTTTACATCGGAAGCCAATTTCACCTTTCTGGTCATGAGCCACAACAACCCTCAACGCCTGGTCACATGAGACTAGTCTTCTTAGCGTCTGTCGAAGAACAGATTTTCTTGGAGCCAAAGTAGCTGATATTGTAGTCGACAGCAATTTGTAGATACAGTCATCCAGCTCTCGTTTAAGCTAGGACATTGCGTGATTGATTGCGGGGAAGTTACACTTCTTATGAGATAGTCTTTTTGGTATCCCTTGCAGATACCAGGAAGAACCTTGTTTTAACCGACTCATTTAGTTATCCCTATGGAAAGACGTTTTGATCTTCATACGGCCAAGGAGAAATGTTGGGGTAGAGGGGGGAGTAGTGACAGAGGGGGGGACTGGGGGATGCCCGCCCCTCTAAATAGAACGTGTGGAGACCTTTTTCGCCGTGGCTGTATGAACGTAGGTGAACGTAGGTCGTAGAATATTGTTTTTAATGGACCGCCTCTCTGCCGACGAGGAGAGCTGCGTCTGATTAACTGACACATTGAGGCGGTTCAGCAAGTACTGCTCTGTGGCGGTTCTCGCGCTGAATGGACGAAGGAGCCACACTGCAGATATAACTAGTCTGATTATTGAAGATTGCCAAAGCCATACTGTGCGCTCAGAAATATTTTTTTATGATACTTCAAAGTGGGTAGGGATTCGTCTGCGAACTTTGTACAATCATTCGAAAGGTCACGCTATTAAAAAACTATTCCTTTCAATTTGTCCCATA
>NC_061828.1:20219515-20222015 GCF_019202785.1 Penaeus chinensis | reverse complement strand
CGTTATTACTCAACCTTTAGAATACGCCCCTTCCTCTCTCCCAATATCCTCCACTCGTTCTTCTTCATTGTCTACCACACCCCGCCTTATTACTACTCTCCATCTTCATCCTCATTGTCCTTCTCCCAACAGTACTACCTCTCTCCATAACACCTCATCTTCCTCCCGTCCTCGTCCTTGTCCTTCTATTGCTTCCACCCCTGCCAACCTTTTGAGTACCCTCTTTGGTCCAGCCAAGTGGGACCGATTCTTTGTGATTCTCCTTACAGCCCCTTACAAGACTCCTCTCCCAACAATGCCTCCAGAAACAAGTAGGCAAAGTTTCCTTTCGCAGTCATTCCGATCATTCACGCCTTGTCACAGTTCCATCTGAGTCCCAAGGTGGTGCACTATCTACCATGACTGGTGTCACTGACAAACCTATTCCTACCCAACCTCACTCCTTTAATACCTGAACTGGAATTGTTTCTGTCTCCCAGACTGATTGTCGTGTCTATGACAAAGACTGGTCTGACAGAAAATAACATGCTCGCATGCCTCCTCCAGTGTGATGCAGTAGCAGTTACACTTTTCCTCCCAGAGGCCAACGTAAGTCGTACACCTCAATTGCCAAGATTAGCTTCCGTAGACATGACTCCCACAAAGTTTACATTGGGGGAGTGTCCTGCCCTGTCTGACTATATTGACCCCTTCCCCGTAAATGTCAGAAATGTTGGTGTTTTGGCCACCCTGTCAAACACTGTCGCTCCACGGCCTGCTGCCCTCCATGTGCCCAACCTGGTCATGGCCGTTTAAATTGCTCTTTTCAGTCACACAAGTGTGCCAATTGTGGTTGGTCCTATAATGTATTTTATAGGAGCTGCCCTGTCTACAAGCTCGAATCTATGGTAGCAGTTCTAAGATTCAAACTTGGCCTCACGTAGAGTGAGGCCAGACAAGAAGCACGCCGACTAGTTTTTCTTTTTCTACCTATTCCAAAACTGTTCTTCGCTACACTCCCTTCCCATCTTTTGCAGTTTTCCTCATACAGTGTAACTCTCCCTTCCTCAGACAATACGCTCTATATGATCGCCCCCTTTACCCTTAACCTCTTCTCCTTGTACAAATCCCCACCGTACTCCATTTGCTCCCCTCTATACCCTTTTTTACTACCATTCTATCCTACTGTTCTACAACATTTGACATCTAATATCTTATCGCAAAAGTTATCTCATCTCTACCCCTTTCGCCACCATACTTTACTATAATGCTATATCATCTTTGATCTTTAGCACATTTATTTCGTCTAACCATTACATTTTTAACATTTCTAAATTTTGTCTATTTTTACAACGCAATAAAAAGAAATCGGTGATCAGCTTGATTATTTTACGATGCCACGAGAAATCCACAGAGTTATTTTTTTTTTTTAGATTAACTGTTTACCAGTGATGTCTGGTACATTGGTTTAACCATTTTGAAATCCACATACATCGCCTGACTTCACTTCCCCCAAAGAAACTTTCTTACCTGGGGGCGTTGCCCCAAGCCCTATCCTATCGCTATATTTTGTATACGCCGCTAACGACCTTAGATGTTGCCGCGGCAGAAAATGTTCAATAAATAAATAATGAATAGGGGCTCTGTGAGATGATTTTACTCTTTCCTTGCTAAACTTAATCATGGTGCAATATGACCATAGATGTCTAGCATATTTAATTGTTCTAACCTTTACCTAATTAGGTGAGTGATTTAATAATTATTTATTTATTCATTCCCTTCATATTTTCAAGGAAACAGACTAACTATTTAAATATATATTTGCCATCTCTTTACATAACTTTCATAAAGAAAAGAATAGAGGTGTCGTAGTCCTCGAGATGACAAATCTTTATCTCTATGAATTCCTGGGAAATGTGCTTCACCTTTGGAGGTATTTGCATTGACGCGCTGAAAAAAATAATGCAGCTCACAGATTGATATACAGAGACAAAAATACTGTATTGAAGATGAACTGCAAGCATGATTTCTAAAATATTATATTTGTTCATTTACAATGAAGACTGCAATCTTTACTGATATTACTATCATCACCATCATTACTATTACCACCAGCAGTAAGATTAACATTATTACAGTTATATAGATTACTACGACTTTGTTGATATTATACTGTGTAACACAAAATTTGTTCCTAAATTGTATTATATTATTTTCTATTTACTCGTGTCGTAAAACTCTTGTAAATGCCCATTATTCCCTCCAAACTGTTTTTGCATCCAGCAGAATATGCTGTATTCACATATTTACAATAAAGTCTGAGTGACGCTCCTTATGATTCTAAATGTATTCTATACTTAAGCAAACATGCAAGAATGCTGAGAAGTGAGTAGTTTTCTGGACTTTGCATTGTAATGCAAATCACTTTCACGATTGAGTTCCCAACTGTAGTTTCCCATCATGTTTTACATATATGCTCACTGATATCAGTGCTCTAAACCTGTAATTTTTAGGTCGTAAA
>NC_061828.1:20179515-20202015 GCF_019202785.1 Penaeus chinensis | reverse complement strand
CTGAGTGTAAGGTAAAGTATGTCGAAAAAGCCAGGATCATGGTAATGCGCATCACAGAGGTGATGTAGAACAGCGGTCTCACGTGATACCACTTCAGGTGGAGAAATATTTCGCAAAGAGGATGCTTTAGAAGATCGTAGTGACCATACATTGCCATCTTATCTAATATGTCTACTTCGCATGGGCTGCTGCCACCAGTCACGGTGGTCAGATTGAAAAAGACGCGAAGATCTTTTTCCTGCGGGTTCCCGCGCACTTCTACGCCGGCGTCAAGCAGTGTCTGGGCGACCGTCGGGTAGAATTGGATCACTCTCTCTAGCGGCGTCTGAAGGGCGTTGTCCTTTACTGTGACTTCAGCTCCGCCTGCTAACAGTGCCTCCACCATGCCGGAAGTCGTGGCAAGATGCAAGGGCGTGCAGCCATCCTTGTCTCTCGCATCGTGGGACGCCCCTGCCTTCAGCAACAGCTGGGCAGCTGTGACGTTGCCCACTTCTGCAGCAACGTGAAGGGGCGTGATGCGGCCCTCACAAACATCGTTAACTGAAGAGCCCTTCTCCAGGAGCAGCTGTATGCACTGACCACTTCCGCCGCGATTGTTACTGACTGCGTAAAACAAAGGAGTTCGATCCTGTATGTCCTTGAGGTTAACGTCGGCGCCTGCGTCGAGCAGTTGCTTCATGCAATTGAAGCAGCTCTTCATCGCCGCGAGGTGGAGAGCGCCGATGGTCGCCAGACTTTGAGTGTTGGGCGGGACTCCAGCATCGAGCAGCTTACGCAGCAACGAAGTACAATTCCCTTCGGAGTCCACGGCACTGTGGAGCAAGGAATGTGGGCCGGGAGCGGCGGCAAGATTGGGGTTGTCGTCGAGGATGGAAGTAACTTGGGAGATATTTCCCTTTCTGATAGCAATCTCCAAAGTCTTCCATTGCCTTTTAACAGCTTTGTTAGGGAAAGACATCTAGGCACTACCTTTGTTCACAACACACAAGAGACATCTGTACTCGGTGATAAAATCGCAGGATGTACAGAGTGCGGCATTTCCTAACAGTATAAACAACACATTTCATGAACTCCGACATTTTGAATGCTGATTGTCTTTTGTCACTTACCGCTCAATTGAAAACTGCCTAAATTCATGTCTTGTTTTTCTATCGCAGCGTACTATATGTATTTATATGCATAACCTGACTTTTTTTTCAAATAGATTGATTCAATAACCTATAAGAAAATGGATGTTAGCGTCAAAACAAGGCATATTTATTACCATTAACAAAAACTAGCTCAATGTTTGAGGGCCAAGAATCAGCATTTTTAACAAAATATTGGTATGAAGAATAAATATAAAACTTTAGAACGGTATAATAGTCGAGTAATAGTAATGGAAACAGGTATTTTAACTGGCAGTTTACATATTTTGCTTCTTAAAACTCAAATGCACAGGAAGCCTTAAAGATAATTTATATCTTGTGGAAATGCTCTCAAGATAAAAAAAAAAAAAGTTTTATAAATGGCATCCGCTGTTCATGGTAAACACCCAAAACGTATTAGCTAAAATTCTTTATAAATCCGCCCTGCTCTCTGTGGAGGTTGAGGAGTGTTTGATTCTATTTTCTTTCTTGATGCTTTTAACTGACGACATATCCTGGCAGGTTGGGGAAAATGTTCAGTTTCTAAGATTACACTAACACATATATCAAAATGATTTTTTTCAGCAAATGCACATCTTCCAAATGCAGAATAAAACGACAAAAATGGTGATAATAGAGAATTTATGAATTTATTATTTCTCGTGTCTATGTGAGTACATTAAGCATATTCTGTAGCTATGTTGGGCTCGATTCAGTTAATCTTTTAAATATATAACCATTAGAATTATTCGTGCCACATTAATAACCAAAGGATAAATGAAAACTAAATGTAAATGTTTAGCGCCAGTTAGTGCCAGGCTGGTGGAGAGGGGGAGGGGGTCCACGCGGAGGATTTTTTTAAGGGATATTGTGTGTAGCACACACACACACACATACACACACACACACACACACACACACACACACACACACACACACACACACACACACACACACACACACACACACACACACACACACACACACACATACATAGCGATGGTCCAGTGGTTAGGGCACTGGACTCCAACCCTCGTGGTCCCAAGTTCAATTCCCCGTCGCGGCGGTCGTAAAAACGCCTGCGCTCCGACTGCTGGTTCGAGCACGAGAAAACGACACATCGCCATGGGAAGTCAAACGCAGGGCTCGTTGGGGAAGTCACCGCCGCGCACAGCTGTTAGCGCGCCGAACTGCGGTTGATTAGGAAGGGCATCCAATCAGGCAAGGGTGACACTGCCAAATAACCTCTCAATAGTGAATTGAGAGAGACCTATGCCCTGCAGTGGAATGAATGCCTGTTAAGATAAAAAAAAAAAAAAAAAAAAAAAAATATATATATATACGGATATGGATATTCATATATACATATACATATGGATATGGATATATATATGTATGTATGTATATATATATATATATCCATATCCATATCTCTATATATACATATCCCTATATATGTTTATACATAAAGGTATGTATATACATAATATAATGTATAAATGTATATGGATAGGATATGTATATGAATACGGATATGGATATGGATATATATATGATATATATATATGGAT
The DNA here is from genome assembly GCF_019202785.1 of Penaeus chinensis. NCBI lineage: Eukaryota > Metazoa > Arthropoda > Malacostraca > Decapoda > Penaeidae > Penaeus > Penaeus chinensis. The sequence continues at coordinate 20,199,317 of NC_061828.1, read as the reverse complement.
ATATATATATATATATATGTAAATATGTATGTCTGTATGTATGTGTGCATGTATATGGTTGATATATATATACATATTTATATATGCATATATATATATATATATATATATATATTCATATATTTATATATTAACATATATTTAGGCACAAATACACACTCAAATGTGTGTATATATTTTATACAATACATTATATAGTAATCATCCATTATTTGTCGTGTTGGAAAGAAATAGGGAAATAAAAGGAAAATCGAAAGGATTTCATACGGGAGATAATAAAACGGAAATACTTTAATTGCTAAGAGAGGTTGTCATCATGGACAATACACTTTAACTCCGTAATGTCGAGTTTTTAGCTGAATCGGCCATTATTAGTCAAAATCATTCCTAAAACACTTATCCCAGCATTACGATTTGTCTTCCAACAATACTAGCTACAGCTACAACCCATGAATAGTACACCAAGATGCTATGAAACAGGGAAATGCAACCAACACCCTGCAACGTACAGCACGACAATACCCCTCAAGAGTACAACAAGACACGTTCGTACGACACTAAAGCGAAGTCCTTTGCGAATCAAAACATCGGGTTCAGTCCACGCTGGTTGATGCCGCCCGGGGAACGCAAACTTCAGGACTCAGATCCAGGAAATATAAACTTCAAAAGACTAAAAGCCTATAATTGAAGAAGAAGAAGACTTAGAGTGTTTAAAACCCTTTAGAAGGAGAAAGTGGTTGAGGCAAACATGGGTTATGGGCCAGCGACGTTAACTTGTAAAAATCTCCAGGATTACTTGAAATCTCTGCCCAAGGATACATTAGATGCATTGTATAGAAACCCGGCGACGTGTCTGGCAGTTTTTAGGTAATATTTCTGTTCTAAGTGCATACTGATTTTTGTTTATCTTCAAGGAAGAGATTGAATAGAAAAATAGAAGAAAAAACACTGTCTTAAGAGTAAAAGACCACACTAAATAACATATGAAATAGTCTGCAATGGAAAACTGTAATGCCAGAAATGAAAGAAATTGGCTGTGGAAAATGCCGTCTTTCTCCCCGCACCACAAGTAACTGAACCTGTACATAACCTGTATTTGCACTTGCTGATGTTAAAGCTACAGTCAATAATTGTCACACTTTTATAAAGGCGCTTTACTGTATTTTGAGTATATTTCTCTATTTCGTTGATTATTTTAATGTACTCCTCATCACTATTTGTTGAATAATATAGGGGTACATTTCTAGTTTCAAATAACCACAGAATCTTTCAATTATTATTCCTACTTTTAAAAATCCACACTGTAATATGTGTACATAAATCTCTTGTGATTCTCCATTGTAAATTATTTAAAAAAGAAGTATTAGTAATGTTCACAAAGTGACTGCACCCCTTGAAGATTAAGTCCCTATCACTCCAGCCACTCCCAGGAAACTGAAACTATACCGGTTTAGGTAGATAGGTGTTGGTTGTCTTCACCTCAGTATACAAGCACAAGAGAGCTGAAACTCAGGAGCATAGAGTGGACTTCGGTTATGAGCAGTGTTTTCCATGATTTTTTGTCCTTTATTTGTATTGTTGTTCACCTGATATAAAATAGATATTTTACACCAAACTTTGCCTTCAATGCTATATTTTTGTTGTACTGGGTAACTTCACTTTGATTTCACTGTGGCTCTTATTGATCTCTCTACAAGATCTTGATCAGTTCCCGTGGCTCAAGAACTGATACTAGTATACAGACATTTTCTTTCTAAGGGACTTTGTTAGCTCCTGTAGGTAATTGGCTCCAAGTGTCAGTACTCCAACTTGCATTGCTGGTCCAAATACAGAGATGCAGGAGATGCAACCAAAGAGACTGACTACATCCTTGCTAGTAATCACTGGAAGATCCTCCAGGATTGCAGGATTTTCTGTAATGCAAAGTTCTGTGGTAGTGATCATTGATTGGTTATGGCTATCCTGCAGTCCACTTCAGAACACCCCTGTCTGTCCAATGATTGCTCTTGGTTGTTTTACCTGGACAGGCTGGGGGAGGAGGAATGCGCTGGAGAGAGGTGGTTGCCGTAGATATTTTTGATCATTCCGTAGCACTTGACAGACCCCCAAAAAATGAATATTAAAAGAAAATGTTATAGAATCAGTTGAGCTCTTGATTCCATATAACTTTCTTCGTAGCAACACTGTCTCTGTCTGAAGGTTACATTAAAACTATAGTCTTCCACCTTCAGTCAGAAATATAGCTCATTCATGCAAATTTAACCAATTTATCTAAGTTATCTACCAAACTTAGAGCAGAAGAGGAATAGAGCCTAAACAGTTTTGGAAAATGAGCTTAACATCTTCATATCATATTGAAAATGTCATTACACAAAAACTCATCATTGTCATGGACCCCAAAGCAAAGAAAGAAATTACATTATCAAGAGAAATGTAAGATGAAAGAGCATGAAATGAATAATTGGGAAAACTTTCCTTGTCCCTTAGAATGAAGGAGACTGACTTTGTTGAAGACAGTCTAGTTTTTGTTCCTCTTAAAAGATCATAGACCTCAGAAAACCAGAAAGAGTAGTACATGAAAATTATGGTGATTTGTTTGCAAAATGCGGGCCCCGGGTTTGTAGATAAATCAATAATTTATTTTTTCTGTTATTTTTCTTTTATTTTCAGTAAAATATGGAAGGAAAATTACATATGCCCACTGTCCATGAAACAAAGAAAAATAGAAAGTCAGATATATACAGCATTTTTTGAGATTTTATCTTTTTACTTTTTTTGCAAGATATCATAATACAGTGAATATGATTTTGGAAAAAAAAAAATTATAAGAGAAATATAAAGGAAATATGTGCCAAATTATAGATTTTGACAATAAAAAATGATTAGGATCCTGAAAATTTAATAGTGCCCTGATAGATGTGCATCCATGGAAAATGCCGTAGACCAGAGAAAAATATTTTTATTTTTAGTGTTAATATTAATAATTGTTTATGGATATCTTGAAACTTACCAGAGCATGACCAAAATATATACAAAATTGTGTAAATTTAATTATTATAACCAAATATTTTGCAGAATATCCTTTCAAAAGAAGATATACTACTTATTTTTAATTAATATGTTATTATTAATTTTTAAATGCAAGTCATTGCACAAAATTACCAGAAAATTACCATCCACATGTGCAGAAATATGTACACTACATATTTGTTACCAAATATATATTTTTAAGATAAATGACCAAAGCTATAAAATAAACCATTTCTGACTATAACCTAAAGACAATGAATCTTATGAGGTAACTTTATAGGTACCAAACCCCATGAAATATCATGGGAGTTTTATTCAGGGGCAAAACTGATTTATGAGACTTATAACTCATATTTTCAAAATATTAAATTTTTGGCAGCATTATCAGAGGTCATTCACTGTAAGTGTAGCTATATTAGCTTTTAGAAACATATAAGGCATGGAAGCTGATTACATTTTCTCTGAAATAACCAGAGAAACTTTTGGGCTTTGGTCCTCAGGAAAGGGAAAGCAGCCATTCTATTACAGTAATGAGTGTAGAAAAGTAGAGCCAGGAACATTTGCTATGATCTATCAATAATTTTACTGTATATCATGCAGAACAGTCAAGAGCAATAAGTTGATAATATTGCAGTTAATAATAGCTGCAATAATTTTGAGCCAATGTAGCATATCTTTATCAAGGATTAGCTTTAACCTATTGCTTAAAGCTAATAAAAAAATAAGACTTGTAAGCTTGGGAATGTTATAAGGAAATGGCACCAAGCATCTTGAGGTCAGATAGTAACTTGGATGCTGCATGGGTTTAGTAATTTTTTAATTATATATCCTTTGTCTAGGACTGTTGCCCCATGTCAGGAGAAACTCAGAGTTTTATGAAAGTAGACACTGATACTGAAACCAGATTTGATATCTAGGAAAAAAAATATATAGTCTCTTGCTCTTGCTTAATTCTTTCAATGTATTATTTTATTTAGAAGTGTATGAAAGAATGCTTTAGAAGTTTATGAATTATAATTTATTTTGTCATAAGGCTGGAGATACTGATTCAAAATGAACATGCAGCCTGATTTTCCTATGTAAGGTGCAGAGAGAGGAATTCTATTCAGTGTTCCAGCTAATATTTCTATGTAAGGAATATGATTATTACTGAAAGTATTCATAAAGATGGATGTTTCAGGGAGCTGCCAGAATTATCACGGCATTTCATTATGCGCCTCCTGTTTGTGACAAAACCAATCTCCCAGATAGTCCTAGCAGCATGGATCCCTCATCAGGAACCAAGCAAGTAAGTACAAAGTTCTGTTGTTTGGTTGTTTTAATTACTGTCTCAACTTTTTTGTGTGAATAAGAATTTCAAAAATGGATATTGCTACTAATAGTTAAGAGGACATTGGAATAGCATGAAGAACAACTGATTATATGAGTTTGGGTGCATTGATGAATGTGTTAAATGACCAAAATGCAGAATGGATATTCATGATGCTGGTTATAAAGCATTTATGCCATCAAGGCAAGTTTTTAGGATAACATGAATGCAAAACATAGATGATGATGATGAAATAAAATAAAAATTACCATATATCTCATGGACCTGCCATGGAAAATTTCAGGCAGTGGTAATAAAAATGTATAACGTCTATGTGCACAAAAGGGTTGATTAGTACTGCTCCTCTTACAGAGACCTTGGAGACATAGCAGCAGAGCACAAGCAGAGCACCCAGGTCCTGCTTGACATGTACATCTGGCAGGAAGTGAAGGACCATCATGGCAATGCAGCTATTAAACTCAACAGTACTTTTAGAGAAAACTTGAAGATTGCTACTCTAGGAGGGTATGTTTGTCCTTTGTCAATATTTAGCCCATTTTATTACATTTCTGCATTTACAAATATTGTAATATCCTATTTACAAATAGTCTTTAGTGATTTGAAAGCATGTACCTGGTACCTATAAATGAGAATCAGGAATTAGCTTCTTTGTATGATATATATACATTGATTTAGAAAATATTTTGGTTTGATATTTGAGAGTAACTTGTAAACTTCCCTTTTGATTGTTAATTGCAGAGAAACATTTAACAAATAAAAAAATAAATATTTGAGCATCTCTTCTTCAATTTCTGTATTTTAGATCTTTTCCTATATATGTTTGCTAGGTATAACCATATATAACTAAGAAGAAAAGAGCAGGGATAGTTAACTAAGCAGTTGACATGCACCATTCTCCGTCAGCGGGAAACCATGGACCATGTCAGGTGCCTTAGACCCAGATCCGCATCAAAGGGACTTGGAGTTTCTGGACAAATATGCAATGGATCGGTGGGAGAGTGTACTGCAGTTCCTTGTCCAGCCAGGGAGAGGAGCGACAGTAATTTCCAGAGATGCAATGAGAACATTGCTCCATGCTGGTCTCATTGAAAGGTAAGAAATACTCTTTGGTGCTCAGTTCAATGATATTAGTTTTGCTAGTCTCCTCACATGAGATCATTAATTTGTTATAATATGGTATGTATGCTTTAAGGAAAGTGTTTCATTAACAATATTTAAATATTCGTTTTATAGATTTATTTATATTGTAGACCAGACCAGAATAGCATGAATAGCAAAATAATCCTATAATCCCTAAAGTCCAGTGGGACTAGGCCTAGTAATTTGGAGTGAATCTGACAACATAAAACCTACTGGAAGGATGTTCAGGTTCCTGTGTCTGTTTATGTTAGGAAATGGAATACTGATTGAAAGTACTGTAGAATTTGGTGTATGACAACTTATGCAAACTAGTATTAGCTATATATGATTTCCATTTCACTTTTATATATATATATGAAAGCAAGCATTATTATTGTTATTATTATTTTAACCCAATGTCAGTGGGTTTATGTACTGTCTCCTTTAGATTTTAGTGAGGTATGTTACATACAAATGGCTCCATGTGTTCTCAGGAGTCTATCAGTTGGCCCCAGTGATCAATCCTGATTTCCCCATTCCTTGAATTGGCAGGAAAATGTGTTTTTCTTTCCAATACTATTAATATTAACATTGTTATCATTCTTATTGATATTATGATTAAATTGTTATTAGAATAATAATAGCACCATAGACAATAGAATAATAGAAGTGAAGCTTTCAAAAAGTGAAGAAAAAGGGTAAACAGATGAGATAGGTAAGACTAATGGCTGACTCCTTGGTGACTAAGCACTTTTAGAGCCATCTATGTGTAAAGACAATAGATTACTTTTATTATAGTGGGCATTGCATTGTAGTCTTGCCACTCGCACTAATTGGGTTAGTGATTATTATTTTAATTATTATTTTTTTTTTCTTTATTAATATGTATCATACCTCATTGATAATATTTTATTTACTTGTTTATACTTTCATTTATATGGTCATTATTCATTTATTTCATTACTGCTTTATACTACTGTGTTTACATTACATCCTAACATATCTTTAAGTTTCCTGGCAGTATCTTACTGTCTTGTGTAAGTCTATATCAGTTATTTCAGTAAAATATATTTTCATATTTTATTTCTCAGTTTATTTTATTCATTTCTAAGTAGACTATTTTGAGCTTTAACAGATCAATGTGCTTGTGATACAGAAGGGAGAAATGCTTTCCTGTTGGGTCAGAACTTGACTTCTAGCTACAGGATGGCAGAAAAACAACTTAGGACCTTTTTCCATCTTGAAACAGAGGATTGCAAATTTGCAGATCATGTTCCCATTACCTTAGCCTCCAGTATCCATTACCAGGTGCCAAGTAAAACAGGTATCAGGTTATTAGCTTCATTAACAAGTTATCTTTTTGGTCACAGCAGCGATGAGTCAGATTCGCCCAACATGCAGATCACAAGCTCTGGCTTCCAGTTCCTCCTGCTGGATACTGCATCACAAGTGTGGTTTTTCATCCTCAAGTACTTGGAGACAGTCACAGAACGTGGACTCAGCCTTGTGGCTTGCTTGACTTTCCTCTTCAAGCTTTCCTTTTCTACACTTGGAAAGGTATATAAGTATTTGTGAAGCTTGACACTGATTTTGACTATTTATTTGAAGCAGATTTTGAAATTCAGATTTTGTCTTAATTTCCTGTCTGACTATGATTATGAGTTTCATATCAATTGTTAACTTGAACTTGACATACATTTACATATATTCTAAGTACCTTATGGTGTTTATTTTCAACAGGGATGAATAGTTTTACCATATATGTAATACATCTATCTTTTTTCTTTTTTTCTTTTTTTTTTATATTTAAAGTTGATTCTTTCCTTGTTTGTAAAGGAAGGTTTTAAATATATTTTTCATTGTTCCTGCATTATAAAGCTCTTATTTTATGACTAATGCAGTGAAGATATATTTAGCCAAATGCCAGGCCTGCTGCCACCTTAAAAGTGCATCTTGGGTTCAAAGTTTTTCATGACCACCATGGCATATTGCGCCAACATCACATTAATAGAGCAACAATTGCATACCTCCGCAATCGTCAGTACCCCTACCCTTCCTCACCATTCAGATTCAGAATTCAGTACACCACGCTGCCATTAACATTGCTCTGTCACGAGTATTTGGGAATATTATCCTCTCTTTGTGCACAATTATGTCTTCTTGCTAACAATTTCAATGAATGAAAGGTACAAAGCCGAAGATGGAAGATAAAGAAGGGATGTCAGCCTGGCAGAATCTTTGATTATAACATGACAATTATGAATGACCAAGACAATAAGTGTTTTCACTAAGGTTGTCTAACTATGATGTACTGGATGTTTTTACAGTGCCATATGTGTTGTGTGAAGTTGAAGTGTTTCAGGTAACATACAAGAATTATTCTCGTACAGGAAACAGCTTTAGAAGTTTCTGGCTTATCTTCCCCAGAAAGTTATTCGGTCATTTTCTTCTACCTATGGTCCCATAGGCTGAAGTTGGTAAAGGAGGTGGATAAATATTGTATTTATTGCAATCTTTGATGAGTATGATTTGTCATACAGATCTTGTATTAGTAGTTGAGGCCTAATGTGGACAATTATTTGCTTTAACCCAACACTGCTGAATGAAGAAAATAAATAAAAACTCTACACTCTGGAGATTAATAGCAATGAGCTGACTTTGAGCCCGGGAGTTCGCTACATCAAGCCGAAGGCACTTTGCAGCGGTGTACAGCTGTACTCCACAGACCAAGTGGTTTGTTATGACGCCGCTAGGAGTGACCCGGCAGTATCAGGTTAACATGTCATTATTGACAGATACAAAAGTAGTGTCCAGTAATATGAGGACCCCTAAGATGCAGCTTCCTCTATAAATGGGTAATGTTCCAAAAAGAGAAAAAGAACCTGATATTTGAAAGTTTTAAGCCAGAATATGCAGGGATTAGTGGTGCTAGGCATCAGAGACTGTTAAGTGACTTGCCTATAATTCAAGAAGGTAAGAATTGTTTACCATATTTTGTCACAAATGTCTGGTAGATGGCCTTATTTTATGACTAATTGTCATGGATTAGAAGTGCTATATTTAAAGAAATACTAGCAGGTAAGAACCATTTTCTTTTGAATAGCAAATTTTGAGGACTTATTGATGTAAATCTTGACATTTACCAGAATTGCAAGTGTATTATGAATATACATGTTTACCTGGATTCCTGCTTTTTCTAGGTACAACTATGTACTTTAGAAGGATGCTTATCAGCAAGCTTGGATTATCACAGAGTTTGGGTAAACTATGTGGACTGTGAAATAAAGTAAGGCTATTCTCCCCTTAATTGTAATTTTTGTAGAGTCTTTTGCCTACAACTTGTGGAGCCGGAAGGAGAATCTCCAGAATTTGAGAAAAATTAACAAGAAGATTTTCTTGGGAAAGTGTTCAACTACATAAAATCAACCATTCTGGTAGATCTTATCTTCTTCAGAAAGCGAGGACAGTTGGACTATAAGACATGTAAAAGAAAAAGTGGAAAGAGAGATCAAAGTAAAAGTTATGCTAAAAGATGCAAACGTCATACAAGTTCTAGGAATATTTGGACATAATTATATTAGAGATTCCTGATCATTAAACAAAAATTCATAATTGATTCCAGTAACCAGAATTAAAAGACAGAATATTTAGAACTGAGTAGAAAACATTGTAGTAAAATGTTTTAACCCATTCCCAACGGGTCACACCTATAGGCGTCATAACAATACGCTCGAAATGTGGCGTGCGGCTGTCCGCGGCGGCGGCGTGCCAAAGCGCTCCGAAGCAATGATTCGGCTTGATGTACCGAATTCACGTGCTCAAAGTTGGCGCGTTGCCATGGTTCGCCAGAGCGTAGAGTTTTTTTTTAGTTTTCTACACCTGTCGCCAATGGGTTAATTATTTCTCTAAGATACAGAAAGCTGAAGGTTTACTTTAGACAGACATTATTCCTGCTTGTAGAATTGATTATAAAAATCCTAGAATGTTACTGGTGACTGGTGAGTTTGATGCTTATGTTCCTGGTTGTGAGGAAATGATAGAGTGGTGGAAAGAGAAAGCATCATTATCTGATGTTCCTTTTGCTAGTATTAAGAAGTTTTCACATTTTAAACTAGACTTTCAAAATGATCAAAATGGTTATAGGAAGAAAACTATTAGAATTTTTAACTGAACCAAAAGCATCAAGTAAGAATAGACCATGGAAGTTAAAGACCCTGTCAGCGGGTCTGTTTGATAAAGATTTTACACGTAGATAGATGGCATTCATTATTGGCAATTAATTTTCAATCCTTTATGAATCTAGTAGCATATAATTCAGAAGCTATGATGCAGAGGTATTTCTGCAACAGTATGTTGGGAAAATTCTGAATAGAAACATGCTTATTCAGAAAGGTATTGCTGCAATGGCAGTTCCACTTACTGAAATTTTATTAGAAAATGCTGTGAGTGCTAGATTAGACCTGAGGAAAGCATCCTAAAGAGGGAGCAGAATATTCAAGAGCCTTACTTCTAATGGATCCACTGGCTAAAGGTCATTGAGGTACATTGGACATAGTATTAGACAAAATTAAAGAGCCAAAAGAACTAGTTGTAGTCATGAAAGAAAGAATATTTCTGTCATTAGAGTTTTAGGTCTCTAAAATTCTGTGGTTCAAACAAATCATTAAAGCAAGATAAACCTTTTGCAGAAGGATCATAGTGGACAAATAGGTCAAATTTCAGCATGCCAGAATACTTATCTCAGAGAAACAAACAGCCCTTTTGTGGCAAAGGTTCATTTAGAGGAGAAGAGTCCTATATTCTCGCAATCAAATAAAAAATTAATATTTGGTTCAGGGTCACCTTTTAGGTTGATTAGACAGTTGGCCCCCAGGCTTAGCTCACAGGGTTTTGATCAGAGGGCTAACATGGCCATGGAGAAACAAAATGCCACCACACGTCAAAAATAATTTCCCAGTAGAGAGGATAAAGATGCCTATCATCCAAAGAGTAAACCAATTAATTCAGAAAAGTGTAATAGAAAAATCAAGAGGAAAAGTTTTTCTGTTGGTATTAAATCAGCAAACTGAACAAGTTCATAGTAAATTACCATTTCCAAATTACAGTTGCAGCACGTGTGTGTTTGACTCTGTATTGGGGCATTTATGGCTTTGTCTGATATGAAGGATGTGTATTGGCATATTCTAGTAAATCCAAGAAAGTTCCTAGCATTCCCAGGTCCTTCCTTTTGGGCTAAGCATAGCTCCAAGGATCTGTACTAAATTGCTAGTACTAGTTTGTACATGACTAACATCACTAGGAGTCCGCATTCTTTTTTATTTAGATGATTGGCTGATTATAGCAAATTCAGTAAAGGACTGCAAAAGAAAAGTTTTAATTTCCATCCATACATAAAGAATGTCGTGAAGACAATGGGAAAGCCTAATTGGATCCCTAAATTATACTGTGGAGATAGTGAGTTTAGGTTGTTTGCATCTGAGAAGACTTATCTTGAAAGGCAGATCTTTGTTTTCAACAAGGAACAGAGATCCGATTGTCTTGTTTCCCTGATGGTTAAGACATCTACACAAGTGGTGGTTATAAGAAGATTGTCTACATTTAGTAATGCCTTTGGTTCTTCCAAATCCATCTCTAACAATCACGACAGATGCCTCGGATTGGGCTTGGGGATTTCAGACTCAAAAGGGAATCAGGATGGACAAACCAATGGTGAAAGAAAGATATAAACATTCAAGCACTACAAACAGTCAAAATAGCTCTAGAAAATATTCCTAGAGTAGTAAATAAAACAATTCACATGCAGATGGACAACTCAGTGGAAATTCAGTGCAGCAATTGTCAAGGTTCCTCCTAAGCTCGAGATCTTCTTTCAGCCTCAGAGTCTTTCTTATAGTTGGCTCATCAGAAAGGCGGTCATCTAAAGCCATTCCATCTCATAGGAGAAGAAAACTCGTGGGTAGATGTCTGGCACCAAACCATCAGCAGTAAACTGGTCACTGTCAAACTAGGTGTTTGAGGACATTGTGGGTCAAAACTATCACCCAGAAATAGATCTATTTGCATGTCACTGCAATAACAAGACCCAGTTGCTTATCACAGTGTCCCAACCCACAACAGTGGTGTGGACCAGATACATTTACAATAGATTGGAACAGATGGGAGTACATTTACCTCTTTCCTCCAACAGTAAGGAAGATAATGTTTTATGTAGTATACTACTTAAGGATCTTCCAAGGTCAGGTAATGCTAATAGCTCCCCTATGAAGAGCCCAACCTTGGACCACAGCACTCCTTAACTGGTGTCCACTCCCAATTCCATTGGGGAACAAGGTACTCCATAATGTAAATTCCTCTCAATTCATGATATGCATGATTCGTCACATGTGGAATTTCTCCATAAAGCTTTCAGTTTAAGTATACAGGATAATGACTCTGTAATAGCAGTCCTTTCAACCCATCATTGCCGGGTAACAGAAATCCCTGAGTGTGATAAACTCTCCCAATTTCTGGCAACGGCCAGACACTGGGTTCGGGAGTCCTTCATGTCAAGCGGAATGTCCCACTCCAAGCGCTCTGGCGGATCACCACATGTACAGGCGTACCCCACAGACCAAGTGGTTTTGTTATGACACCAGTTCACGTGACCATATCATGTCTGTAATCAAGTTAAGAGGTTTTTCCACTTCTGCAATTTAGACAGTGTGAGTCAGGAAATTATATAAGACACATTGAAAGGATAACATCTAATTCATAATTACAGTTTGGATCTTGGCTTTTCCATTGTAAGAATAGTTGTTACAATTTTTATGGACTGAAATGGGAGTACAGGTAGTCCAAGAAACTTTGGACAAAATGAAGAAAGGCTTCCTTAGATAATGTCCATGTAATAGACTATTTAACCTGTCATGGCTACTTAGAGATGTTTTGGCTTTTCTAGCACAGCCTAGATATATTTCAAATCCTTCTGCTAAAGATATTTTTACTAATGTGATATTTTTTTAGCCTTGGTATTAGAAGTGAGAGTGTCCAAGCTAGCAGCTTTAACTAGATCTCTAGTCTTGACAGATTTTGATCCATTAACCCAATGGCGACGGGTCACGCCTATAGGCGTCATAACAATACGCTCAAAATGTGGCGTGTGGCTGTCCGCCCCAGCGGCGCGCCAAAGCGCCCCGCCAAAGCGCCCCGCCAAAGCGCCCCGCCAAAGCGCCCCGCCAAAGCGCCCCGAGGCAATGATTCGGCTTGGTGTACCGAATTCACACGCTCAAAGTCAGCGCGTTGCCGTGGTTCGTCAGAGCGTAGAGTTTTTTTTAGTTTTCTATACTTGTCGCCAATGGGTTAAATTACTCCTAGGGCAAGTCATGTCAAGCTGCACTTCGTTCCTAGTACTTACAAGGTCATTTGATTTAATTACAGGGCAAAATCAGGGACAAGTAGATTCATCTGTGAATACATATTATGCTATGCATGTACCAAATACTCCATGTTGCAATGGCACCACTTCCTTGGAGCATTTAACTGAAATAGATTAGTTTATATGATTAATGCAAATGAAAGTTTTGTATGATAATTGATTAAAAGTGAAGTTATTTATTACAAATCCTTTTTAAAGAACCTACTCCATTATAGTAATATTTTAGTTTATTTTAGTAACAACAGTAATAGCCATTTTACTTTTTGCTTTTAAAGTGGCTAAACATATCCTCACTGCATTAGTTAAGAATAAGAGGTTTAAAGTATTGAAAACCATGTTTTATGATAAGCAGTGAGGATATATTCCCTGCCCTCTCTCTGAAAAGGCAGCTTTTAAATCATTAGAATTCTGACATTTGACCAGTGTGGAAAGGGTAGGGGTAAGGGGACCATGAAGGTACATAATTGGTTGCCCTGTTGTTATGATGTTGGCAGGCTAGGCCTTGCTGGTCTTGAAAAATTTTGACCCCAAGATGTACTTTTAAGGTGCTTGTGGCCCTAGCATTCAGCTAAGCATATCCTAACTGCATGTCATAAAAATAGGGTTTTCAATTCTTCATACCTCATATTTTTTTTTTCTCTTAATGCAGGATTACAGTATGGAAGGGATGAACAATGAGCTACTAACTTTCCTGCAGCACTTACGGGAATTTGGGCTTGTATACTTGCGAAAAAGAAGTTCTGGCAGATTTTACCCTACAAGATTAGCTCTTAATATTACAGCAGGTCAGAATAAGGTAAGATGTGGATGATTATCTAAGCTAAATGTGTTCCTCTTTGTGTTAGTTAAATCATTTAAGGGTTCCATATATTTTTTATTTAATCTTAAAAAAATTGAGCTACAGGTTTGAAACACCCTTTTTTCCTATCTGGTGGAGATATCTTTCTCTTTTTTTTCTTCTTCTTCTTTCTTTGAAGTTGCCCCGAAGTTTATGAGCTTAATTAAAAGTGGTGCCAAAAGGACTTGAAAAAGTTATTATAGTTAGAAATATCCAGCATCTGTTTTTAAAGAGAGCAGATGTATAATAACTTAACCTAGAAACTTTAGGGGGAAACCTGAGAAGTTTAGAGGAGCTGTTTACATCTGTTAATATGGATATCTTGCATTCATATGAAAAGCATTCTGTTTCTAGAATTGTTCTTCAGTTTTATTCAAGCTACTCTTTTCAGTAGAAACATATTAAAAATTAACAGAAATATGACCCAGTTTCATGGAGAAATATTTAAGCTGAAGAAATGTAACCAGTATTTTGCTGTATATCAATTCAGTAAAATTCCATAGCCATTTTTCAAAGATGGCACCCAAAAGAAAAATTTATGGGATTAACTTTTTGAGTATAAACCCTCTATACACCAAGACTGGGCTTAACCCATTGGATCTAGGTTCATCATAACCTATCTGTACCAAAATCCAGGCACTAGGTTTGCAGGCTTGGCCCACAGGAACATTCAAGCTTGGTGTCTCTACTCCTTGCCTCTCCTTTGCAGTGTTATTGTCTTTTTTTCTGCATAAGCATTATTTTCCCAGGGTCTATATTTGCCCATTGTTGTGCTCTATCAGTTTTCCTTGTGCAGACTTCATGTTATCTCTCTAGGTGGTCTACACTTTGTATAGTAATAAAAACAGTATGTGACATCGTTATTTGTAAAAAAAAATTGTGTTTTCATATTTTTTATTTTCTGTAACAAATGCTGTGCTGCCAGTCACAGTGGTTCTGGCTTAGGATCCTGAGCAGGGAAATAGTGTCCCACTTTTAGAAATTTCTGAAAAAAAGGTTTTACTTTGATTATAATTGTTATTGATATTAGTGGTTTTGTCTCTATTATTTTCATTGTTATTTTAAACAGTCTTTACTCTTTGGTGACTGAATGCTTTTGGAGTCATCTATTTGTAAAATTTGCTGATAAAACAAAAATTTAGTTCATGTATACCTGCATGTATGCCATCAGTGGTTTAACCTAATGCCGGCGGGCATGACGTGTACGTACGTGCTGTGACCAGTGTGAGTACTTGTTTGATTATTTTTATACATAGATGGTTACACTTGTACTAAGTCACCAATGAGCCAGTAACGAGTACTGCCTGTCTTGCCCATTTACCTTTTTCTTTGATTTACAAAAATATTTTACGTTATCTTATTTTGCTGTTACTAATGTTTATAACATTATAGTAATTATAATGTTCATATTAATATTATAACACCATCGATATTCATAGCACTAGTAAAAAACACATTTTTCCTGCCAATTCAAATCAGGTACGGTCACAAGGTCACAAGGTGGTAAACACTAGCAAAGCCATCTATGTGCAGAGACATTTCACCAAAAATATAGAAAATGAGCACAGCTTTTTCCCCATTTTTTATTCATTTTTCCCGGCGGCATTGGGTTAAGATGCAACATGCGTTTAGGATGTACATAAGTTGTTGATGTTGATGGTATAACAAAAATACATAACATTTTTATTTTCATTTTTGTTTATTGGTTTTCTTTACTCAGTATATGCTTGATTACCTTGGAGTCAATTACTAGCTCTATTAACTCACCTGTTTGCCCTTTTCCTTAATTTTAGGATTTTTTTTTTTTTTTTTTTTTTTTTTTGTCGTCATTAGTATTGTTCACAACATTATGATAAACATAATGCCAACAACAATAACAACAGCTTAGATATTAGTAGCATTAGAAAATCTGTATGTTTCCCCAAAATCCAAGGGAAAGGGATGTCATTTGAGGTCATGTAGCTTGCTAATTGGCTCCTTGGTGGCTGAGCATTTGTGGAGCCATCTATCAAAAGAAATGACAGTAGACAGTGTGATTACCCAGTACCATAGGGTTACTGAAGAAAAGGCTTAATTGTGTAATTATTCTGTCAAAGATATATCTTAATAATTTTTTCCCTTATCTCTCACAGGGCAACCTTGATGTTCCAAAACAGGGTGATCTTGTCATTGAAACAAATTACAGAATATATGCCTATACTACTTCAGAACTACAAATTGCACTTCTCTCCATATTTTCTGAGATAGAGGGAAGGTAAATGTTATTTTAATTTTATATTGCAAAGGAAAAAAAAAAAATATGATATATTAATTAAAATAGGTGAAATGCAACATTATGGAGAAAAATGAAATTGGTTGCTTTTCCTCATTGTAGTGTAAGCAAAGTTATAAAACAAATCATAAGATTATCATACCAGTTTCACACAAGTTAGCAACTACTTGTAGCTAGGTACTACTACAAGCTGGAAGTTTTAACATGTCTGTTTTGCAGGTTTCCTAACATGGTCGTAGCTTGCATATCGAGAGGAAGTGTGAGAAGAGCTCTGTTGAAGGGTATTGGTGCTGAACAAATTATTAGTTTCCTCAGACAGCACTGTCATCCTCAGATGTATAAACAGAATCCAGTTGTTCCACGCACAGTTTCAGATCAGGCAAGTTGTGTGTGTGTGTGTGTGTGAGTGAGTGAGTGAGGGAGTGAGTGCATGCGTACGTGTGTGCGTGTGCATGCGCATGCACACGGTCTTATCTTTGTACTTTATTTACTTTATTTTCATCTATTTCATTAATTGATTCTACAAATCATAGCAGCTTTTTGCAGGTAGGTGATTTTTTATGCATTTGTTTGATTATTGTGATATATAAATATATAGTTTAGCTTTGAATAATGTATTTTAATTTTCTCTATAAATAATACTAGTAGAATAGAAGAGTCTATTGCTATTATGTTGTCAGCTAGCTGAATAATATTAAGGCCAGATTATCAAGCTGGGATTATATCTGGTAACATTAGTGCATTCAGTTATAATTATAAACCCTGTTGTTAAATGCACAATGTTAAAAATTGTCCTATCAAGGTTTTACACTCATATTTTGGTATTTGGAATGAAATGCAGAAGAAAGTATGTAAAGAATAATACATTCTCAGGCTTATTTTCCTGACTGAATAGTAACCCCTTGTATCATTGCTTCACTGCCCACACATGGCCCAGATTATGGGCATCAGGCTTACTTGAGTAGCCACTCTTGGCTTGTAGGTTATATTTGTCATTTGATTTTCTTTATGCAGATGGTAATAGAATGTTATCTCTAGGTATTCCCTAACTCAGTACAATAATGATAATAATAAGTAACATTTTGTTTGTGTCATTCTAAAAACAATTCTCAATATTTAATTTTCTGTAATACAACTTGACTGCTAGTCATGGCAGGCAGGAATAGGATCCTGAGCATAGTGTCATCCCTGGTCATGGCTAACAGATGGTACATTGCACACTTGTTTAATCCCCTCCAAGAGCTTTATGCACTTGTGGTGAGTCATTCCCATTACCCCAGTCTTCAGCCAAAATTCTCATGACAGAAAGTCCCCATCACCATGGCCGCCAGCCACATTTTCCCATACTATGCATGTTCACATTGCCTACCCCTCAAGCCAAATTTTTTCAAGACTTGATGATCATATCATCCAAATTGTAGGGGTTAAAGCTCTCACAACTATAATGCTTACAGATTACAAATGTGAAAAGATAAATCATTCCTTAAAGTTTATTCTAGAAGTAACAGTAAAGAGGAATATGAATAGATAAATGTATGATATAACCATCTAATGCCTATTATATTTTCCTCTCCCTTTGTGTATTATTTATGCACTGATTACTGTTTTGACAGTTGGCCGAGAAGAAGAAAATATGCTATCTGTATCTGTTTATTAGTTTATCCTTGTTCAGTAATCAAACTTTGTATAACTTATATAAGTGAATTATATTTAATTTATATGTCATTGTTTGTTGCATTTATTTTGAAGAAAACTGAAGATATTCTCCCTCCAAGACAAACAAGCAATATGAGCTCTAACACTTTCCTACCAAAAGGTTCACCCTCTCTATATACTTTTAAGAAATTGGATTATCACCCAGTAATATGGGGTATTATTGTCTGGTATTATTTTTTTCCGTTCTTTTCCATAACATTTATGCATTGATAATCATATAGACTTAATTAGATTTGCAGCTGACAGACATCAAAGTAGAGATTACAGGAAATATAATCACATATGTTATGCAAATGTTACGTGACTAGACTAAGGGAAATATGAATACAAGTGAAACAATTTTTTGCTCCTTGGATGACCACACAATCAGGTTAAAATGGTAATCAATCATAATGGTTATGGGAAGGGAAAAATTAAAATATGGGCAACAAACAATTATATCATGTGTTTACACGTCTTTATATTCCTTTTATTTATTTACTCATCATTATTATATATGAACCGTATTCATGTTGACAAATGGATAAAAGGTATGAATGACAATGAATATCTTCACAATGCAAGAGATGTATTTGACTGGTTTCAATTATATCTTTGTCAGAAATACATGTATTTCTGACGAAGATATGTATGTATTGTAAAAATATTCATTCTCATTCAAACCTTTTATACATTATTATATATATATATTTTTCTTTTAAGCATTCATCTTTTCATGACTGTAGACTTTTTTCACATTGTTTGACAATGAGTTTTATACTCTTGTACATGGATTCACTTAAGTGTTACCAGATAATACCCAAACTTAATACTTACAAGGTGGCCACAAATTTATTTGGCCAGACAGCTTATAAGGAATGTGTCGTAAAATGTTTGACTATTTAGTTTGTCATTTTAGGTAAATATCTTTGATAAATTACAACAAAGGACAAATACATCACAATGGAGCTGCTGTAGTTATATAAGCACAGATTTGATGCAGCATTGGTTATTTTGTGAACTGCATTCATTATAACAAAAGGTATGAAGGAGAATGAATATCTTCATTCTCATAAATACCATTTCTGGTTATCCTGTCTTAGAACTTTATATAGACATTAGATAAAAATGAAGTGAAAGGATGAACTGCAGTCTGTGATATGGAGGAAAGGCTAATTGGCTTTTATTCTTTTGCAGATTAAACTGTGGGAGATGGAGAGAGAGAGACTCGAATTTAGTGAAGGAGTTTTATACAAAGACTTCATGTCAGTTCATGATTATCTTTTGCTCTCAAATTATGCATCCAGCAAAGGTGTTTTGATATACTCAGATGAAAAACAGAGAACAGTGGTTGTGACAAAGAAAGGACATCCAGCAATAAAACAGTTTTGGAAAGAAAATCAGTCAAGATAGGTGGATAGAGATTATTATGGTAATGTTGATATCTGTAAAAAACTAATATTTTTCTTTTCTTTACTTATGTTTTGCAATGCCATTTCTCCATCTTGTGAGGTTAAACTAATATATGGAATATTTTTTAAACTTTTATAATGATTCCTTTTTCTTGGTGAAGGTCATTGTTTGATTGTTAATATAATTAGTAATAAACAAGCCCTTCTTTAAGAGTATGAAGGACCTCTGCTTCACTGTAGGAAAATGGAGAATGTGTGTTGACAAAAATAAAGCAAGAATGTTTACAGATAAAAACAAAATATTAATAGTTGGTTACACTGCAACTTGAAATAAAAGTATGTATTATAAATATTGTTTATCTTTCCCTATGCTGTACTTTCATTACAGGATAATGTTTTCAATATTTCTTTGTGAAAAGTGATTGGTCATTGTACAGAGAGATAGTTTTTAGATGAAAAGTATATTTTTGTCTGCCTTTAACACAATGCTCATGTGTTATGATGTCAAGTGGAACATGTTGATTTTCGGCTGTTAGGGCACTGAAATTAACTAAATTGTTAAAAGTTTCCTTTTCAGTCTCCATGAAACCAGTTCCCTCTTTTCAAATAAATTGTGTGCTAAAAGGTTTTACTGTATAACTGAGGTCATACCCATAAATAAGATACAGAATGAGATGGGCTGATATTGGATA
>NC_061828.1:20167015-20174515 GCF_019202785.1 Penaeus chinensis | reverse complement strand
ACACACACACACACACACACACACATACACACACACACACGCGCGCGCGCGCGCATACGCACAAACATCACACTTAGTGTGGTTCATTTATTTTCCATCCGCCATTTTTTGGGGGAATCGGGAATATGGATGATCTAATAATGCATACAGACATACACACAGAGGGCCAGAAAGGCGGATAGACAGACAGACAAACAGACAGAGAAAAGACAAACAGGCAGACAGACATACTGATAGGCAGACAGGCATGTGATGGATTGAACGATGATAATGATAGGTTAGGTTGGGTGAGAGAGAAAGAGGGAGGGGAGGGAAGGAGGTAGAGAGAGAAGAGAGAGAGAGAGAGAGAGAGAGAGAGAGAGAGAGAGAGAGAGAGAGAGAGAGAGAGAGAGAGAGAGAGAGAGAGAGAGAGAGCGGGGGGGGGGGATTCATAATTTATTCTACAAGTCATCTATCTGTTTCTCTTTCCCTCTCTCTATATCTAACTATCTCTCCCTCTTTCTTTCTTTCTCCCTCCCTTTCTCCCTCTCTCTCTCTCTCTCTCTCTCTCTCTCTCTCTCTCTCTCTCTCTCTCTCTCTCTCTCTCAGAGAGTGCGCCCTGTATGCCCATCTTCGAGGAAATGTTTTTCCGCAAAGAGAATACCAGTACTAAAGTAGCCATGAATACCGAAGAAACACAAAACGCTCTTTCCATGCCCTCCGAGGAACTAGCGACACTCAGGCGGCCACGAGTTCCTTGCTCATTAAGGAGGAGTTTGCGCTCCTGGAGAAGAGCTCCCAGGCGATGGACAAAACGTTGCGAGTGCCACACGCGGAGGACCTGCTTCTCCCGCACCACAGGAATTCCCGAGAGACAAAATTCGCGGCCTCCGCCCCGACTGTCGAGGCGCGTCCTGCCCCCAGCTTTAGGGAGCTACTCTTTCAGAGGATCTAGAACAGCGGCGCTACTTCCTTGGAGGAGCTTCTTCGTGTCCGTGATGAGGCCTTCAACACGCTGAATCAGCGGAAGGCGACGCATCCCCGAGACTAGCTCAAGTGTCCGCCATCCTTGGCCCGGCGGACCACAGGAAGCTGGCCAAAGCCGAGCGCACTGTCCTGGCGCAGTTCAATATGTACGTGAGGAAGGAGCCCGAGATGCTAAGCGATGACGACTAAACCAGGACGTTCCTCAGCGCCGAGAAGGAGATTAAGTTTGCCAAGAACAAGCCCAGCTTCCAGCGCTTACTGTTCGAGGCCAAGGACACGATGGCATCCGCCGCCGCCCGAGGCACCCACCATCTCGTGGGCTTTGTCTGGAGCACCAGTACCTCGCGACCAGCAGGCAGCCCACCCAGATGCCTCTGAGGAAGCGCGCCGTGCCATCCCTGCTACCCGTAAGGCGACACGAGGCCACAGGGCGAGAGCCAATACGAGTTCCATAGCGAGGAAAGAGCTTGGACGAGATGGCCAAGGACTTGGAGGCACTGCTGTGGGATCTCCCGGAGTTCCACTGAGGGAGGGGCTGGCGAAGGACGGAGGAGTCCTACTGACGGAGAGGGAGGAGGACGAGGATCGGGACCCGATGACTCAGCATTTGTTATTTCCTTTATTGTATGTCGTTCATTTAAACTATACCTTAAAAGAAAAAAGAAAAAGAAAAATACAATAAAAAATAATATATACATATATACATCTGTGTGTGTGTGTGTGTTTGTGTGTGTGTGTGTGTGTGTGTGTGTGTGTTTATGTGTGTGTGTTTGTGTGTGTATGTATGTGTTTGTGGTTGTGTGTGTTTATATGTGTGCTTGTGTGAGTGTGTTTATGTGTTTATATTTATGTGTGTTTATATGTGTATTTGTGTGTGTGTTTGTGTATATGTGTGTGCTTATGTATGTGTGTGTTTGTTTATGTTTGTTTTTTTATTTCCGTGAGTGTATGTCGTTATTGTAGTGCATTGTACATAAAATATACACACACACATCTGCGTGTATGTGTATGTGTGCATGTGTATTTGTGTGTGTGTTTTTGTTTATGTGTACGTGTTTGTGTATGTATGTGCGTGTGTGTTTGTGGTTGTGTGTGTGTATTTATATGAGTGTGTGTTTGTGTGCATGTGTGTTTGAGTGTTTATGTGTTTGTGTGTGTTTATGTGGGTGTTTGTGTGTGTGTGTGTGTGTGTGTGTGTGTGGTTATGCGTGTGTTTATGTGTGCATGTGTGTTTATGTGTGTGTGTGTGTATTTATGTGTGCGTGTGTGTGTGTGTGTGTGTGTGTGTATTTATATGTGTGCGTGTGTGTGTTTGTGTGCTTGTGTGCTTATGTGTTTGTGTTTGTTTATGTGTTTATTTGTATGTGTGTGAGTTTATATGTGTGTTTTTATGTGTATTTGTGTATATGTATGTGTATTTGTGTGTGTTTGTGTGTATATATGTGTATATGTTTGTATGTGTTTATATATGTGTTTATATGTTTGTGTGTATGATGAAATGAGAGAGTCAGAAGTATAAGGGGAATGTGCGAAAATTGAGAAGGAGAAAAACCGCCAAAAAGGAGGGAACAAGTAAGCGAAGAAAAAAGATATTGACAGGAAAGACGAGAAAGCTCTCGAGGTATTCAAGTGTCTCGGCAAACAGACACCAACCCAGTGCAGGCTGTGTCAGACCCATGGCCGTAGATAGGACAGATGAATGCATGGACAAAAGAGTTCATTAGAAAGATATTGCTAGACACAAGTGCTTGAATGTGTGATTAGCTATATGAAGAAATAGTAAATCAATCAATTTGCTTTTTACTAGTCAACGAACAGCACGACTAAATTCAGTTTTTTTTTTCGTTAAAGAACGGAAAGAGAATATATTGACATTAGATTTTGAAATCCCGAATTAAATACACAATCGACGCAGAAATATCAAGTTCTTGCGCTTGACTCCTGCTACAGAAACGTTGACTTTGGTTTCGCCAAAAAGTGATCAAGGAATCGCCGATGAACCGCCAGGGGAGCTTAGTCATCCGAGCCAGTCTGTCTAGAGACTTCTCTCTCGCGCTTGCTTCGAGGCGAAAAATATCTTTCTCCCGTTGTGAAAGAGATATTATAAAGATAAACATGTAAAAATAAAGCATTGGAAAATAAAAGTAAGCTTAAAATGCAAGCAGGTAAAAAAAAAGATACACTCGCAGCAGATGTTGATGGCCGTTATTCGCTCATCATCATGTGAAGCTTTGTAAACTCTGCATAACGAAATATTTAAATGGGAGTTTTATTAAGAAATGTACGAAAAAGTACATTGGCCAGCGTCAAGCAGAAATGCTAAGAGGCGTAGAAATCAGGCTGGCGGAGGCAAGTGGTCTGCCAGTGGATTGCGTCAGGATGCTGGGTAGGATAGGGATAGGATGGGGGCAGGAGAAAAGTTACAGGTACAAGGTAGGGTAAATGGACAAAAAGGAATGGAAAAGGGAGAAATTAGCGTAGCAAAAGAAGGCATGAAAAGGAGAGGTGCAAAGGGAAAGGCTACAGGATACAAGGCAGGATAGGAGTAGGATGGAGGCAAGATAGGAATAGAAATAGAAAGTAGAACAAGCAGGGGAAACAAGCGGAAAAGACGAAAGAATGAGGACGAATAAGGGTACGAGAGGGATAGAAGGATCGGGGAAAGGAAGGGGGGGTAGGTGGTGGGTATAATCTGGGTGGCGGGGGGGGGGGGGAGGTTAAAAACCTCACAGTCCGTCTTACAGAAAACCTGATAAGATCACTCAAGATGATACTGGTTGCCCACATTTCTTACCGCTCCTTCTACACGAAAATTGAATAGCTAATTTCTCACACAACCCCCCCCCCCCCCCACTTCAGGCACTGTTAGATAACACAACTCCTCGACTTGGTCACTCCCATTAAAAACAATTTTATATTCCTCCCAAAAAGTAATTATCTGACCCCGCTCGCCGTGAGCGCATCTTCATCCCAGCCGAAATAAGGAAAGAGGCTTATAATGCAAATTCCTCGATCCTAAGATAAACGTTATCTGATCCCAGTTTGGCCAGCATCTTGCAGTTGAAACCCTTACGTTAAAGACCTTGTTTATCTTGCCGACCTAGACCAATCGCTGCAAAACAAAATGGCGCCTCTCCCTCTGGTATGTCGTCGACTTGTTTAACACAGACCGTCGACTTCGTAGTTTTGCTAATAAAATCATTGGGATTTTATTAGAGTATCAAAATTTATTGACCAGCTCGCAAGTTTATTTTTATAGGTTGATAAAAGACAATAATGTCGCAACCATTAGCATGATGAGATGCTCTTGGAGAGTATGATATCAGTGAAATGAGATGCTGAAGCGTGACTTGCATTTTATGATTGACTGCATCGCGTCTTCTGTGGTTGCGCCATTTTGGATTAAGGCGGAGCTTATCCTTATGGTTATTATCATCGTAATAGCCATCACTGCCGTCGCCATCATCACCACCATCATCATCACCATCCTCATTATCATTGTTATCATCATCATCATAATCGTCATCGTCACTATTGTCATGATTATCATCAGCAGCAGCACTATCATCATCTTCATCATCACTATCATCCTTATCACCATCATCGTCATCACATCATCCTTATTAACTCCTTCACATCGTCATCCATCATAATCACCTAGATTAGATTGAGCTGTCATTAACATCATTGAATTAGAATTGTTATCATTATCATCGTCATCATTTCCATCGCTATTATTTTCGTATAACAAGCCATACTATCCTCTCTCAGTTTTACCCAGCAATCTTAATGAACATGGATGAGCAATACAGTTTCATATTTGATATACGTTTGAACTCTAAAAGGATTACACCCTGAACCATGCCTGTGATGTCCTGTAGTTCGAGAGCCTCGTGGTGGACCGTGAAGCCTTAGCAGAGGACACTAAGGCTATGCACTGAGAACTACAGGAGATGAGCTGTCGGTTTCCTGAGAACAGTACTGAGTCGCCTTAGGCATTACCCCGTCAGAGGAGGAGGAGGAGGAGGAGGAGGAGGAGGACCTGTCGGACTCTGCATGGCCCTATCACACCCATGGGTTGATGCAGAGGGTGTAGGTCATCTACCTGGACTGTCGGGAGGACTTCTCAGTCATCTTCGGGAAGAAGGGTCATGGCGAGCTTCGTCACGTCGTTTCAAAATGCCCCTGTGACCTGCCAAGTGAACCTAGAAACAACCTAGCAGAGGACGTGGGAAAGACTCGACAGAAAGAGCAGTTGGACTTCGAGGTCCAGATAGATGAGACGTCGTGGGCTTCGCTCTACTGGGTGGGGGAGGGCTTGTAGTGAGCTGACGCCTCAGCTACCTACTTGCCGCTCTCGCCCCTGCGTGTCAGGCCGCATAAGACGTCGTCCCCCCCCCCTCCCTCACACAGACACCACCCGCCCCGACTATCCCTGACGTCTAGCCGTGATGGAAACGAACTATACACTGCGCAGACGGCGACGCTGCAGAGGACCTTCCTACAGGAGACGCTGACGAGCGAACTGGGACGTTTTGGTCGAGATGCTGCGGTCCTTACGGAGGAGGAGGATGACATGATTTGTGGAACAGGCGTTTGGGCCTTAAACACTTGAAATAACGGTTGAAAATACGTTATAGTCGAGATTTACTAGATAGATAGATAGAGAGAGAGATAGAGAGAGAGAGAGAGAGAGAGAGAGAGAGAGAGAGAGAGAGAGAGAGAGAGAGAGAGGAGAAATAAAGAGAGAGAGAGAGAGAGAGAGAGAGAGAGAGAGAGAAAGAGAGAGGGAGAGAGAAATAAAGAGAGAGAGAGAGAGAGAGAGAGAGAGAGAGAGAGAGAGAGAGAGAGAGAGAGAGAGAGAGAGAGAGAGAAATAAAGAGAGAGAGAGAGAGAGAGAGAGAGAGAGAGAGAGAGAGAGAGAGAGAGAGAGAGAGAGAGAGAGAGAGAGAGAGAGAGAGAGTGAGAGAGAAATAAAGAGAGAGAGAGAGAGAGAGAGAGAGAGAGAGAGAGAGAGAGAGAGAGAGAGAGAGAGAGAGAGAGGTTGTAACAGGTTGTACAATATTTTTCTAAGATTTATTTCATCAGCAGAGATAAAATTAAATAAACAAAAAGTACAGGCGGGATTTTCATTCTAGCTTCATACATGCATTCTGCTTATTTTTTCTCCTTTGTTGTTATACCTTTATTCTCTCTCTCTCTCTCTCTCTCTCTCTCTCTCTCTCTCTCTCTCTCTCTCTCTCTCTCTCTCTCTTTCTCTCTCTCTCTCTCTCTCTCTCTCTCTTTCCACATTCGCTCACATTTTCCCTCGCTCTATTTCATGTTCACTCTCTGTCCTTTCCCCTCTTGCTTTCTTTTTTTCTGTTTGGATTTATCTCCATCAATCTGTTTACGTATTTATGTGTTTTTCTTTCTAATACTATTAATATCGATACTGTTATTACTCTCATTGATATCATGATTATTAAATTGATATTAAAATCTTGGTAATATTAAAGGCAATGAAAGGATACAAAAGACAGTTTCTAAAAATCAAGGAAAAGCGTACACAGATGTGATAGGTAGGAATAATACTTGACTCCTTGGTGACTAAGCAACTGCAGAGTCATCTATGTGTAAAGATAACAAATGACCTTGTATTACAGTAGGCATGGCATGTATTCCTGCTATCCGTGCCGATTGGGATAAGTTGTAATTTCGGTTATTTGGTAAAGAAACTCACTTATCATCGTGTATAAGTCGGGATTTATAGGAAGAAATCCTTTTTTTCAATATCATTTCAAGAATTTAGTTGTTTTCATGAGATGACACGATAAAGAAAAAATGGCCGCCGCGACAGAGGAAGCTTCAAAAACCCTGCATTGCTTTCGACTCCTGAATCGTTTCCTTTCCTTTGTGCCAACTTCAGAGATGCTATGGCGATTGCATGACGTTTTGACTTAATTTTCCTCTTGTTGCAAAGTACACAAAAGGTCTTTGCTTGAATGGATGTAAAACGAGGAAAGAAGTGGTGTTTTTTCTGAGAGTAATTTCCATTGCCATAAATTTATGCACCAGCTATACATATTTTTTTTCTCTCCAAATAGGTAATATTTGTTGATTAAATTTTTTCACTAGGTAAAGTAATTAGAAAATTGAAAATGAGAGTAACTTTTAAGATCGTACATATCATTGTGTGGTGTGTGGTGCAGCGGTAGCAGTCTCGTCCAGCAATCTTGCTGACCTGCAATCAACTCCCATTCCTTGCACACAGGGGGGGGGGGGGGGTATTTAGAAGCAAAATTAAACAGACAGTATGTCACACCAAGAATATCCATTGTAACAAGTGGAATCAAACTAAATGAATTATAATCATAATTATAATAATTGCTTACGACGGTTGCTTATTCTGATTTCCTTTTTTTTTCTTTCAGTTACATTATTTTTTTTTTTTTCTGATTCTTTCTACTCTTATTTTTTGTGTTCTCTTAGAGTTTTCGTCATTTTGTAATTCCATTTCATTCTTTTGCATTTTGTTGCATTTTCTTCCACGAT
>NC_061828.1:20154515-20162015 GCF_019202785.1 Penaeus chinensis | reverse complement strand
TGTTCACCCCACCTATGATATGAAGGATCCTTTAATGTGCGACTAACCTACGAATTGTTTTTAATTATGTATCGACTAGCCTACGGAGAGATCCTTGGTGGGGCCTCGAACGCGTGATCCTGGAGCCGCGGCGACGGAGAGGCGCCTTAACCTGCTGGACCATCGCGTCCGAGGAGCTTCCAAGGCGATTCGGGGTTTTGAAGCGCAGACTACAAGGCTTACAGAACTTGGTGTGTGTGTGGGTGTAACAAAAATAATAATAGTAATGATAATGATAATGATGATGATAAGAAGATAAAAAAAATAATAGGAATTTTAATCATAATAATCATAATAGTAATAATAATAATTAGCTCCCTCCCTCTTTCATGCACCTTCAAATCCTTCCCTTTCCCTTTCCCCTCTGACCATCCTTGCCCCCTTTCTCTTGATGTAGAACAGTAGTTTGTGTGTGGGTGTGGGGGGGGGGGGGGGGTTAGTGCGCTCTTTAGTGCCTACTAATGCCGGTTTATGTATGTGAGAAGTTGTTGCATTACCCGAAGGATATCAACATTTTTCTGCCAACACAGCAAAGCCTCTCTAAGATTTTATGTTTTAGTTGTTCATCTTTCCTCTATCACTTAATGGGTTCATATAATAAAGTCTATATTTCTAATCAGAAAACAGAGGCAACATAGATAAATTGATTCAATACCAATTGCTTAACGGATGAAGATTTTCCTCTTTTATTATTTAGTTTTCCTCCTGTATCTTGTTTTCTGTTGAATCTAATATTTTGATTAAGAGAAATATTACTGTACAATCCCTTCTTGTGCAGAAACTTTTCGGCAGCTGTAATATACCTGCAGATGCGATAAGTTTTGTAAGGTATGGCCATCGAATCGTAAACCTTTATCAAGTCCGGTCTCATACCCGGAGTGACCTAGGTTCGAGGCCAGGTCAGGGAGGATTGTTATACACCTATATCAATGCGGTATTGCATTATTCCATCTTTCATATATATACCTCAGTATCTGACTTCGGTTTCGAATTTCTAAATCAATTTCCACCGAGTGCCCACGGGGAGTGTGTGTAAAACCTCGCTATCATTACTCATGTATGAGTAGATAGGTAATGTCTATGGAAGCTAGTTAGCTCCTAGTTGCACACTCCTTTTAGTGGGTCGTGTGGTATGGTTGGTTTAGTACTGGCCCTCCGGTCTCATACCCGGAGTGATCTAGGTTCGAGGCCTGGTCAGGGAGGATTGTTATACACCTATATCAATGCGGCATTGCATTATTCCATCTCTCTTAGTATTATTATATTAAAAAAATACGACTTGCGAATACCCAGCAAAAATAAAAAGTTGTAAGATAATTTCCGCATTTTTTTTTTAAACGAGTGCTATAATTTGTAACATCCAACAGTTAGTAAATTTGGTTCTTTAATCACATAGAAGAAATGGCATGCCAGCAGAACACCACCAGTGTGCCGAATAGTTTCTCGCTGGTTGAAAGCTACTTGTTTTCTGCTCCTTCTCGGAACCTGTAACAGTCTGAGCCATCTTTTCAGAAATGCACTTATAATTTTAGCAATGATGAGAATAACAAAAATACTGATAACGATAACAGTGATGGCAATAATAACTGATAATGATTATTTTTATCATAATTATTGTCATTATTATTATTGTCAGGCACACAACCACAGCTTTAAGCTTGGACGACCTGCCTGTGGTTGTTTGGATGTGTGCGTATGTGTGTATGTGGTGTGAAAAGCGCGGGTGAAAGGTGACGAGGTGCTTGGAAGGGAATAGCTGTGGATAGCTCAACTGGTGGCGCTTGTGCGAGGTCACAGTAGCAGTAGCAGTAACAGCGCATTTTCCTTCATCGGTAAACTGACTACCCCTAAAGGTGAATAAGGAGTTTGTTTAGTTTGTTCATTTTCTTATTGTCAAATTATTTTAAGTGTAATGCGGCCTCGGCGCATTGCGAGACCACATAAGAATGTTTTTCTTATTGAATGAGATATATTAATGGTGCGATATCTACCCCTAAAGAACGCATGCGAAGAGACAGACCGAGACGGGGGATACAGACGTGTCGGAATCCTGCAGCTTCGTCAGTGGCTTGGACGTTGCAGGCAACTTTCATGAACATCGTCGAAAACAAGAAAAAGTGAAAAAAGTGAAAGTGAAAATGAAAGTGGAAGTGAACGGAAATGAACTTAACTTGGTGATATGACTTGTAGTACATGAACGAAAGGAATTTTGGGAAACAACATTGTTATTGTTTTTGTTTTGTTTTGTGTGTGTATTTTAATTAATATTTAAGTTTGAAAATAAATGGTTAAAGGTTTATATTTTTTTTAATTGAACCCCAATCTTCCCAACCATACCTATATATTCCTGTGTATACAGAGAACGTCCAGAACCGAGGATATCTGCTAAATTAGACCTTCTGGCATAATAATATCCTTACAATTATTATTATTATTATTATCTTTATTACCATTACCATTATTATCATTATTGTTATTATAAGTAATAGTAGTATCTTTATTACTACTGTTTTTATTGTTATTACAATCAGTATTAGTAGTATAATCATTATTGCTATTGTTTTTATTATCATTATTATTATTATTGTTGTTTTATTATTATCACCATCATTATTGCTATCAGTGGTGGTATTATTATTATTATTATTATTATTATTATTATTATTATTATTATTATCATTATTATTACTATTGCCATTATCATTATTATTATCACCATTCAGCATTACTGTTATTATTAATAACATTATCTTCATTATCATTAATTATTGATGTTACTTTTGCTATCATTATTATC
The DNA here is from genome assembly GCF_019202785.1 of Penaeus chinensis. Lineage (NCBI taxonomy): Eukaryota > Metazoa > Arthropoda > Malacostraca > Decapoda > Penaeidae > Penaeus > Penaeus chinensis. The sequence continues at coordinate 20,159,179 of NC_061828.1, read as the reverse complement.
ATTGTTGTTATTTTTATCAGTACCACTGGCATTATTGTTATTATTATTATTATCATTATTATTATTATTATCATTATTAGTATTATTCCTACTATTGTTATATTCAATATTATTATCATCATCATCATAATAATAATAATAATAATAATTATTATTATTATTATTAACATTATTATTATTATTACTATTATTATTATTATCATCATCATCATTATAAGCAGCAGCAGCAAAGAACGAGAAAAAGGGAGGGAAGGGGAAGGACTTGAACGGAAAGAGAGGGGAAGGAAGCGGGGCTGCAAGAAAAAGAGAAGGGGAGAGGAACCAGGGAAGGAAAAGTCAGGATAGGGAGGGAGGGGAAGAAAGGGAGAGAAGGGGAGAGAAAGGGAGAGAAAGGGGGAAATGCAGGAAGGGAAAGGGAGAGGTGGGTGGTGGTGGTGGGGGGGGGGGGGGGTAGAGGCATGGAAAGGAAGAAGAGAGAGGAATTTTTAAGAGCAAAGAGAAAGTTGGGAGGTGGAATTGGAGAGGGAACGACAGAATAGGGAGAGGGGAACGAAGAGACGGGGAGGTGGAAAGGAAGATGGAAGGGAATAAGAAGGAAGACTGATGGAAGGAAGAAGGAAGGAGGGAAGATAAGAGGGAAGAAAGGGGAAGGAACTCAAATGCTCTCAGACTTCTGGGGAAATCGTAACATGCTGAAATCCCTTTTAAAAATCGTCTTTTCTTCTTGCTGTTATTCATCGGCCGTTGATTTGCGACGGGCTTGAAGGATGCAGCAAAAGGGGAGTTATAAAGACCAGAAAAACACATTTTCAAGAAATCAATAGGCCGCCAAGACTGAAAACGTGGAGATAAGATATATTTTCGACGTATCAAATAAGAAGGGAAAAAAAGAAAAACAAAAACAAAGGGAAAAAAAAAAAAAAAGCGAAACAAACACCACATGTCTTTTTGTGTGTGTGTATGTGTGTGTGTCGTTCAGTTTCAAGTTGGAGGCCTTTTACAACTACTGACGGCGATGCGTTGGAATCACCCGTGAGGAGGAGGGAGGAATGGTGGGGATTTATTGTTTGGTGATGATGGTGGTGATAGTAATGATGGTGGTGATGGAGGTGATAGTAATGATGGTGATGATGGTGGTGATAGTAATGATGGTGGTGATGGAGGTGATAGTAATGATGGTGGTGATGGAGGTGATAGTAATGATGGTGGTGATGGAGGTGATAGTAATGATGGTGATGATGGTGGTGATAGTAATGATGGTGGTGATGGAGGTGATAGTAATGATGGTGGTGATGGTGGTGATAGTAATAATGGTGGTGATGGAGGTGATAGTAATGATGGTGATGATGGTGGTGATAGTAATGATGGTGGTGATGGTGGTGATAGTAATGATGGTGGTAATGGAGGTGATAGTAATGATGGTGGTGATGGTGGTGATAGTAATGATGGTGGTGATAGTAATGATGGTGGTGATGGTGGTGATAGTAATGATGGTGGTGATGGTGGTGATAGTAATGATGGTGGTGATGGAGGTGATAGTAATGATGGTGGTGATGGAGGTGATAGTAATGATGGTGATGATGGTGGTGATAGTAATGATGGTGGTGATGGAGGTGATAGTAATGATGGTGGTGATGGAGGTGATAGTAATGATGGTGGTGATGGAGGTGATAGTAATGATGGTGATGATGGTGGTGATAGTAATGATGGTGGTGATGGAGGTGATAGTAATGATGGTGGTGATGGAGGTGATAGTAATGATGGTGGTGATGGAGGTGATAGTAATGATGGTGGTGATGGTGGTGATAGTAATGATGGTGGTGATGGAGGTGATAGTAATGATGGTGGTGATGGTGGTGATAGTAATGATGGTGGTGATGGAGGTGATAGTAATGATGGTGGTGATGGTGGTGATAGTAATGATGGTGGTGATGGTGGTGATAGTAATGATGGTGGTGATGGAGGTGATAGTAATGATGGTGGTGATGGTGGTGATAGTAATGATGGTGGTGATAGTAATGATGGTGGTGATGGTGGTGATAGTAATGATGGTGGTGATGGTGGTGATAGTAATGATGGTGGTGATGGTGGTGATAGTAATGATGGTGGTGATGGTGGTGATAGTAATGATGGTGGTGATGGAGGTGATAGTAATGATGGTGGTGATGGTGGTGATAGAAATGATGGTGGTGATAGAAATGATGGTGATGATGGTGATAGAAATGATGGTGATGATGGTGATGATATAAATGGTGATGATGGTGGTGATAGTAATGATGGTGATGATGGTGGTGATAGAAATGATAATAAAGATTATATTCATGATAAGAAGAAGAGTAGGACTTCTAAAAATAATGATAATTATAATGATAATAATAACAACAATTGTTATGATTATGATAATAATAATGGTGATAATAATAATAGTGATAATTATAGTGGATAATCAAAACTCCGTAGAGTATGAGATGTTAGTTTGGTAGCGTGTTACCCAACTACAGGTAATCTCCAATGGGTTTGGCGTATTTTGGGTGATGACTCTCAGGTGATTTGAAAGTAAAAAGAGCATCCATATTATACATTTATTACGCACAAATCTTTCTGAACATAACCAGTATACACGACAACACACCATACACTTACTTGATAAACAGAGGCAACCCGACACACCTCGAGAAGCACCAGTCAGCCAGCTAAAAATCTGTCACCACAAAAGATAAAAGGCCTCCCTCCTCTGACCGACCTGGCTTGACCTTTTATACTGGTGGCTTTCCGCGCTTGGTGAAGTATTACCCATAATGGATTTAGTTTAATTTATTAAACAGTCTATTTATAAAATAAAAAGAATAATAAAACTATACAAAAATGGGCACGTGAACGAAATAAATGACAGGAAAGTATGAAAACGTGAAAGAAGGGATCCGTGAGGGAAAACGGGAAACACTAAGAGAGAGACAGAGCTAAGGTGAAGTAGTCGAAGGCAAAAAGGCAAGAATAAGACAAGGAAAGTATGGAACATAAGGTAAGTAGTGTACAAGTAGTGTTACTTATAGTAGAAGTAGTGTAGATGTAGATCACGGACCAATGAGAAAGGTAAGTCAAAGGGTATATTAACACGGGTTTATTTTTATAAAAAAACAACGTATAAACACAGGAAAACAGGAAAACCACGTCATCTTGAAGAGCGGAGGAGTCCATAGATTTTCTATAGAGATTCGTAATCGTCGGAAGCCTGCGGGAGGACCCGCCTGAAGCCAGGGAAATTCACTGCAATGATAATAGTAATAATAATAATAATTGTAGCGGGGCGTAGACCAAGTAGATTCTTATGTGTCTGGTTGAGTTCGTGCTCGACCGAGAATAAGAATAAAATTATTCAGGAAAAGATTCGTCTGCAGTGAACATATGTAAGGTTCCAGGGCTACGGCACGCTGCCACCACCCGATTAGTAGGTTCGGGAACCGTGTGTGTTGTATATCAGGGTGTGAGTATTGTATGAGAAGAGGGTAGAAGGAAAATACAGAATATTTGTGCTGAATGTTGGATGTGTATGTGTGTAAATGTGAAAAGGGAGATAGGCTGAGCGTCTGCGTGGACGTGTATGGAAGAAGAATGCAAGATCATAGAATTCTTCCTCTTCCCTTCGGGTTGAGCATCCACCTGCTGGAAGTGGGAACCCAGGTGTAGCAAAGTTATGATCTATTCTAGAATATCAGCTTAATATACTCTGATTCATCTAGCCCTTTTACAGCCTTTCAGGGTTGCGACATAGAGTAACCAGCAATGTGCTGTTTAGGAGACCCAAGCCCAAGAATGTTAAGCATTCAGCTTTAGTCAGAACCAGAACTTAACACAGATGTCATTTTTTTTCCTGACTGGGACTGAGTGAAAGTTCTATGACGGTATGATAGTTCTATGACGGTATGATATTTATTGAACAAGTTGCACTCATTAGGGAGGTCTACAAATAATTCAGTCATGAGAAATTTTGATGGTTGCGTACATCACCAATTTAATCACAGCTGGGGTGATGCACGTGGAAATCAACACCAGATGTAAAAAAAAAAACTCACGAACATTTACCCCTAAGTTGGCGTCCCAACTCCATAAGTATTTTTAGACAGAGTATTAGCACGAAAAAAACAAAACAAAAAACAAAACAAAAATACACCAAACCCTACTTTAAACAAGCTATCTCCAACCCAGAATGGAGATTTAACAAACAAACAAAATATTTATATATATAGTGCTGAGGAACTCTGAATAAAAACACTTGTGTAGATATGTCATAGATCACGAAGACTGCCTGAACACCCACAGGGTCAGGCAGGAATCGACCAAGGCAAAGTAAAAAAAATAAAAAAAAGAACGGCAAAGACAAGCTAAAACGGCCCTTAAAATACGGGCGAGAATGTGGAAGATCTTTCTCCGAGGAGGTACGGATCCTCAAGCTGGGGAAAAAAAGAAACAAAGAAATAACCAATCATAAAAACAACAACAGAAAAAAAAAAACTAAGCAATAACTCAGCTTAGAATAGGAAATGGCACACTGGAGGTACGGATCCTCAAGCAGTGTCCCTTCTATGTGAGTGGTCCTTTTTATGCTCTGACCCTTTGTGAAATCAAAGTGTTGCTTTGGGTTTTCGTGGAAGAGAGTGCACCCT
>NC_061828.1:20144515-20147015 GCF_019202785.1 Penaeus chinensis | reverse complement strand
ATAATATTATTCACAATGTAACGGTCACAGTAACACGTTTGTCAGTCAGTCAGTGTTTGTCTGATTATTTCTTTCCATTTTCTGTGTGGCACTAAAACGCAAATAATAATAATGATATTAATGATAATGCAATGTAGGCTTAGAGTAGCCGTTGAGTTTAAATTTTGGTGTGATTTGTTTCACTCGATTTCGTGAAAAACTGCTCCTTTTGAATTAAATTCTGATAATATTATTCACAATGTAACGGTCACAGTAACACGTTTGTCAGTCAGTCAGTGTTTGTCTGATTATTTCTTTCCATTTTCTGTGTGGCACTCCCAGAAAACACCCGGGATATAAAATCTCTGTCTCTCTCTCTCTCTCTCTCCCTCTGCCCGCCCCCCCCCCCCTCTCTCTCTCTCTGCCCGTTCTCCCTCCTCTCTCCCCCTCTCTCTCACACACACTCTCGGGCAGAGAGAGTGAGAGAGAGAAACTGACACAAGTATGATTTTCACTGACAACTTGTAACGACTTTAATGCAGGGAATGCTATAATGTGAATGAGGGTTTAAAAGATAATTCTAAAACTTTAACCCACTAAAATGAAAGAAAAATAAAACATTTTCTGGTTTCTATCAGTTTCATCTCATTGTACTTTAGATACACAATATATATATTTTTTCCTGCTCTCATTCCATATAAGTATACACCAAAAGGTTACAGTCATGAAACATGTTTCATATGCAAAGCCACTTGCATGGATAAAATCATGAGCACTGTTTGAAGAGGATACTTGTAGAAAAATACTCACACACACAAGCGTACATGCATCATTAGTTACAAGATACGCTTCACTCGTATATTCAACTTCAAAAGCTAAGATGTAAATATAATTAAATTGTACTTTTCTTATAAGTCTCCGTGGTGCAGTTGGTAGCACGGTCGCCTCTAAAGCGACAGACTCGGGTTCGATCCCCGACGGAGGCCAGGAGGAGGAAACCATTTTTATGCAGGAATTTGAGTTTGAATCTTAAAAGCAGCTCTCCAACGCGTCTGTCGTTTTTTTTCTTTTCTTGTTCGATGTGCAAAGGAATATAAATGGTTACGCTTTTTTCAAGCGCGCATCTGTGCATGCTTATGTGCGTGTGTGTTTATGTTTGTGCGTGCATAAGTCCGTTTTACTCGTTAGGCTATAGCAAATATTTTTAATGTTGCTAATCTTACACGAAACGTCTTTTTTACATATCTATGTTTTTAATCTTTTAAAGTCAGTATTAGAAAATTTAAGGTTCCAATTATGTATGCATGTGTAATGTACCGTAATGTATCGATCGATCGAGAGAGAGAAAGAGAGAGAGAGAGAGAGAGAGAGAGAGAAAATGCGAGAGAGAGAGAGAGAGAGAGAGAGAGAGAGAGAGAGAGAGAGAGAGAGAGAGAGAGAGAGAGAGAGAGAGAGAGAGAGAGAGAGAGAGAGAGATTTTATATCCCGGGTGTTTTCTGGGAGAAAGAATGAATCAGACACACACTCAAATACAAATACTACAAACAAAAGGCTGATTGACAAACGAAATATTCCATTTTGTGTTACTGTGACCGTTACATTGTGAATAATATCACAGAAATTTAATCTAAAAGGAACAGATATTAACGAAATCGAGTGAAACAAATCACACCTAAATTTAAACTCAGGGGCTACTCTAGGCCTACATTGCATTATCATTATTATCATTTGTTCTTTCTATTAATTCTAACATACTCTAATTGAGAAACTGTGCTTAATATAATTATTAAAAGGTTTCCATTTCATATGCTGTGGACATACACACCCTGATATTACTAATGTGTAATTACTAATGTCTTATGTCTACAAACTAACATATATGACAGCAACGCATGACAGAACGAGCAGCTACAGCCTAACATAAGGACGAGAAAGTGTTCGCCCCCCCCCCCCCCCCCCCCCCCCGAACGAGGAAGCAAAGGTCAAGGGAGGAGGTCACACAGCAAAAGCACTGCAAGGTGAAGGACGCCGCCAGTTGAGTGAACTTATACATCACAAGTTTGGATAAGATAGGTGAATTCATTACAAATCAATTGGTAAATAAATAAATAAAGAACGACAGTAAACGGTTTCGAAAAAATCAAGAAAGCGGATCTGTGTTTTTCATCCTGTTATGATCATGAAATAAAGAAAATAAATTTTCTTCTCTCTCTCTCTCTCTCTCTCCTTCCCTCCTCTCCCTCTCTCTCCTTCCCCATCTCGCTCTCTCACCCTCTACCCCTCCCTCCCTCCCTCTCCCAACCTCTCTCTCCCTTCTTTTTTTTTGTATCTCTCTGTCCTATCTCTCCCTTTCCCTCCCTCCCTTCCTCTCCCCCTATCCATCCCTCCCTTCCTCCCCCCCCTTCTCACTCTTTCCCCCATCTCTATCTCCCTCTCCCCCCCCCCCCTCTCTCTCTCTCTCTCTCTCTCTCTCTCTCTCTCTCTCCCTCTATTTCTTTCTATCTCTCTATCCCCCCTCTCT
>NC_061828.1:20109515-20112015 GCF_019202785.1 Penaeus chinensis | reverse complement strand
TGCGAATCGAACTTCCCGTCGGTCCCGCTGGTCGGAGTAATTGGATATGCGTCAACAATTTAATTGCCGGATGATAACGACCCGCATCTATATTGGTAACCTGTCATTTATGCGGTGAAATGAGAGATTTCGGGGAGGGAGTTCATTATGGCGTATGGTAATAATGGCTGGGGCAATTAGCAAAGCATGATTATATGTATTAGCAATAGGGGGCGGGGAAGTGATTATCACCGTCATTGATGATAACAATAATTATCGTCTGTCGTTAATGCAAAATAATGTAGATATTTATAGCGATAGCGCGGTTCGCCGTTAGGATCTATTGCGATTCACTATCAAGTTGATTTCGCAGTGCGTTTGATCTGCTGGTGAAGAGGAGGGCCGTCCGAATGAAGCCTTCGGGTGACTTTTATTCCAATCCTTTGTAGTACTGTTAAGCATGGGGTTGGTAGATATAGGGACGATGGTGAGTATGGTAATGAATCATGATGTTGATGAGTATGATACGATAATAGTTATGATAGGGATAACAATGATAATGGTGATAGTAACTGCAATAATGATAATAATTAGCGTAATAATTATAGTAATAATGATACTAATAATGATAATAACAGTGATAGTAATAGTGTGTGTGTGTGTGTATGTATAAATATGTATATATATGTATATATATACATATAAATAATAATAATAATAATAAGAGTACCGACAAGGATATCCGTCACCAAAGGGGGCCCTTGGCTAATTAATTTGACATTAATCTCGGCCATAAAGGATTTTAGTGATAATCACTGCGGTCCCGGCCGAGAGCTGATCTGTGACAACATTAAATTCTAGAGGCTTGAGTCTAAGTTGTAAGATATTTCTAACTCAGCCATCCTTTAAGAAAATGCCTGTGTAATGCTAATACGTCTTCTGTTCTGCGTTTTGTGTTGTTTGATATAATCTTCGTGAGGCGGCTATTTCTTGACAGAATTCAAAGCTATTTGATAAGCCGTAACTTTTTCAGAGCATAGGCCTACATGACACCATCCCCTGATAGTTATAATATCAACTAATCGCCAAGAATCAACAAAATAGACTCACAAAAATAGAATATAATCGAATGGACTTCCCATTAATGAAACAAACCCCGGATCATTTGAACGAAGTTAAGGATAGATGAAATAATAATGGGAACATTTTCTTTGATCTATTTTCCGCGTGAAATGTTGCGTTTATTCCCAAACGTTCATGTAGATATATTGGCTTGCGCTGAATATACATTGTGTAAATTGGAAAAGCAATCGGATACCCACTAGCTTCGCCTTTGAAAGTCCAGATTTTTTCACACTGTAATTGAATTTATATCAATGAGTGTAATATCAAAGCATATAAGTTTTCACGTTCAGTTATGGGTTACAGCGTTTCATTATAGTGTAGGGAATTGTAATAATAAAGGTAGTAATGTTCATTTTATCTATGGTAATTTAACACTGTCATTGAATATCACGAAGAGGGATGCCTGTTATGAACATTATACATTTTGTTATATCATTTTCTCATCTATCGTTATGATAATTATTACCTTTTGTTATGTTAGGTTGGATTACAACACAGAAATGAGTTCACAACAAGTAATCAACGTCAATCAATGTTGATGGCAAAATACCTAGAGATTCTTTGGGAAAAGTGACCATTCGTTCTTGAAATTTCGCGCCAAAAGGAACAAGATGTTCTTTGTCGCCATTGGTTGATTCGGCTCCGCCATGATTATAAAGTTACCAATCAGATGCGAGGATTTAGATGTAAACAAACACAGCTGATCAGGACCTTAGGGCGACGCACGGGTGAGTGTTTTCATCAATTATTTTATTAACAGATATTTACAGTTAATTGTAATTCATATTTTTAATCGGAAGCTAAATTTCAATTCGAAATATGTTATACTGATCAATGAAAATGCATCTTTTATGAAATAGAGTCTTTAACAGTTACAATATAAAAGAGCAAAGGCATCGATAACATAGAAAAAAGATAAATAGAAAATCAGTTATAGAGATACATATGTGTGTGCTTCTATATAATACATCCCCCTCACACACATATTTATATGTATATACATATATATATACATACATACATATATATATATATATATATATACATATACATATACATATACATATACATATACATATACATATACATACACACACACACAAACACACACACATATATGTATGTATATATATATATATGTATATATATGTACATATTATACATATACATTTGTATGTATATATATATGTATATATATATGAATATATATACACATATACATGTATATATATATATATATATATATATATATATATATATATATATATATATATATATGTTTGTATGTATGTATGTGTGTGTGTGTGTGTGTGTGTGTGTGTGTGTGTGTGTGTGTGTGTGTGTGTGAGTATTTATGTATGTATATATATGCAGCTGTCTATCAATCTATTCATCT
>NC_061828.1:20099515-20104515 GCF_019202785.1 Penaeus chinensis | reverse complement strand
TATATATATATATATGTTGAAATCTTTGATTTGTCATTTAAAGAAAAATGTATTCCATGTATATCTAGGCGTTCTGTTGTTAGATAGTGAAGTCATGTTACTATGTCACATGTTATGATAATTAAGTTAATTGTTAGTTAGACTAATGATTGCTTGATTGAATTATCTTGGACGGTTATAGCTTGTAGATAAGGCTTGAAGGAGAACGCGGCTTGTCCCATTGGGTCTGTCTCCAATGACCAGACGCTCTAATACGAAAGAAAAGAACCGAGAAATAGTGCTCAAGTCGTAGGTGACAACCCCACGGATTTAAACAGTCAAAATGCAAAAGCAGCGATACATTTGGGTGAGCTTAAAAAAATGAAACGAACATTAACGCAGCATAACAGGCAGAGTTGTTGATCTAGAGGTGATATGTATTTTTTCAGAGCTTATCTCTTTTCTTACACACCTATCTCTTCCAAATAAGCAGCAATCCCAAACTTCGTCCCTGTGGTCTTCTGGCAAAAGAGAACACACACTTCCGTCCCTGTTGTCCCTCTGGAATATTACATAATGATATAATAATTACCTAGCAATTTATGGCTATCTGGTCTATTTATTATTTTCTTTACTTATGATATGTTATTTTTGTTTACTTATTAATATATATATATATGTATATATATATATATTTTTTTAGTTCGGAAGACAGATTATGTTCCCATATTGGGATGAAATCTCCAGTTGTGACCATAAGTATAGCATTTCCCTGAAATGATTAAAAAGGAAAAATTAAGCCACCTCACGGCCTTTCTTACCTGCAAAATCTGAAGTGCCTTTGAAGTAAGTATTAGATGTGCATATAATGTTTGAGAAACGATGTTGAAGTTTTAAATGTTTTTTTTTTTTATGTTTTTTAGAAATAATTTTGACGAAATGGTGTTTTTCATTTTACTTGTTCATTTATGTATTTGCTTTACCTTTAGTAGTTTTAAAGATATGCATTGAAAGATGTACAAATTAAGAAAAAATATAGATACATAGACAAATAGATAGATAGACAAACGGAGAAAGTGCGAATGATTGGAGAGATAATAGAACAAGGAACAGATTAACGTTGATAGATAGATAGATTGATTGATTGATATATACAAGTAGCTAGGATACAAATAGATAGATGCATAGATATATGTAGACTGATAGACAGATATATGTAGACTGATAGACAGATATAACAAATAGACAGAAATACAGTAGATAAGTAGACAAGATAGAGAGACATGAAAGGTCCCTATTCAATAGATGTTCATAAGGTGTAAACCGTCGCAGCTTCGGACTGTGCCTGAAGTCAATTATAACATTTCACAATTAATATGATAATTAAGGTATTCAGAGGAATAATTCATCCTCTTGTTATTCAACATAGGCTGTACAATCAGAGAGGAGGCAACATCACAACGCGTTCGAATTAAAGAAAACCGTATGATAATGAGCCAAGTGCTGTTTGCGTTAGTAGAAATGGCCCCTTACATTGGCTGTACTTGGAGTTTCCAGACGGAGAGTGTATGTGGTGATTGTGTATGGCGAAAATATGGAGAAAAGCAAGATTTTAATGTATGTAGAAGTTTCAGGTTTAAAAGTTGCTACATACACAGAGGCGAAGCTACCTAGGAGGCCTAGTAGCTTTGAGCTTTTGTTAGCCTGAATAGAACCATAAACATAAAGCAACCCATAATTGCAAGAGATATTAACAATAGCACTGTTAAATGTCCCCCTAAAAAAAAGGCAAACGTTAGTGCTGAGTCTTAACATTCGAGTCAACACACAGACGCAATAAAATTCATAAACGACATTTTGTGAGAAGAAATTCTTAGGCTAACATCTTTTGAAAGAAGTTTAGAGAGCTGCCCATTTATGTTTTATGTTTACGCAGGAGATATTGAATTTTAGATGTGCTTCAGGTGGTTCTTCAGTCTCTTCTTTCTCTTTACTCTTCTCTTTCCCTTTCGTTCTCTCCCTTCTTCCTTGTATATCTTTATCAAACTTCATTTCCTTCTGTCTCCAATTTCCTGCGACATCAATTTCCCTTATGTTCCATCTTCGGGGGAAAGTTACTGAGCTCATTCACTGTAGCGTTTTAGAGTCTAGATAAACATGTATCAGCATTATTTTTATTCTATTTTTTAAAGCTAACTTTCCTCCCTTCCGCATAGTTACAGTGCGGGTGAGATTCCACGTGCCTGCGCAGTAATTGAAAAGTTATAAGAGGGAGTTTTAATCATCATCTCAGTTGCAAAAATATTCTCATTCCTTTCCGTATTTTTCTCTCTCTTTTTTTCTAAATTTGAATATTGAAATTACTCTTACGAAGTGAGTCCATATATCTACTACTAGTATTAATGCCATTATTACTATCATTATTGCTATTATTCTTATTATTGTTGTTGTTGTTATTGTTACTGTTTTTGTTATTATTATTATTATTATTATTATTATTATTATTATCATTATTATTATTATTATTATTATTATTATTATTATTATTGTTGTTGTTTTGTTGTTGCTGTTGTTGTTGTTATTATTGTTGTTTCCTTGTTGTTGTTATTATTATTGTTGTTTATTCTTTGTTGTTGTTATTATCATTATTGTTGTTTCTTTGTTGTTGTTGTTTTTATGATGATGATGATGATGATGATGATGATTATGATTGTTATTATTATCACTACCACTGTCATTCTCATCATTATTATTAATCATTATTATTATTATTTTCATCATTATCATTAGCATCATCATAGTCGTGATTATAATATTCATCACTACCGTTATTGTTGTTGCTCGTGTTGTGTTTACTGTCATGCTGTTTTTCTCATTCCTATTCTTATTATCATTATCATTAATATTATTATCATTATAATGATTCTTATCAGAACTCCTCCTCCTCCTCCTACTACTGCTGCTGCTGCTGCTGCTTCGACTACTGCTTCAATTGCTAATTAGAATGACTGCAACAATGAAACTGCAGTAGTTTTAAAATAAGAGAATCCGTTCGATGCCTAAATGTCTAAATAAATTCGCGTCTCTGGGCACAAAGCTCATACTCTTATCTCTACACATCAGACTCAACTTGATTTGATTAGACGAAGCTGCGACATCTCGGCCTAATTAGAAGTGTCAATTGGCTGCGACCTTCTACCCGCCCCTGACCCCTGCCGACCCCCCACCCCCCAGCATTAATTAGTTGGCTCCCCATGTGACAGTCATTAGCATATGACGGCATGGGTTTATCGTGGTGGACCCCCCCCCTCCTCCTCTCCCCACTTTCCAGTCTCCCCCCCCCCCCCTTGCCTGAGTTCTTTGTGTATTCGTGGATAAATGGATGAATTGATTAATGAACAAATGATGCCGTATTATGCATTATGGGTTTACAAGAGCGATAATTCACGGTCGTCGTGTTGCGCTGAGGGTGCAATGGTGTTGCGGTATCATTGTGACAACAAGCTTGCGTTTCCTTTCTGGATACGTATGTTTATTGAATGCGTGTGATGGTATATGCATACACGTACGTACATATATGTACACACACACACACACACACAGACACACACGCACACACACACACACACACACACACACACACACACACACACACACACGCACACACAGACACACACACACACACACACAGACACACACACACACACACACAGACACACACACACACACACGCACACACACACACACACACACACACACGCACACACAGACACACACACACACACACAGACACACACACACACACACGCACACACACACACACACACACACACACACACACACACACACACACACACACACACACACACACACACACACACACACACACACACACACACACACACACACACACACACACGCACACACAGACACACACACACACACACACACACACACACACACACACACACAATCACACACTCACACACACACATACATTCACATACACATGCACATATCTACACATACATCATTTGTAAAAACAATCAGGTCTGAAAAAGGACAAAAAATACGTGTTAGGAACAACGCTTACATCACAATCACCAAAGTTATAACGAAATTAATTTATACTCTAGGATAGACATTTCAGGTGATGAATGACATTGGCATAACGACTAAATGGGAGTAGACACTTGCATATTTATCTGTGTTGAATGTAATTAATAATCATAATTATACGCATGTAACCCCACATTTGTCATTCGTTTTCCACCCTGAAACGATTTATCTTTCACCATTATTCAGACGGTCATTATTTATATGGTTCATAATTTCGTGCTCTCTTCATCCATTGACAATCTTTCCCTCAGAATGAATTTAAAAAACATCATTTCATTATGCAAAAGCTGAACATAAGACCTTTTCATTCTCATTCCCAGTGTTGTCATTATCATTGTTATAATTGTTATTATTATTGTTATTATTATTATTATCATTATTTTTATTGTTATTATTAATAATGGTATATGCATATATGATATATGATTATGGTTTTGGTGATAAGCAATCATTAATACAATAGTTTTCGAATATATATTTATCTATTTTTCTATTGATTTGTTTATATGCACTCTTCTTCGACTGTAAAGCACATGTGAGGCGATATACCTCACCTGTCGCCTTGCACCTGCTCGTGAGTTCTCTGCGTGTATTTGCTTTTTTATTTTATTTTTAAATTCTTACATCGTGTTGGTGATGCAGTGGTGTTGGCATTAATTGTATGAATTCTTTGCAACCTTTTTGTAGTGCATGTGATAGCTGGAGACATAAAACCAAGATTCGCAGTGCATGTGCGTTACGCCCCTTCCTGACCGAGCTGTGCTTCAAGTGTCTAATCTACGCACGTGATTGTGATATACCGAGCCAATATTCTTCTTCTTCTTCTTCTTCTTATATCATTATCATTATGTTTATTATTATTATCGTTATCCTAATTGCTATTATCATCATTATCCTTATAA
>NC_061828.1:20031874-20039374 GCF_019202785.1 Penaeus chinensis | reverse complement strand
ACCAGCAACAATAATAACAATAATAATGATAATGATGATAATAAACAAGTACAAGGATATATAAAAGATGCAGGACGTCTAAACGGTTGCCATATATATCTTTACCTGCCCACACACACAGTGTAAAGGAGGTAAAGAGCGTTGTTGGGTGAGACAGTACAACCAGTCAAACAATATCAGTGGCTGTGGGACATGTCCGTAATGAAGATTATAATGTCATTAACATAATTGTAATAATGATTATATTACTAATACTAATGATAAAAATACTAATATTATTGATAATGTTAATGTTAATGTTAATGTTAATGATAATGATAATGTTAATGCTAATGTTAATGTTAATGTTAATGTTAATGTTAATGTTAATGTTAATGTTAATAATAATGATTATAATAATAATACAAATAAGAAGAAGAATGGTAGTAGTAGTAGTAGTAGGTGGTGGTGGTAATAAAAACCACAAAAATGACGTATATTTAGAAAATATTGATGTCATTGACCTGACTGAATTTGTGTTTGATCTGCCACTAGCCTAAAAAACAGTATTTGGCGTTATCAGTTGTGATACAGTATCCCTCCTGATAGAATATCCTCATGTATTTCTGCATATATTGTCGGAAAAGTGCCGCTCCCCCCTCCTTGTCCATCAGCTGTTTATCTGTAGGCAAATTAGAGGCTGAGACACACACCCCTCCCCCTGACGACATGTTACAGGCCAGATATAAGAAACAGGGGCCTCCTAACCACGGTATTGCTTCTGTTCACCAAAGGTCTTCCTTTATGTATCAGATACGGAAAGAAATGGCAAGTAAGAAGCCAGTATCCTCAATAACAGACATGAGAAGTCCTCCCTGCCTTACCCCCGCCCATCCAAAAAATACATAGGTAAGCCCATACTTCTGTATCCATGAAGTATTGACAAATCCACAGATACTATGTAGAGAGGTCTGAGTTCAAAGATTAAATTACATACACAAATATGTTATGAGGGAAGGTGAGATTTAGGCTGACTACATAACTTCTTTCTCTTCATTTATAGTAACTGCCAGGTCATACTTCTTAAATGATCTCTTGTTATCTTTCATGATATATCATATTTCTGAGAGGACAATTCATTTCTGTTGGAATTCTTAACGAAATGACGACTTGATTTACAGGCACCATTTGGAATGATGTCAAAATCGTCAAACAACAATTTTCCAGTGGATGTCAATAGTATAAGGGAACAATATGACAACGAGAAGGATTCCGTATTTTAATTAGAACACTTCTGTTTCTGAAAGCTATGTTGTGCTATCTTTACAATTTTGAGTGGTCAACCCTTTACCTGTGACATGATTGTCAGTGCAGGTTAAACCACTTCCCCAACAATTCGTGTTAACAATACCTTCTGTACATAGATATCAGACCCAATACAGCAGGGGCGGTCTGTGAATACATATTTCTCACAGTCACTTAAAAACATAATTAAGTTGCTACTGTATTACTGTAGTTTTCAATTTTACTCTTAGTATTAAGAATACCAATAATGATTATAAAAGTGATGATAATAATATTATTCTCATTGTCATTATTACTGTTTTGATGATAGTAGATTCTTATTGATATCAGAATTGCTATTTTCTATGATTTCAGATACCCTTGTCAGTAACATCATTATCATTATTGTAATGGTAATCATAGTTGCAATGCCAATGATAACAGACTTTGGAAGCGAAAGTAGCTGCGGGAAAAACACCAAGGCAATGTATGTACACATACATAATGTATGTTTATTTATACACACACACACACACACACACACACACACACACACACACATATATATATATATATATATAGATATATAGATATATATATATACATATATATACATGGGTATGTGTGTGTTTATTCCAATATGCATATATATATGTATGTGTGTCTATGTGCGTGTGTGCCTGTGTACATGTATGTAAATGTGTGAGCGTTTGTCTTTTCTTGCCTCTCGCTTTACTTACAATATTTTACTTGCTACGGTACTCTAATTAGATAATAGGTATAAATTGAATGAAATACTAGACAAGATTTCTTAAACTGTATTCTCTTTTATCAATCAAGCGTACTGAATATCATATATATCCATTAACTAATTACAAAAAAAAAAAAGTTGGTATGATTTCATAATAACAGAGTCAGGTAAAAAGCGGCATTGTACTAATAAATGCCGATGTCTGCGCATGCCCGGAAGATCTCTTGGTCGCCGCAGCCCATGCCCTCCGTGCCGTCGCCGCACTCGCCCCAGTTGTTCCCTGGGGGGGGGGGGGGGGGGAGACGTCGCATTAGATGTGGATAAATCGTTACGCGATTTCGGTTGGTGGTTCAGATTCGAATGGAGGAGGAAGATTAAGGGACGATTAAAAAGTTGTGATATTTTTAATGATGATAACATAATGATAATGTAATGTGTGTGTGTGATATAAATATATATATATATATATATATATATATATATATATATAACATATACATATATTACATTACAATATGCATTATATATATAATATACATATGTATATGATATATATATATTCATGTATGGATATATAAATAGGTGGATAGATCGAGAGAGAGGTAGCTAGATAGATAGGAAGATAGAGCGATAAAAAGATAGACAGACAGACAGATGCGTGTATGTATATGTATGTGTGTATATATGAGTGTGTGTGTGTGTGTGTGTGTGTGTGTGTGTGTGTGTGTGTGTGTGTGTGTGTGTGTGTGTGTGTGTGTGTGTTTCTGGTGCTTTTGTAATGATAATGTGATTTTTTTCTGATAACATATTTATGTGATAATGCATTTTCTCGCAATGATAGCGCATTTCTACGACTTACCTCCCCTGTAGTGCCACTGAAGCACACACTGAGTGCATGCGACGTCCTGAGGGAGCTTCACCCTCGCCGTCACGTAAATCCAGTCCTTCGAAAAGAAAACGGGATTCATATACCGTCCAGTTACAGAAAATGGGAAATCTTGCAACTCACCCCAGGCTCAGGAGATCTCCGATTCACCAGGTCGCTTTTAAGTGGTGTTGAAGGCAGGGAATTTGAATTACAGTGATCAGATGAATGGACAAATAGATATATTGTATATAAGTTTGCAATTTCCAAACATATGTAAGCACAAGTAATAAGAGTCTGATGTTTAGAAAAAAAAAAAAAAAAAAAAAACGACTTGCAGAATCGGGCTTTTCCAGGGGCCGGGTTGAGTTGCCAATTCTCATTTTCCGAAATTGAACGTACTGGTTTATTGTTCATCAAATTTGTGGGTGACCCGACATTGGTATCTGTATGTTGTACAATCAAGTTTAATATGTATGGTATTGCACAGGAGATTATCTGGGATCATCTTGCAACACTTGATTCGCACTGCATCCTTTCATTTCTTCCTTTAGTGATATTTAAGTCGATCAACATCAGTCACATAATAAAGAAAATAGATCCTCTATATCTATCAGTACTGAAAATTTAGAAGGGAAGGACAATATCATACAGGTTATAAAGGTGATATCATGTATAAAAACATAGGACCTCAAATGTGCACACAGGCGATCTTAAAAGCACACACAAGAAGTTTCAAATGTACACACAGGATCTTAAACGCAGAGACAAGCAATCTCAAACGTACATACACGACTTTAAATCCATAAACAAAGATCTCAAACGCACACACGCGACCTCAAATGTACACACAGGGTCCTCAACCGCACGCACATGCAAGTGAGCTCAAACATACACAAAGGATCGTCAAAATCATAAACAAAGGGAATTCAAAGGTGCACACGTGACCTCAAAGGTACACACATGATCCTCAATAGCACACACAGACGACCTCAAAGAAATACAAAAAAAAAAAAAACAGAAACCCTAAGGGATCTCGCACGTACACATAGGGTCCTCAAACACACACACACGCACCCTTCGAACGCACACTGGATCATCAAAAGCACACGCACGCGCCTCAAACACACACAAACACACAGGACCCTCCCCAAACACACACACGCACCCCTTGTCCCTCTAACTCACATTCTCCGTTGCAATAGGATACTTGGTGCCTGATCCGTCGGCCAGTTCGAGGAGGTGCTCGTCCAGGCAGGCGTCGGTGATGATCTGCGTCGGGTCGTTGTTGACGCAGAGGCGCAACTCGAAGTAGCCTTGGTGGGTCGTCGTGAGTTCGATCTCGACGTCCACTTCCTGAGAATGTGAGGAAGGAGAGGAATAGAGAACTCGTGTTTTTTTTTTTTCTTCTTCTTCTTCTTCTTCTTTTCTCTTTTTATATGTCTGTCTTTTTTATGGATATTTATGTCTTTCATTTTTTTCGACATCCACTCCCAGCAAATGTGGAAACACATGTACATTTTTACGGATGTTTATGCCCTAATTGGTTAATTCGATTAGAGGGCAAGAATACAGTAACAGAGTAAACCTACGTGAATCTCGTAATTACAGTGTATCTCGTTTACATTTACCCTAATTCTGCATCTTCAACACAGCCCCCTTGGAATCGCTACCTCGTCCTCATCATTACCTGGTTCTTGGTGAAGTTCGCGACGATGAGCCCCGTCCCGTACTTTCCACCAGCCTCGTTCGCACGCGGCTGAGGGTTGGCCCAGTTGTCGCCGCAGACTCCGCACTTGCCGCCGTTTTGCTCGTATTGGGTCTGGCAAAAAAATGAGGATCTGTTAGAAAGGGTATGCTAGGGAGGGTATGTTGGAGATGTGATAGATGAAGGTGGAATACGTTGGGTTTACGATGGTTGGGTTTTCTTTTCTGATTTGCTTTGCCTTGTTGCGGTATTTAGCGTTCGGATGGGTTCGAATTCTTGATTTACGAGGCTTCGTGTCTGTTCGCGCTCCGCCTTGTGGGTTTCATTAGCCAATGTTCTTCGTCCTATTTTGTCTTAGGCAGTTCTTAGTGTCTCTTTTGCTGTTCAGTTTGAGTCTCCTGTAATAATTGTGTTCGGTCGTGTTACGCATGGAATCATTTTAAGAAATCTCTTGAATAATTGATTTATCTTACTTCTTTCTTGTTAGTAAATATGTATTAATTTGTTGAATATGTATTAGTTTGTTGAATATGTATTAATTTGTTGATTACCAATCGAGATAAACAAAATCAACAATAACATACAAAGCATCATTGATAAAGAAGAAAATTAAACTGGAACATCATAAAAGCATATTCATAAAAGTGAAAGAGTATTTTGTAACGTAAAGCAAGAAAAGTTATTCCAAGTAACAACTACTCTATAACGATTAAAATCATCGCACTCTGTCAATGACAACACAAAGGAAACCGATTATACACATAAATATAAATAATAAGAATAATGCAAGTAAGTCAACCAAACAATTACAATAAAACGACCAAAAAACAGTGAATACAACAACACAAAAAAAATAGACAAAGGACACAGATAAAAACAAAAACAAGCCAAGTAATAATGTCCGAGTCCTTACCCCCAAACCCCCGCAGTTGAGTTCGTCGTCGTTATAGTTGATTGGCGTGTCGAAGCCGTGTCTCCAAGGCGGTGGACCTTCCAGCTGGAAAATTCATGCGCCCGTGACCCTCCACCCGAGCCAGGAGGACCAACACGCCCACGCCCACAGCCCACGCAATGCTTCGCACGCCCATCATCGACTTGGGAAATCTAAACGAGAGCTGGGGTTTTAGTTTAATGTCGCCCTGTCAACGCGCTGGAGAATATTTATACCATGTTGTTTATCTTTCACCTTCGTCGAGCCAACGTTCCGGGAGGTGAGCGGAGTACGCGAGGACGCGAAGGTGGGGTACAGGTGTAATAGTGCAGTGAAGAAAAAAAAAAAGTAATGGTCTGGGAAAAATCATATCAAAACATGTATATAAATAAGGAGAAAAAAAAAGTTTGTACCTTGGACGCAGATGTAATTTCACAGGATAGATAATGTGTGAAATGCGTCGTTATAGAATGCTTGAGACGTATCTTGGTCTTTTTTCTTTTAAGTTTAGGAAAACTAAACTATTAAAAACAAAGAAAAAGCTTTGATTGTTATTCGTCTCGTAGTTATTATCAACATATATATATATGTATGTATGTATGAATGTATTACACACACACACACACACACACACACACACACACACACACATATATATATATGTGTATGTATGTATGTATGTATTACACACACACACACGCACACACACACATACACACACACACACTCACACACACACACACACACACACACACACACACACACACACACACACACATATATATATATATATATATATATATATATATATATATATATATATATGTATGTGTATATATATACATATATATAAACACAAAAGTGTTTGTTGCCCGGGTAGAAATTTGCTTTCCAGAGTACCAACAATTACACGAAGAATAAAACAGGCACCACAACAGTATGTCCTTTGTTCAGGAAGTATATTTCTGAAGATATATCCAGAGGTAATAATAAATACGGAACGGTTTTCCGAAACCATATCCCTTTATCGACTTTAAAAGCTACACAAAAGAATGTATATCTAAATTAGCTTTAGAAGCAAAGACGACAGTTTTGGTAAAATACATAAAGTCATTCAACCCATTTGACTTACACGTTGAATGGACGTGTCGTGAATTTGATATAATTTTCCTGAGCAGTCGTTGTGTTGCATCTGCCGTTCTCCCACGGGCACGACTCACCTCCGCTGATCCCCATGAGCTGCCTTTGTACGTACGCACAAACAGACATATGTGTGTGTGTCTGTGTGTATATGTGTATGTGTGTGTGTGTGTGTGTGTGTGGGTGGGTGGGTGTGTGTGGGTGGGTGTGTATGTGTCTGTGTGTGTGTGTGTGTGTGTGTGTGTGTGTGTGTGTGTGTGTGCATATATACATATATATATACATATGTTTATGTGTAGGCGTGTGTGTGAGTGTTAGAATCATTGATATTATTACCATTACCATTAGTAGTAGAAGTATTATAATAAAACAGATAATTATTATAATCGTGATAATAATAATAATTATAATAATTATGACTACTACAAATAACTACGTACTATCAATATCATTATCATAAGTATCAGTATTAATATCAATGTCAACATTAGTATTAATATGATCATTATTATTGTTGTTATTATCATCACCATCTATGGTATTATTGCTCTGATTATTATCATTAATATCACGATCATCATTACTGTTATCATTAATAGTAGTATAATTATTATTGTCATCATTATTATCATCATTATTTTTGCTATTGTTAACATCATTATGATTATCATGATTGCCATACCCGCTATTATCATTGTCATTACTATTGTCATTGCTAGTATTATCATTGTTTTTACCATTATCACCATTACCATCAATACCATAATTTATCATCATAGACAGATTATCTAAACCTCTAAATATAGCAATATCACTCGACGATTCTCACACCATTCGATAAA
>NC_061828.1:20019374-20024374 GCF_019202785.1 Penaeus chinensis | reverse complement strand
GATTCCTTTAAGCGTCAGTTGGATTTATAGGTTTGTGGGATGAAATGATGGAATGGGAGATGGTTTGAACAAATCGCCTTTTCAGTATCTTGTTTTCTTCTTTTTTGATAAGGGATTAGGGATTTGTAGATTAATTCTGGGATAATAATTCTTTTTTTTTTTTTTTTGTCTGTGTTCCATTAGATGTAAGATGGTGCTCTGCATATTTGTTATTCAAAACGTATTCCTTATTGTTACAGGGTAAATATATCGGAGCTTACGTACCTCTGATATGCAATCGTATTTCCTAAATGCGTGTGGATTCCTTGATTTTCGTTAGCTTCCGTTCAGTATCATTAATATTGATGGGCTAAGGACACAGACAGATATTAGTGCAACAAATAGACTTTTCCTTTCCGTCGCATTCCAGTGAATATCTTGAACAGGGTAAATCCAGTAATAAACATCATGAAGTCATTTTCTAAAACTACGTGATCCTTCATTGGCGTATATGTTTGTTCGTGTTTGCATCTGGCGCCACACAACTCCATTTAAGATAACTTCGCCACAGTGAAATACAAGTTATCGTGTTTGCAACCATTCATCATTTATCAGCCAGACACTTATAAAAAAGACACTGTTTTACATCATTTTCAAAGCCTTTTTTTCAACTATAGTGAATGCGATTACTGTTTTACGAAAAAAAAAAATTTTTTTATTCCGAATGTTTGGTTTGTCAACGTTATTGTAATGACCTCTTAGTTGTTCTGTCGTCTATCGAACTTATGTATTGGGAAAAAAAGAAAAACAAATATAATCCTTATTTCGAAATATTTATCTTTGTACCCTCATGCATAGACAGCAGTAAAAACATGTTTATTAAAGTTATTATCTCTCTATCAAACGACAATATAAAAGTTCAGTCTTATACACATAGAGTATCATATTCCAGATATGATAAGTATATTGTTTATTGACGTGATATAGTAACACTCGTTAAAGTGTTTACTGAATTGTGAATTAAAGTGAGTTTGGTATAGAATCATAATATAATGTTATAATGTTTATAGTTTGAACATTGTTTATTTTTTATCATTATTTCTGAATGTAATTTGTATGTCCGTATTTCCGTGTGAATATTTCTTTCAGAGTTAACCTTAGGATATAAATGCTTTAAACCAATTCTGAAACATAAACATTTAATTGAATTCTTTAACATATTTTGATTCTTCATATTAATGTTTATTTATTTCAACCTGATACTTTAAACAAGAACATTTCAACTTAATCATTTTTTTTCGCGCATTTGCTTAAGACATATATTTGTTTATCTCCTTGCATATAAATTTTCTTCTTCTTTCTCTTTGCTTCTTTCTTTCCAATCGAATATATATTGTTTCCCTACATTTTTTTTTTTTTATCCCCTTTAAGACATGAATTCTTGAAAACCTTGTTGCCGTGCAGCTCAGAATTCCTCTAGTAAATGCCGATATCAGCGCAGCCTCTGAAGATCTCCTGGTCGCCGCATCCCAGGTCGGAGGTGCCGTCCCCGCAGTCGCCCCAGGAGTTGCCTATTATCATTAGCATTATTATTATTATTATTATTATTATTATTATTATTGTTATTACTATTATCATTATTATTATCATTATTATTATTATTATTATTATTATTATTATTGTTATTACTATTATCATTATTATTATTATTATTATTATTATTATTGTTATTACTATTATCATTATTATTATTATTATTATTATTATTATTATTATTGTTATTACTATTATCATTATTATTATTATCATCATCATTATTTTATTATAATTATTATTATTATTATTTTATTATTATTATTTTTATTTTATTATTATTATTTTTATTGTTATTATTATTATCATTACTATTATTATTATTATTATTTCTATTACTATTACTGTTACTATTATTATTATTATTATTATTATTATTACTATTACTATTATTATCATTATCATTATTATCATTGTTTTCTTTTTTATGTGCGTCGTGCGTTGATTTTCTCTCCCTCAGTCAGGAATCAACATACCGGCCCTGTAGTGCCACTGCAACACACACTGAGTACATACGACGTCGTCGGGAAGTTTAACCTTCGGGTATTTCCACGTTACTTCCTGAAAAGGTAATGAAGAAAGGTCAAAGTCAGTTTTTTCTCTCTTTTTTTCTCTCTCTCTCTTTTCTTCTCTCTCTCTCTTATTTGTATTTCTCTCTCTCTCTCTCTCTCTCTCTCTCTCTCTCTCTCTCTCTCTCTCTCTCTCTCTCTCTCTCTCTCTCTCTCTCATTCTCTCTCTCTATCTATCTATCTATATATCTATCTATCTATCTATCTATCTATCTATCTATCTATCTATCTATCTATCTCTCTCTCTCTCTCTCTCTCTCTCTCTCTCTCTCTCTCTCTCTTTCTCTCTCTCTCTTTCTTTATCTCTCTCTCTCTCTCTCTCTCTCTCTCTCTCTCTCTCTCTCTCTCTCTCTCTCTCTCTCTCTCTCTTTCTTTCTCTCTCTCTCTCTCTCTCTCTCTCTCTCTCTCTCTCTCTCTCTCTCTCTTTCTTTCTCTCTCTCTCTCTCTCTACTCTCTCTCTCTCTCTTCTACCCCTGATGCTAAACAAACGTGTGAATAAACAAAACAAACAAGCAAATAAACAAATAGATAAACAAATAACAAATGCTATCCTTTAAAAAAAATCATAACAATAAACAGATAATCAAACACGCAAAAAAACAAACGAATAGGTAAACACTAAACAAACACATAAAGAATAAACAAACGAATAAATCAATAGATAAACCCAAACAAACAACGAATGAACAAACAAACGCACAAACAAACAAAGGATAAACAAGCAAACAAACAAACAAACACACAAAGAATAAACAAACAAGCCAATAAACACACGCAAACACAACCAAAGACTACCCATCGAGACCCCTCCTGCTCGACTCACATACGACTCGATCGGGAACTTGGTGCCGGATCCGTCAGCCATCTCCAGCAGGTTCTCGTCCAGGCACTCGTCCGTGATGATCTGGTTGGGGTCGTTGTTCACGCACAGGCGGAACTCGAAGTAGCCCAGGTGGCTCTTCGTTAGCTCCACCTCGATGGTTAGCTCCTTGAAGGGGGAAGGGCGAGGTGGTGAGTGGATTGTGTGTGTTTGTGTGTTTGTGTGTGTGTGTGCGTGTTTGGGGTTGTGTTTGTGTGTGTGTGTTTATGTGTATGTGTGTGTTTTAAAGTGTGGAGGATTTTTTTTCTTTCTTTCTTCCTTTCTTTGGTTTTCTTTTTTTTTTGGGGGGGGGGGGCGGTGGGGGAGGGTAGGAAGAAGGAAGAGAAAATCTGGTGATTCTTTTTATCAGCTGTTGATTTGCTCTGATTATTTCCCCTTTTAAGTTGTGTCAATGTTTAGAAACAAAAAATAGTCTGTATCAGGTATTTGATTTTGATAATGTGTTTTTTTTTTCATTGTCGTTGTATTGCAAAGTAATATAGGATTACATGCTAAGCTGAATTTTTGATGTCTCACTGATTTCCATGTAATAATATGGTGTCAAATTCAACTACTATGTGAAATGTGAAGTTGACTTTGTAGTTGTTGGGGATCATGTTAAGATAATCTTCCCTCTTCTTTTCGTCTTCGTTTTTTCTTCTTTTCTTCTTCTTCTTCTTCTTCTTTTCTTCTTTTTCTTTTTCTTTTTCTTATTTCTTCTTAGTTTTCTTCTTCTTCTTCTTCTTTTCTTCTTTTTCTTTTTCTTCTTCTTTCTTCTTAGTTTTCTTCTTCTTCTTCTTCTTCTTCTTCTTTCTTCTTAGTTTTCTTCTTCTTCGCTTTCTTCTTCTTCTTCCCCTTCTTCTTCTTTTGAATCACATGATAGCATACAGATGCATGTATGTATTTAGACAACGTAGAAAAATAGCGGTAAAGTCCTATAAATGGAGGTAGTTCTGGCAGTGTTTACTTGCACTATGGTCTAGCTGGTTATTGTAGTTATTGTAATTATCAAAAACACTCATCTAAGGTACGTGAACACTTTATGTATATAGGTGTTCCTTGCAGTGCTTACCTGTCCCATTGTGTAGAAATAGTAGTTATCAAAACTCTCCTCTAAGGTACGTGAGCAACACTAATTATATAAGTGTTCCTAGCAGTGCTTACCTGTCCGCTTGTGTAGTCATTGTGGTTATCAAAAACCCTCCTCCAAGAAACGTGAGCAACACTCATGATATACGTGTTTCGATCAGTGCTTACCTGTCCCTTGGTGTAGTTGGCAACAATGAGCCCCGTCCCGTACGTTCCTCCGGCCTCGTTGTCTCGGGGTTGAGGGTCGGCCCAGTTGTCGCCGCAGACTCCGCACTTGCCTTCGTTCTCACCGTACTGGATCTGTGTTTATTTTGCATGATTAGGCTTGCGGGGAATAAATGTTGATTTTTTTTTTTTTTTTTTTTTATTGTCTCTTTATGGATGCATCTCTTGTTTTGTCTCATTGTCGTTTTCTCTCTTTTTCTTTTCTGTCTCTCTCTCTCTCTCTCTCTCTCTCTCTCTCTCTCTCTCTCTCTCTCTCTCTCTATCTATCTATCTATCTATCTATCTATCTATCTATCTATTTATCTCTATCTATCTATCTATCTATCTATCTATCTATCCCTTCCTCGCTCCGTCATCCCTTCCTCCCTCGCTCGCTCTCTCCCTCTCTCGCTCCCTCCCTCCCTCTGTCCCTCCCTCTCCCTCCCTCCCTCTCTCACTCACATCTAGATAGATATATAGCCACATGCATAAACATAGCAACAGATCCATAACCACAAACTCATACTAACGAATTTCCTTTCACACTTAAAGCACACATACCCCGAAACCTCCACAGAAGAGCTCGTTATCATTGTAATTAACGGGCGTGTCGAAGCCGTATCTCCAGGCGGACGACCTGCTGGGTGGTTGCATCAGGCGGCCGTGTCCCTCGACGCTGGCGAAGGCACAGAGGAGGAGCCAGAGAC
>NC_061828.1:20011874-20014374 GCF_019202785.1 Penaeus chinensis | reverse complement strand
AGGTCGGTGGAAGGCTCGGGGTAAAAGGCTTGTCTGTTAGGGGAGGAAGGCTCGTCGTCTGGTGGATGGAAGGATGTTTTTCATGAAATATCGGATTCTTGTCGTGATGGAGTGGTTCTTTCGGATGCGTAACCGATTGCAGATTATGGTGGACAGGTTCTACGTTATGGTGAACCAGGTCCTTCTCGTGGGAAACAAGTCCTTTGGTAGGGTGAACTGGTTCTTTGTTTTGAGAAAGTGGTACCTTACCAAGGCTTAATGCTGTAGGTGTTGTTGGGAAAGGATGTTCCGTTACAATGTTTGGTTTACTCACATGAAGTGGCCTTGGCGAAGTGTGGTGTGTCGGTTTTGGCGAGACATTATGAACCGATTTTGGTGTATTTTGGAATCCTGGCTTTTGGGTTGTGGCTTGGGAAGGCTTTGGTGTAATTCGGAAGAGTTCTTGGTGGGCAGTGTTGTATATCGATTCTGGACTGACGTGGTAGGCGGGTTTTAGCGTGGTAGAGAGTGGCTTTCCTGTCACGATGTAAACAGGCACGGGTTCCTGAGGGAGGCCTGAGTCGGGAGAGATGCTGTAAAACTGTTCGGGGGATTTGGTGAACAGCGACAGTGGAGTGGAGTGAAAGTCTGGTCCAAGAGTAGAGAAGTGGAGTGGCTTTGGTGTGGTGAGTTGTGAGTCTGACGTAGCGTGCTGTGGCTTAGATGTTATTTGACCTAAGAATGGCTTCGAAGTGGTTTTGACTGGTCTTGCTAAGGTATAGAGTGTAGTGTGGATTGGCTTTGCTGTGACATGTGGTGTTGTGTGAACTGGCTTCGGGGTTGTGACAGCTGGCTTGAAAGTACTGTGAATTGGTTTGGGAGATGTGAGTACTGATTTTAATGTGCTGTGGACTGGCTTTGCTGTAGTGTGAATAGGTTTGAAAGTACTATGAACTGGCTTTGGGGTTGTAAAAAAGGACTCGAATGTACCGCTGATTGGCTTTGGCGTTGTGAGAGCTGGCTTGAAAGTACTGTGAACCGGCTTTGGTGTTGTAATAAATGGCTTTAACGTACCATGGGCTGGCTTTGGTGTAACATGAATAGACTTCAAAGTTGTACGAACTGGTTTTGACGTCGAATGAAATGGCTTTGGTGTGACATGGACTGGCTTTGGCGTGCTGAGAACCGGCTTTGGCGCATGCACTGACTTCGGCTTAGTGTGGTGCGGCGTGCTGTGGACTGGGGTGAAGGAGGCTGGCTTAAATGTAGTGAAGCTTATTTTCGGCAGAGTATGAACCGGCTTTCCCGTGTTGGAAAAGACCGAATTCGGCGTCGTGTAAACCGGCTTCGGCGTCGTGTAAACCGGCTTCGGCGACGTGTAAACCAGCTTCGATACAGTATGGGGAGGTTTCGCGGTCGCCGAGTGGACAGGCGACAGGGAATGGGCTAACGGCGTGGACCCCTTCAGAGGCTTCTCCTTCGGATAGTGAGGCTCTCCCTCGTACACGACTTCTGCGTGGAAGCCGTCGACTCCTGCGCGGTAGATCACCGTCTGGATGCGGCCGTCGGGGAGCTTCACCTACGGGGGATGACGTCATAAGAGGGGTGATGACGTATCAGTGAGGGATGACGGTAGGTATGGTGATGATGTTGTAAGCGGGGGATGGCGTTATTATGGAGGAGAACGTTATTGGGGAATGACGTCATAAGGGGAAGATGGAGATATTACCAAGGGATAATGTGGGGGATAACGTCATAAATAGGGGTGACGTCATCAGTTGGATATGACGTCATAAAGTTGATGACGTTATAAGTGAGAGATGATATCATTAGGAGGGGATGACGTCATAAGTGGGAAATGACGTTCTTAATGGAAGTGACGTCATCAGTAAACAATATGGGAGGACGGTGTGTATGATGAAGTGAAGTGATAAAGGAAGAGAGGACAGAGGAGTATGTTGATGACATGATTAGTAAATCGTAAAAAGTAGGCGTTGGTGAGTTTGAGTGTTTATGAGACACATTGGACACATTCTATCTACCTCTCTCTCTTTATATCTATCTCTATCTCTCTCTATCTGTCTATCTCTATCTCTCTCTATCTATCTATCTATCTCTCTCTCTCTATTTATCTCTATCTCTCTCTGTCTCTATCTATCTATCTTTCTTTCTTTCTCTCTCTCTCTCCTTCTCTTCTTCTTCTTCTGTACAGACCATTATATATAATATAATGAGGTAAGATCCTCATTAAGTATTTAATTTTCTCGTTCAGTTCTTATAATTTTCATATACGCACATTCATTATGTTTATTGGTAAACAACTGTATAGAACATCTAATTTATTTTATGCATCCATCTATTTTCATTAATTTATTCATTAACTTTTCAGTGTTATATAACCATTTCAAATCCCACTGATTGTGAACATTTTGAAATGATAACCAACAATATGTAATTTGCGCATTAAGGTGAGAGTCGCTAAATATATTCGTTATCTATCTACTTACTTAACTATCTATCT
>NC_061828.1:20001874-20006874 GCF_019202785.1 Penaeus chinensis | reverse complement strand
CAGCATATGTTGCATATTATCCCAAGAAACTGTTCAGTATTATCAGAAACATGTCGTACTGGCCGAGGGAAAGCTGCAAGCTGTGAAATAATATACCTTTATTCGTGTCTGTTGTTTTCACCGTTTAACTTCTAAAACAAACGCTTTCAACGCACTGCAGAAAGTGATCTTAACTGCTTGCTCCTTCGTTGTTAAGGCTCGTTTGTATAACTGATTTGTTTATGTTCCTTTGTTTACACTTGGGTGTCTGATCTTCACAAGCATATAGATAGAGATAGAAACAAATGGACATGAGCAAGGGAAGAGAAAGAATAGGAAGTGAGAACAGTAAGATGTTTGTGTAATACCTTTTTTGAGTACCCTTGTGTTAGTACAGGAAACTGTAATTGTTTTTTTTTTTTTTTTTTTTTTCTTTTATGCGTTTTATGTATCTGTATGCGTGTACGTATATGGGTGTGCGTTCGTGTGTATACATGGGTGGGCGTTCGTGTACGTATACCTATCTTCGTTTATGTGTGTACTTAGTCGCATGTGTATATGTATAACTGTACATTTGTTCCAGAATCTGCTTCATTACCGGAGCTTTCTCGCGAGAACTGGTTATAATCAAAGCCAAGAAAAAAACTGTAATTGCACACAAGCTGGCATTAATATAAGCGAAGGTGCCTTTTACATATATGTTATTCATAAATACTGTTGGTTCTCCCTAAGAACCGCAGCGAAAGTGCAAATATAACGGAGTGAAGGGAGGGTTCATAGAAAAAAGAAAGAGAGAGAGAGAGAGGGGAAGGAGGGAGAGAGTAGGAGGGGTAGAGAGAGAGAGAGAAGGGGGAAAGAGAGAGAGAGAGAGAGAGAGGGAAGGAGGGAGAGAGTAGGAGGGGTAGAGAGAGAGAGAGAAGGGGGAAAGAAAGAGGGAGAGAGCGAGGAGGGGGGGGGAGGGAAAGGAAATGAGAGAGAGGGAAGAGAACGCAAAATGTACACATTCTTATACGCACACACACACACACACATGCACACACACACACACACACACACACACACACACACACACACACACCTACACACACACACACACACACACACACACACACAAACAAACAAACAAACAAACAAACGAACGAATCATTCTAAACCCGTAATCACGTAAAGACAGGCGCACACATATGTTCCTCTTTTTTTCGAGGGGCAATAATTTCACAAAAGAGTAGCCATCGCGTATTCGTTATAAGTAGAGTTTCTAGTGCATACTTATGGCACACAACAGCAGCAGATGGCGACCGCACGTGACTGAAGAACAAGGAAAGTCAGGGAAAGGGAGAAGACGTGCCCGAGAGTTCAAGCCGAGTTATTATCATAGTCGAAGATCATCGTAGAAGCGATACCACAGTCCATGATTCGCTAATCTTTTCAGAGACGGTGGGTATCCTATTGGATTTCGATTCGGATAGTCATAAGCATTAAAGAAAAATATATTCGCTCTCCTCTCCCTCCCCCCTCCCCCACCGATATATATAAATAGAAATAACGAAAAGGTGAAAGTTTGGTCCCCAAAAAAAGAGAAAGGTATACATAGCTGCGGGACATTGTGTAACTAGCGTAATGAAAAAGCATGATTTTTATCCACGAGAAATGCTGAGAGAGATCAACAGCTAATGAAAAAGAGAAGATCCGATGCTTATGTATAATATTAGCTGTGAAACAATGATAATTTGTTTAACAAGATTGGGGTGAATGGGAGGGAGGAGACGATAGCGATGCAGAGCCAGTTGATAGAAATAGAAAGAGAGAAATAGAGAGTGTGAGAAAGAGGATTAAGGTGGGAGAGAGAGAGAAAGAGAGAGAGAGAGAGAGAGAGAGAGAGAGGGAAGGAAGGAGAGAGAGAAAAGTATACAAAAAACATGCTGGTAAGGAGGAAAGAAGAAAAGAAAATGAGAGAAGAAAAACAGTAATTAAGAGAGAGAGAGAGAGAGAGAGAAAGGGGAGAAAGAAAGAGAGAGAGAGAGAGAGAGAGAGAGAAACAAGAATGAGAGAAAGAAAATGAGAGAGAGAGAGAGAGAGAGAGAGAGAGAGAGAGAGAGAGAGAGAGAGAGAGAGAGAGAGAGAGACGAGAGAGAGAGAGAGACACGAGAGAGAGAGAGACACGAGAGAGAGAGAGAGAGAGACGAGAGAGAGATAGAGACACGAGAGAGAAGAGAACGCAGAAAACAGAAGAAAAGAGGAAGACGGAAAAAAATCAACAAAATGAAACAAAACAATTAATATTTAAATAACGAAGCAACATTTTCATTTCCTTTCTCCTTTTTTTTTTTTCTCTCTTTTTCTTATTCCTTTTTTTGGTGTATTTGCTGAAGCGGACGAAGAAGCACCTTAACTGGCGGTTAATTGGGGCTTCTTACTGTCCAAGAAAAGAGATTTTGTCGCAGGTTTCGTATGCCGGAGTTACATCATTTCCTTCACGTTTGTTTTTGTCGTTTTGTTTGACTTTATTTGTTAACTGTGTCATTGCTTATGGGCTTGTGCAATGTTTCCTCCGTTGATATGTAGGCACTGATGCTGTTATATCTGTTTTTATCACTGAAATTACTCACTTATAGCCACGCAAAGGATATTACTGTTTCATTAATCTTTCGGAAAGATAGCGAATAAGTTCACGGATAAAACGAATAAGAAAAATAACGGGAAATATAAGAAAAAAGGAAATACAAGAGTCAATGAAAGTTATGGTTAAGAGCTTAGCAAAGACAAGAATCTTAAAAGGAATTGATGTTGAAAATAGAGAGAGAGAAAGAGAGAGAGAGAGAGAGAGAGAGAAGAGAGAGAGAGAGAGAGAGAGAGAGAGAGAGAGAGAGAGAGAGAGAGAGAGAGAGATAAGAGAGAGAGAGAGAGAGAGAGAGAGAGAGAGAGAGAGAGAGAGAGAGAGAGAGAGAGAGAGAGAGAGAGAGAGAGAGAGAGAGAGAGAGAGAGAGAGAGAGAGAGAGAGAGAGAGAGAGAGAGAGAGAGAGAGAGAGAGAGAGAGAGAGAAAGAGAGAGAGAGAGAGAGAGAGAGAGAGAGAAAGAGAGAGAGAGAGAGAGAGAGAGAGAGAGAAAATCCCCACATGCCACCCACCCTTCAGGGGATAAAACAAAAAAAACAAAAAACTAAACAAATCGCAAGAAAGAAAAGAGGTTAACTTTCTCTGCAGTGTGTATGTCGTTAACAGTAATTACATCTCGCGAACGAACGAGGTGATAACCAGGAACCACCGTTGTTAAAGAGAGTCAGGACGTGGAGGGGCGGGGGCGGGGGGGGGAGGCGAAAGCAAAGAACGGCTGCATAAAATCATCATCTTCACGTTCTGTTGAGAAAGTGTGTTCCCAGGGTATCACGGAACGGAACAAACTTCTCATCGACGGGTTCAGGGTAGAGAGAATCGTGTGGTCGGAATGGCGTCTGAGATAAGAGGGATGGTGTCATGGCATGAGAGTGTGGTGATGGTATTTTCGCTTTAGGGGGCGGATGTCTACTTTTTGACAGCATTCGTTCATTCTGAATCGATCTTTGTTTTTTCCTTTCATATTACGTACATATCTACATGTTTCCTAAAAAGTTTCGTTGTGATCGGACTATTAATAAAGGCCCCCAAAAATAAATAAAACATTTCTAATGATACAGTGGCGTTCTAATTATGAAATAAAAAGGGTATTTTATATTTATTACTTTTTTTTTTTTTTTTTTTTTTTTTGTTCTGTATACCCATACCGAAATAGGATGGGATGTGTAGCTTAATATGAATAAAATTAATGGCAAAAGGAAATGACAATCAACGTTCCGGAAATGAGTAATGGTGACTTTTTAATTGAAGTTCTGAACTTCCATTCGATATGACAAATATTTTTTGGGGGGGAAAGTTCCTAGACATGAGTAACAGCACATTATAAGTAATAGCATTACTCATTTCATACTGACTTACAACGTAAAAAAATGCAAATTCCAACAGACAAATCAATTATCGTCGATCGCAGGGGGAAAACTACTAAATGGCTGGATAAATGAACTTGGCGGTTGTTAAATGAATTGCCAACAGCTTGGTCTCAGGACTTCGATAGCAGTGGCGATATATACATGCTACTGTGACATACAACGCATAATATCCTTTGCTTACACATTCATTCATTCATTCACTCAGTCACACACACTCGCTCACTCACTCGCTTATCCACTCACTCATTCACTCGCTCGCTTACTCACTCACTCACTCACTCACTCGCTTACTCATTCGCTCACTCACTAATTCACTCGCTTACTCACTCATTCTCTCACTCACTCATTCACTCGCCTACTCACTCACTCGCTCACTCACTCACTCATTCACTCGCTTACTTACTCACTCACTCATTCACTCACTCACTCGCTTACTCATTCGCTCACTCACTCACTCACTCGCTCACTCACTCACTTACTCATTTACTTACTCCCCCCCCCCCA
Source organism: Penaeus chinensis (assembly GCF_019202785.1). Classification (NCBI taxonomy): domain Eukaryota; kingdom Metazoa; phylum Arthropoda; class Malacostraca; order Decapoda; family Penaeidae; genus Penaeus; species Penaeus chinensis. The sequence goes on along the minus strand of NC_061828.1, from coordinate 20,002,409 downwards.
CACACACACAGACATCTCGCAATAGTCTAGCCACTTTACAAACGGATAACGAAAAAGAACTACCGTGAAAAATGACCGCAAGGTTATTGAGAAAAAGAGCAAAGGTTGGTTAATAGATATTTTCTTATGCTTACCATACCTATTAAATTGTTCAGTATATTCTTCCGTTAATCCGTTACGTCACTTGTCCGAATTCTTTACTAATTATGAATGATAATTTTACTTTATTATGCTGGTCGAATTTTCCTTTGTTTAATGATAATTACCTCACAGCTAATTGAGGTATCAGTTAGAGCTTTTTTTTCACGTTAATAGGTTAGAGATTTTTTTTTTTTTTTTTTTTTTTTTAGATTATTTCATGACCAGAACACAAAGCAACAATAAAGTGAAGGAATCCTAAATAGTTGCCTTTGACATATGTTTTATTTTCATTTTGAACATTGCATGAACATCTAATCCGATGGAAAGAAAAGAAAAAAAATCATATTAAGGGTAATAAAAATGTTTTATATTCATTTTCTAAATATCTGACCCA
>NC_061828.1:19971874-19979374 GCF_019202785.1 Penaeus chinensis | reverse complement strand
CTAAAATCTACTACCCAATACATGAATGGAAATTACTGTCGTTCACTGGCGGCTTACCGAATCCATTGGGAGTCTGGATCCTTTAAGATGCCGCTGACATCTCTACTGAGCGAACTGCCGCGCCACTAATGATATCACAGTACTTCTTTAGTTAGTGCAGACATGTCTAAAATACTTGGAAAGTAATTGAAATGCTAAAAAACCTCCTCTGAGAAAACCACCGAGCCATCCATAACCCGTTGCCTCAGATGTCTAACCTGTGGCACAGTACAAGGCACTACATCTTTACATGTTCACGTCCCCCTTCTCGAAAAAACATGGATCCGCTACTAAACCTATAAAATTATATAGTAAAAAGCATAAGAAGTAGGATGCATTTCAGTGATGAATTTAATGCATGTAAAGATATATATGAGAAAAAAAAAATGTTTTTGCAAGTGAAGAAATATATTTACTGATCTGTGTCCTCCTTTCGTTTTCCTTTCACTCCTCCATTTATATTCACGTCATTCTCATTTCCTGTTGTTTTCCGTTTGCTTATAGATGAAAACATTGGCTTCCTATACACTAAAAATATTTTCCGTTATTTCCGGTCCACAAAAGTGTAATTTATCTACGTGTGTTGATTTTTGTGCAATATTATTCTAATCAGCATAATTCATGATGTGAAATAATTAATTTCAAGCGTAAAACTAATATCTAAAACAACACTTAAACATGTATCCTTCTACTTGCACATTCTTATTTCTTTAATATAAGGTCTTCTTATCACTAACCACGTGGTCGTTTTTACGCAAATATGTAAATCATCCTCAAGGAATAGAAAACAAATATCACACAATATATGTTGGGTATGTGGGTATGAAATAGAACAACAACAGTTACTTAGTTTAAGGCAAAGATCATTTCAAAATAAACTGGGTTTTTAACTGAAAGAACTGCACATAATGAATGTGAACTGTAGAATAGTCAGGCAAGTGGTCCACAAACCATAGTCATGTGAAGCTTTAATATGGACTACAGTGGGCTTCGAAAAGTTCGTGGAAAAAAATCCATAACAAAAAAACATATGGAAGGATTTTGATTTCAATGCACCTGCACATTCTTGTACCAACGCGTTAAACGTGTTCAAACATGAACTCTTAAATGCAGGTAATAACGCATCGCCGCCAGTTGGAAGTCAGGCACCATTCAAGCAACATGGAATCAACCAAAATCGAGGCTAGGACAAACATTAAATTCATGGTGAAACTCCGTTGGGAGAATAGGCAAATTATTGACGCTCTGGAACAAGTTTATAGTGAAAATGCCCCCAAAAAATCAGCAACCTATAAATGGATAAGTCGGTTCAGAAGTAGAAGAAACGAAATTGAAGAGAGCCCCGCAGTGGCAGGCCATTAATGTTAGTTTGTGAGGAAAACATTGATGTTGGTCACGATATGATTGAAAAAGGATTGAAGAATAACCACTGAATCAGTAGCAGACACAATCATCATCTCCGTGGGTTCTGCACACACAAGTCTGGAGGAGAATTTGGGGTTAAGCAAGCTTTCCGCTGTTGCGACCAGATCAGCAGCAAACAAGGGTAGAACTTTCAATGGAAATTTTGAACAAGTGGGATGAGGACTCTGAAGCTTTTCTACATAGAATTGTGACAGAGAATAGCTCTACCAGTACGATCCTGAGGACGAAATTCAAGTCAAAGCAGTGGCTGCCCAGGGTTGGAAGTGGACCAGTCAAAGCAAAATCTGAGGTTCAAAAGGGAAGGTCATGGCCACTGTCTGCTGGGATCCAGAGGGGATTTTTCTGGTTGACTTCCTCAAGAGCAAGAAAAGAATTACATCTGCAAATAATGAGAAAACTGTCACATAATCTCAGAAACACGCTCTGAAAAGCTGCATCAAAGCGTTCTCTTCCGCAACGTCAGTGAAACCTCATGGCGCTCGCAAACTAGAGCCCCGATTTAGCCCCACCCGACGTCTTTTTGTTTCCAAACTTTAAAATATAATTGAAAGGACCAATTTTCCATCGGCTGAAGATGTAAAATGACCTGCTCTGACATGGTTCAGATCACATGACCCTCAGTTTTATTCAGACGGACTTCAAGGCTGGTATCACCGTTTGCAGAATTGTATTGACCTTACTGCAGTATATGTTGAAAAATAAACATCATAACAAAAACCTTTTTTTTATATTTTTTGAAGCCCCCTCATACATGTAGTAAACTTATGCGAGGTAGCATATTTTAGTGACATGCAAAGTAGATTGTGAATAGTAAGGTATTGAAAAGTGGATTTCATATAGCGAAGTCATATATTAAACTATGTACAGTGAAATCATTGTCATTTCACAAGTCCATTTCTAAGGAGGACAGGTAATATGTGATTAAACGGCAAGACACAGAAAAAATTATAATAATTTATATAAGCAAACACAAAATTATATATATATGGTATAAAAACCCACACTGTAAAACTAGATTTAATAGAAAATGAGACTACAGTTCCGGAATCCACCTGGATTCCACCTTCAGACCTGAAGATGGAATCCAGGTGGATTCCGAAACTGTAGTCTCATTTTCTATTAAATCTAGTTTTACAGTGTGGGTTTTTATACCATAGTATCAACACGGTAGTGTGTTTTCTCCTTTCATATATATATATATATATATATATATATATCATTTATATACATATATAAAGATAGATATACAGATCGTATAAACTTGTATAAAACACTGACAGGATTATTTTGTGGCAGGACATTTTTTGTTTTTTCTTGTTTTACTTCTCGTTGCATACATAGCACTATGGCCGCTTTCACATCACGGTGGCACATCGCACGTGACAAGTGGCATGTGGCAAATGACAAGTGGCACGGTGATTTCAGACCAAGGTTGGTGCGTGTCTGTCTGTCTGTCACTTGGATGAATAAAATGGATGACTTTGGGGCAGAATGTGAGGCACACTTGTTCCAATATTTTGATAATTCTACCACTGAGAGTATTTCCATTGTATTGTACAAATGTTATGCTGACTGGGTCATTGCCTGGAATAGGCATAGGTGTGCACGAGAGCAGTCACACATCACACAGCGCGTGGTTATACTCTCAACCAAAGCCTCGTTCACTGGGCTAGCGAAGCCGTGTTGTCGGGATCTTTCTAGACACTTAAAAACTATTCTATGTATGTCAAACATCCAAAGTGTTCCTTTTTTTATATCATATGCCATTTGATTTTAAGTGTTTATATTAACTTGGCTAATACTAACTTTGGGTGTAAAATCTTCATTAAAATCAGACAACACTATCCGAGGTGACAAGTCTCATGCTGAAAAAAACAACCTTGGATTGGCACGCAGATCGCACGTGGCGAATGCGATGTACCACATCTTTTGTGTGTGGAAGGTTTCATGTTTCCCTATGTTCGTTTTCAAGTGGCGTGCTACGTGGCATGCCACATGCGACGTGTCACGCTAAGAAACCTCTTCAGGAATGACTCTCGATACATACATTCCGATGCAATTTCGACATCGTCAGCTGGATTCTTTTTTTATGTTCTTTTTACGTAATCATTGATATAAATGATCATTTTGATACTTTTTTGTCTGCCTATCTTTCTTTTCTTCTTTCTGTTTGTCTGAACGTTTGTCTGCCTATCCCTGTCTCTATGTCTCTTTTACATTCTCCTTACCCCCCCTCTCATTTTACTTCTCCCCCACTCTCGATTTTTTCTATAATTTCCTTCCTCTCTCTCGCTCTCTCTCAGGATTATTCGGTGGCAAGATCGTTATATATATATATATATATATATATATATATATATATATATATATATATATATTGTTTTAAACTTTATTCCTCAAATATTTTGGAAACTATGTGTACATACATACATACATGCATTTTGTGTGTGTGTGTGTGTGTGTGTGTGTGTGTGTGTGTGTGTGTGTGTGTGTGTGTGTGTGTGTGTGTGTGTGTGTGTGTGTGTGTGTGCGTGCGTGCGTGCGTGCGTGTGTGTGTGTGTGTGTGTGTGTGTGTGTGTGTGTGTGTGTGTGTGTGTGTGCGCGTGCGTGCGTGCGTGCGTGCGTGCGTGCGTGTCTGGATATGCCCTAGAATGCAATAACCATTGTAGGAAAAAGCCCTTTTGTTCTGCTTTTGTACACACCTATAAATAGTTAAATAGATACATGAAAATATCTGTAAAATCTATATTTTTGTACTTGTGCAGTTCAGTAAATACATTCAAATAAAAATTAAACAATATTCTAAGGTAAAAATACTTATTTTGCAATGTATCAATACTAGTACTGTACAATGAACTCCAAAAGTACATGGCATTGTGGCTTAACTTTACTTAGAGGAAGGTTAAGAGGGATTTTTCATAAAAGTCAATAACTTGAATTTATAGAAACTCATGTTTAGCTCTAGATAGTAATCTTTGCTATTTCTAGCACGGTGACTATAAATATTCTCACTCGATTTCTTGTTTTATCTTTTTTTCTTAGAGTAAGCACCTTTTCTGAGCTTACATTTATAAAATCCAAATATACCAAAAGAAAAGTATTACGAATATATTTCAAAATGGGATGAGATAGAAGAAAATCAAGTCCATATCACTGTACATTTATTGATGCAACGGCTACAGAATTGTCCAAGCTACTTAATATATTAATATATATTCATACAGGCATGTGATTATTTACTTCTTTAGCCCTGAAACAACAATTTCAGCCTAATTTCAATCCATGGTTAATATGCTTGCTATATACATATACACATATGTATTTCAGCATACAAAGAATATATTTCACTGACTGACTAAATACTAAATGACAGTCCAATTAGAAATTCAACTAAACCATTAAATGATGTAGAAATTCAAGTAAACTGTTACCAAAAACATTAACACAGAATCCAAGTCGAGAATTCTTATTTATAGGGATCAGTAAAGAAGTGATAGTTTAGCCTACTAATTGATGAGATGTGAAAATAAATGTTTTTAATTAAAAAAAAATACAATATGGATTTACAAAAAAGATATATTTGGAAAAAATCAAAACTATATATAAAATAATCTGGGAAATCAAAGATTCTGATTTCTTCTGCAAGAACCTACAGAAAACCTGTAACCTATTTACTCACAAATTATGCGTTTAATTTATAAGAAAAATAATAATAATAAGCTTACTGAAACGTGTCTTTTAGAGTCACAACACACAAAAAAATAAATATATAAAGTACACACACATACATTAAATCAGAAATTGAACAGTTTATAATAAAGAAATTTCCTTTATATCCACAAATTATCCAATAATAAGATATTTCACTTACTTTCACCTTTTTCCTTGCTCCTTTAACATAGCAAATGTCAATAACTGCCTATAATTTCAAAACGATTTTCAATAGTGACTCTTATATCAGAAACAAACTATCAGTTTAGACCATAATTTTTCATATATATATATATATATATATATATATATATATATATATATATATATATGGGTTTCCCTGATTCTGGTGTAATATTTATATAAAAATTTGTATCTAATTCAATGAGCATAGAAATACAATAACCAAGTGGTAAAGATAACTAAAATATAACCAGAGGGTAATAACCACTATTATTTTCTTTATTTAACAACAGCTTTCAGCATAAGGTATTTCACCCAAAAAAATCACATTTCTTATCTTCAGGAAAATTAAAAAAAATTATTGCATAGATTAAACCTTTGGTTGTTAAACCTAATACATTAAATTTGTACTTCAATATCCTTTAGTTACTTTTAACAAGTAAATGTTTCAACAGAACTTTTATATTGCCTAATCCCTGTCCTTATTCACAAGTAAGTTTTTCACGGTCATAGATTTTGCACTAAAGAACCATGTATGTGCGTAATGCGTCATGTGCCAAACACAAATGCCCTTCCAGGAACGCAATTAGACAAAAGGGTTGGGGCTCGTGGTTTGAAAGGGACAGGAGAAGAAATATGTCAAATTCCACCTACTCAAGACAAATCAAATTTGTCACAAGAAAAGAGCACTGGAGTCAAAGTTCATTGATGACAAAGATTACCTTAAGATGTCAAAATCTCTCTATATATATCAATATAATTTTTTTTCTTTTTTTTTTTTGTAATTTTTCCTCCACAAACTTCAAAGTACAGAATGGCACACACATGTGAGTAGTAAATAATATGACTGAGAAAAGATTCTTTCACTGATATGGCATCTTTAACAAATGTAATGTCTTATCAACATAAAACTACCAACTATGAACTGAAAAAATACACACATTATTACATGTAATGCCTAGGTATCCAAAACCATTAAAAAGACAATGTATAAAGAAATTATCTATACAACTGAGAAAAATATTTAAATAAATGTGCATATTTACATTCTTTTGACAAACAAAGTGTATATCACCATAAACTTTAAATAAATTGTTGAAAAGTTTCCTTAATTAACAAGGAATAAAAAAGAGATGATATAACAACTTTCATAAACAGATCTCTTGTGGGAGATTTTTTTTATCAGTAAAATTCTCAATTTTTACATCAACCTAAAAAGTAACGAAACCAAGAGCATTCTGATATCTGATATCTGCAGCAATATAAGGCAAATTCAAAAGATCTCGTATGGAAAGGAAATATTTATATATACATGTATATATACATGTATATATACATGTTTATATACATGTATATATACATATATATACATATATATACATATATATACATATATATACATATATATACATATATATACATATATATCTACATATATATCTACATATATATCTACATATATATCTACATATATATCTACATATATATCTACATATACCTATATATATACATATACATATATATATACATATACATATATATACATATATCTACATATATATCTACATATACATATATATACATATATATATACATATACATATATATCTACATATATATCTACATATACATATATATACATATATATATACATATACATATATATACATATACATATATATACATATATATACATATACATATATATACATATATATACATATACATATATATACATTTATATACATATACATATATATACATTTATATATAAATATACATATATATACATTAATATATACATATACATTATATGTATATATATATGTATATATATGTATATGTATATATATGTATATGTATATATATGTATATATATGTATATGTATATATATGTATATATATGTATATATATGTATATATATGTATATATATGTATATGTATATATATGTATATATATATATGTATATGTATGTATATATTTATACATATACATATATATACATATACATATATATTCATATATATACATATACATATATATACATATATATACATATACATATATATACATATATATACATATATATACATATATATACATATGTATATACATATATATACATATATATATACATATG
>NC_061828.1:19929374-19949374 GCF_019202785.1 Penaeus chinensis | reverse complement strand
TGTTAGCATCACACATTTGTTATCTGCTGTATATGAATTGATCAATGACATAATTATTCTTGAAAAAATGCCGTCTCCAAGAGCTTGCAATGTCATTTCAATTACAATAAAAGTGTTTTATCAAGTTATTCTTTAACTTGGTCTAAAATAAAACATGAAAGTTTTACCAAGTAACACACAAGTCAAGACACCATAATACCATCCTTATAACCTGGCAACACATTTTATTGCAAAGCATAAAATGGTAAATGATCCATCAGAATTAAATTTCACTTAAATTTCTTCATGTTAACCCTTTGGAACAGCCAGGAAAAATAAAACGGAGTTGTCTCCTTCACTGGATGAAATGCTATTGTAAATATTTGTGCCATAGTTGGTTTTGTAACAAAACCTTGGGGCCGTACATGAAGTTACTAATATTTTGTGCTTCAAAAAACGTCTGACCAGTTTCTGATATCCATTTTTGCAATTAACATACACTTTAAATAAACAAGTAATGGACTTATAAATTTTATACTTTGTCAACATTACATTGGCAAAACAATCATGAAATCTTGCTAACATACTATCTATGTTTTACAAAATATTTTCACTACTTATGCTTTGGTAACTACTATTTGGCTATGAAGCAATTCAAAAAAGTTTCAAGTACATCTATCAAACAAACAGACTTCATACACTCTACACATCTGTAAAGATTATATGGTAATGGGCGGCGTGTTGCAGGCACTGGGGAAGCACAAGCTGTACAAGGACTTTCACGTCGATGAGTCGCATTTAGACCCTGTGGACATCAACTGCCAAGATAAGTGTCTCTGGTAGTTCACTGAGAATATATTGTGCAATGCTTCATGGACAGGAGCATCCAGTCTTGCTTGTGTTTAATGATAACAGGTAGTGTAGCTATTGGCAGTAACACCCTGTTGTCTAAAGAGCATATGGCAAATTCTATATTTCTCCATGCTGGATTGATGAAAGAAAAAAAAAAAAAAAAAAAAAAAAAAAAAAATAATAATGATAATTAGAAAATAATAATCACAAATAAAATATAAAATAAAAATAGAAATGGTGAAGAGGAGAGAAAAACTGAGAAGCACTTTTTGCTAATGCAAATGGTGATAACAATAATGATGAGATGATGAGATGATGATGATGATGATGATGATGATGATGATGATGATGATGATGATGATGATGATGATGGTGATGATGATGATGATAACAATGGTGATAATGATAACAATGGTAATAAGGGTGGTGATGATGATGGTAGTGATTAAGATGATGATGGAGAAAGCAATGACAATGCAATTGATGATACAAAACGAGAGAGAGAGAGAGAGAGAGAGAGAGAGAGAGAGAGAGAGAGAGAGAGAGAGAGAGAGAGAGAGAGAGAGAGAGAGAGAGAGAGAGAGAGAGAGAGAGAGAGAGAGAGAGAGAGAGAGAGACGAGAGAGACGAGAGAGACGAGAGAGACGAGACAGACGAGAGAGACGAGAGAGACGAGAGAGACGAGAGAGACGAGAGAGAGGGAGAGAGAGAGACACGAGGGAGAGAGAGAGACACGAGGGAGAGAGAGAGACACGAGGGAGAGAGAGAGACACGAGGGAGAGAGAGAGACACGAGGGAGAGAGAGAGACACGAGGGAGAGAGAGAGACACGAGGGAGAGAGACACGAGAGAGAGAGAGAGAGAGAGAGAGAGAGAGAGAGAGAGAGAGAGAGAGAGAGAGAGAGAGAGAGAGAGAGAGAGAGAGAGAGAGACAAGAGAGAGAGAGAGACAAGAGAGAGAGAGACACAAGAGAGAGAGAGAGAGAGAGAGAGAGAGAGAGAGAGAGAGAGAGAGAGAGAGAGAGAGAGAGAGAGAGAGAGAGAGAGAGAGAGACACAAGAGAGAGAGAGAGAGAGAGAGAGAGAGAGAGAGAGAGAGAGAGAGAGAGAGAGAGAGAGAGAGAGAGAGAGAGAGAGACAGAGACACAAGAGAGAGAGAGAGAGAGAGAGAGAGAGAGAGAGAGAGAGAGAGAGAGAGAGAGAGAGAGAGAGAGAGAGAGAGAGAGAGAGAGAGAGAGAGAGAGAGAGAGAGAGAGAGAGAGAGAGAGAGAGAGAGAGAGAGAGAGAGAGAGAGAGAGAGAGAGAGAGAGAGAGAGAGAGAGAGAGAGAGAGAGAGAGAGAGAGAGAGAGAGAGAGAGAGAGAGAGAGAGAGAGAGAGAGAGAGAGAGAGAGAGAGAGAGAGAGAGAGAGAGAGCGAGAGAGAGAGAGAGACACGAGGAGAGAGAGAGACACGAGAGAGAGAGAGAGAGAGAGAGAGAGAGAGAGAGAGAGAGAGAGAGAGAGAGAGAGAGAGAGAGAGAGAGAGAGAGAGAGAGAGAGAGAGAGAGAGAGACGAGAGAGACGAGAGAGACGAGAGAGAGACGAGAGAGAGACGAGAGAGAGAGACGAGAGAGACGAGAGAGAGAGAGAGAGAGACGAGAGAGAGAGAGAGAGAGAGAGAGAGAGAGAGAGAGAGAGAGAGAGAGAGAGAGAGAGAGAGAGAGAGAGAGAGAGAGAGAGAGAGAGAGAGAGAGAGAGAGAGAGACACGAGAGAGTGAGAGGCACGACAGAGAGAGAGAAAATTGTGAGTGAAGGCAGAGTATGCTTCCTTCAGAGAAACTAAAAATCATGAAGTAGTTGTCCTCACAGCTTATATCACAAAAAGACTGATGGTGGGGAAAATAGAACAATGGACATAAAGGAAAAAAGAACAACAAGAAAAAAAAAAAAAAAAAAAATTAAAAGAACATTATATATATATTAAAAAAAAAAAAAAGTATCTACTAATTCTATGACCTGATGTTTATTCTGTAGGCACACAGTATCCTAATCAATAAAATTAATCGTATAATTGTACTAAGTATTACATCACTTTATGGGTCCTTCTCTCAAACCCGAAAAAAAGTAAAAAGATGACCACTAATCTCCTTTTCCTTTCAGATACATAATTGGCAATGAACACCAGCTAATAAGAAAGACAAAGAGAAAGAGAAAAGAGAGAAAGAGAGAAAGAGAGAAAGAGAGAAAGAGAGAGAGAGAGAGAGAGAGAGAGAGAGAGAGAGAGAGAGAGAGAGAGAGAGAGAGAGAGAGAGAGAGAGAGAGAGAGAGAGAGAGAGAGAGAGAGAGAGAGAGAGAGAGAGAGAGAGAGAGAGAGAGAGAGAGAGAGAGAGAGAGAGAGAGAGAGAGAGAGAGAGAGAGAGAGAGAGAGAGAGAGAGAGAGAGAGAGAGAGAGAGAGAGAGAGAGAGAGAGAGAGAGAGAGAGAGAGAGAGAGAGAGAGAGAGAGAGAGAGAGAGAGAGAGAGAGAGAGAGAGAGAGAGAGAGAGAGAGAGAGAAGAGAGAGAGAAAGAGAGAAAGAGAGAAAGAGAGAGAGAAGAGAGAGAGAGAGAGAGAGAGAGAGAGAGAGAGAGAGAGAGAGAGAGAGAGAGAGAGAGAGAGAGAGAGAGAGAGAGAGAGGAAAAATCTCACTATATCACCACACTCAGTCTACACCTTCTTTGACACTCATCTATGCCACTATTAAGTAATATTCATGAACAAGATCAGTAATCTCAATGCTCTCAGAGCCAATACTGTATATAGTTTTCATTTGTATTCCATAACTTTTACAAAAACTAAACTACACAACTCCTGTGGGCATGTACACACATAAACATCCACTCTAAAATGTGTTAGTGCCCTTACATAAAAAAAAAAAAAAATAAAAAAATAAAAAAAATAAAGAAAATGTTGAAATTATTATCACTCTGAATTATGGTTTGTGTCCATCAAGAAGATGTATATACTAAGAAAGAAAAAGAAAAAAGAAAAGAAGAAAAACAAAGAATAACAAAAGTAAATGAATGGGGATATGGACATAGTAGGTATTATTGTAGGATCAGCAGCAGCAGCTGTAGTGTTATTTTTAAGTTAATAATAGTATAAGTAAAATTGTGTGAAAAATTCTGAAAATGAAGTAATAAGTTACATATGAGATACATACTGTATTTATATCTTGTTGGTTAACCCTACAGATCAAATATTTGTATCATCATTATTATGATTATCATTATAATCCTTATTGCAAATGATAAAGAATTGTAAATTTTTAAAAGGCAGTCCTGAATATACACTAAATTAGTAAATTCATTGTGGTTTACAGTCAGCTGCTGGAGTATATTGTACTTTCACCTGTTATATGGACTGAATCCTGCAAAGATAAAAAAAATCCCAAGTGTTAGGGATGTTTACATAATACATTCACCATTCTAAATGATGTGGCTATATCAAATTTTGCCCATTATTTTCTGTTTTTTATAATCTTACATTTAGCACTGCAGCAATACCTAATTTGCTTAACTACACTTGAGTATTAAATAACATGTAGTAACAACAATCCATTTTGATACTCTTTAGCAATACATATTTTCACCTAACAAAGCCAGCTGCACTGTGCTGGAACCAGCAACACAATGAGTTCACATTTATCCATTCACTCAAATACAATTTGAACTTTGAATGACATATTCTTGTGTCAACAGTCAAATTCCAGTTTGATTTTCGTCTCTTCCTGTGCCAACTTCACCAGTGATTTCTTGACTCTGAGGGCTGTTAGTCGCACACTAGGGTTCTGGTGCCAACATTCACGGATGATCTTGGACATTCCTGTCAATACCTGAAAAAATATATACATAGGAATATATATATGTATATTTAGCATCAACCTTTAAGAAGAAAACCTAAAGAACACTATAAAACTAAACAAAATATTGAAGCAAATAATTAATGATATAAAGACTTGCAAATTGCAAAAATCAACAGTTTATGTATAATCACTCTCCATCAAACTGGACAAGGTATATTCCACACCAGTCATCTGCATTCACTTACAGGATCACTTGTCCACCTATTGGGGATGACAGGTCGATACTGATCCACACACACCACCTTCTTCATGTCATCAAAGCTTGGGTCATTGGGAACTACATCATAGAAAGGAGGCTTGTACTCATCTATGATTCCATTGGATATGCATCTTCGGCAAACTTCCCACAGAACCAAACCAAGAGCATAGATGTCCACTTTACGGAAAGACTCGAACACAGTCATGTTGATCCTAAATGTAAAGGAAGTGTGGGGATGCAATTACTCAAAATCAATTCAAAAGCACTGAAATAAGTAAATACATATTGAATGCCTATCTTTGCTCTAAAACATTTACATCATGTATATTTTTGCAGAGAGGAAAGAAAACTCACGATTCATTCAAAACTTCAGGGCTCATGTAGCGCTTTGTTCCTACTCTGGGATTATTGCCTATGTTGATTTCCCCTGTAGTTTGAGTATGCATCACAGCCAGTCCAAAATCGGCAATCACACATGTCCCGTTCAGCTGTAAATGAAAGGGTTGCTTTCAAATAAAGAATGAAGCTCATGGCTTCAAGTTAGATGTGTCATAATTTGTTATTCAAATACTACTCTTTCTATATTGGTAGTTATATTGTACAAGTAAACAAGCAAATAAGTAAATAAATATACTTAAATAGATTAAATAAACAAATAAATAAATATACTTTTACCAAACTGGTAACACAGAATCAGCAACTTACAAATACGTTTTCTAGCCTTGGTAGACTCACCTTTACCAAAATGTTCTTTGTTTTGATGTCTCTATGGGCAATGGCTGGTTTTCCTTGTGTACCAAATATTTCTGTATGCAAATGAAGGATTCCATTGATGGCAGAGAGGGCAATATTAATTAGTGATGTGTGGTCCAAGGTATGGATGTTCAGGTAGTCGTGCAGAGAGCCACGAGGATGATAGTGAGTGACCAGCCAGAGTTGAGTACATGCCCCACGAGATGTCATGTCTGATCCATAGAAGCCAAGGATGTTCTCGTGACGGAGCAGCACAGTGCTGGGGATGGGGAACGAACACTTTGTTACTGCACATTTATAAACCTGACCTTTAGTAACTGTTTATCAATGGTATTATCACCACAAATCCTACAGCTATTAATTATTTGCATTACTCATGTAACCAATCTTTGGCTGCTGTACATTCATGAAGTTACCACCATTTATCCTATGACTATTTGCCTATGTTTATATCATACAACTGTTTGTAGGGATTAAGGATTATTTCAGAGGGAAATTTCAATATTTAAAAAAAAAAAAAATTCACACATAAACTGATCATATAGCAGAGGATAATTGTAACAGAGAAAAAGATATCTAATTTGTATTCTATGAGCCTTGAATCAAAAAGCAAAATCACATGGAATTAAAAAGTTTTAACCTATTGATGCTGGCAGGGTATGTATACATGTTCTGTCCTCTGTAATATTTTGTTTATGCAAGAAGTCATTTACTAGGCCAACCATGAGCATGATCTTTACATGCATTCAATGAATTTTTAAAAAGAAAAGTTCTTACATTCATTACTATTATTATTCTTAATGTTATAATAATGATTAGGTTAATATCACACCACTGGCTGCAGGAACATCATCATTCATCATTGGGGAGCTAACGCCGGCAGGGGTGCATAGCCGCATCCACCCTTCGCTTCTACCTATGAGGGTCCCTCATGGCGAACCGCCAGGCAGGGGCGTGGCCCATCTCTAGCTCCTCACGACAGGTTTGATTGATCTGCCCAAGCCACGACTTCCTCGGTTGTCCCACAGACCTCCTCCACCCAGGGTTGTCTTAAACAGAGACAACCTGGTGGGCAGGGTCATCCTGTGGGAATTAAGCCAAGTGGCCGTATAGCCTGAGTTGGTGATCGCGGATTGTGCAAGTAACAGTCCTGTACCAGTCTAATGGAGCAACTGTTGGTTGGACACATGGTCCTGCCAACTGTACCCCATGATCTGACGCAAGGATATGTTACAAAAGGCATCAAGACGCGATTCCAAAGCACAAGATAGTGTTCAGGTTTCACTACCATATAGTAAAACTGGCAGTATCAGGGCCTTGAAAACACGTAACTTGGTCTTGATGCACAGGTACCAGCATCTCCAAATACTCTTGTCGAGAGATTTCATGACCCCTGCTGCCAGACCAATCTGTCAATTGATTTCCTGGTCTGACATCCCGGAGTCATGAACTGCACTACCGAGGTATATAAAGCTCTCTGTGACCTCAGAGTTTTCACTACAAGCATGCACTGACTGCACAGGGTCTCCTAGTAGGCCCCCAAAATCCTGGATCTTGGTCTTGGTCCAGGAGACCTCTAGCTCCAGGGGCTTTGCTTCATTGCTAAATGCATCAAGAGCCACCACTAGGGTTTCTAGAGATTCAGATAGAATAGCAACATCATCAGCAAATTCAAGGTCTGTAACCTTGATATTGCCCAGAGTTGCTCCACAGCGACTTTGGACAGTAGCTCTACCCAGTATCCAGTCCATGCAGGTGTTGAGAAGTGTTGGTGCAAGAACACAGCCTTGCCTCACACCTGAACTAACAGGGAAGAAGCTCAACAGCCCCCCACCACACTTTATAGCACTTTCAGTGCCTGTATACAGGTTTGCTATTAATCCAATAATCCTAGTTAGAATTCCTCTTATTGGCGATGCATGGTATCAAACGCCTTCTTGAGGTCGATGTAAGCTGCGAGCAGCCCAAGTCCGAACTCATGACGGCGCTCTACAATGACTCGAAGCGCCAGGATATGGTCTATTGTGGACTTACCAGGAGTGAATCCAGATTGCTCCAGCCTCTGGTGCCTCAGCAGGTGGTCTCTGATATGTCACAGTAGGATGTCCGCAAGTACCTTGCCTGGTATACTGAGTAGTGTAATGCCCCGGTGATTGCTGCACTCCCACTGATCCCCTTTCCCCTTCCAGAGAGGGATGACCACACCCCTCAACAGGTCAGGAGGAATGTTACCAGTCTGCCAGATGGCAGACAGGACAGCATGCAAGCCTCTTGCCATAGGTTCTCCACCAGCCTTTAACAGTTCAGCTGGGATGCCACAAACACCTGCTGCTTTACCACTCCTCAGCTTGGAAATTGCCCCCCTGACTTCAGTCAGAGAGGGTGGATCCTCACTGATGGGTGGGTCTAACAGAGGAATCTTAACATTACCCACATCCAAGTTAACTGTTGGTGGATCAACCTGATACAACTGCTCAAAATACTCAGCCCAATGCACCTGCACCCCATCAGGATCTGAGATTATCTGGCCACTTGCTGAGCGGACTGCAGTCATTTGTGAGGAGGGCTTGGAGTTCAGCTTTCTCAGGGCTTGGTAGGCAGGATGAAGGTTATTTACTAGGAAATGGTTTTCAACCTCCTCTGCAAGATTCCTGATAAATTGTCCCTTATCCCTTCTCAACAGTGACCTAGTCCTGCAGGAACATGGACTCCAATGTATTTTATTTTATTTTATTTTATCTATTTATTTATTTTTTTGGCGAATTTTGTTTTATACAGATGGCTCCACAAGTGCTCAGCCACCAATGAGTTAATTAATAAGCCCCATTCCTTATGTCTTGAATTTCTTTGATTTTTTCTTCTACAGCTATTAATATTAATACTGTTATTATCACTGAAATTGTAATAATTATAATGTAGTTAACCCTTTCCTGCTAGGTGGCATGTATGTACATGCTGTGGCATGCCTGGATTATATTCCGGGTGGCATGTCTATACATGCCATGGTGCGCCAATCCCATTTTCCAGTGGGTATGTATAGTCATGCAGCGCATGCTATGGCGCCGACACGATCTCCCAGCAGTGGAGCCCAGGCCACTATGAATACACCCCACGAGAGAGGGCTTTCATATTGGAAGACCACCCAGCAGCATTGGGTTAAAGTACTTATAGCAATAAAAAATAAAATAGAATCTTTCTGAAAATCAAGGAAAATGGTAAATAGGTGAAACAAGTAGGACTAGTAAATAAATCCTTGGTGACTAAGCACTTGTGGAGCCATCACATTGGACATGCCATCCTGGCACAATAGGCTCATAAAAATAACATTAAGGGGACCGTCCCTGGGTTTGGAGGGGGGGTTGGGTCGGGGGGGTCGAAAATGAGTTATGCCCTGTTTCAGATTCCTATACTACTGTAATATTACCCACGTGAATATGAACTCCCGCGAAGAAAAATTAGGTGGTCAAATGAGGGCCTAACCCTGGACAACCATTTTGCTGATCAGCGAATTTCACCTGGTGCGCCACTTATGCCTTAGTGGCGCACCAACGTCAAGTTGTATTTTGACATTACCTATTGAAATGGATCACAGGAGGGTAAAAGTATCGTGTGCGCGAGTGAATGAATGTGCACTTGAGTGAATGAGAGTACGCGCGAGTGTATGAGTGTGCGCGCGAGTGTATGAGTGTGCGCGCGAGTATATGAGTGTGTGCGCGAGTGTTAGAGTGTGCGCCCGAATGTTAGAGTGTGCGCGCACGAGTGTATGAGTGTGTGCGAGTGTATGAGTGTGTGCGAGTGTATGAGTGTGTGCGAGTGTATGAGTGTGTGTGTACCAGTGTGCCGTGTATGCCTTCCTTGGCGACAAGAAGTGGGTCGGTAGCCCATGATACTCTCCAAAGGAATATTTCAACTGAGTTGAGGATTTTTCCTCATCTCAGTTGAAAGGGGACCAGGAAGCATGAGTAGTAGTATCCATGTATTAGTATTAGCTTTCTTCTTACTTTCCCTTCCTCCCGTTGTACACCTTGTTTGCTTATGGGTCATAACGTAAGAGTATAGTTATATTTAACCCCCCCCCCCCCTTATCTTCCCTACCTCCCATTTTCGGTCGGGGGGGTGGGGGGGACAACCGAAGTGGAGGGTAATATGAGCTATAGAGGACTCATGATGGCAGAAAGACGAGTTTAGAAGTGCGTGGACGTGATATTACAACGTTATTTTATGGTCACGTGGACCACATAGTTAAGGCACAGGATGACTTCAGTACTATATTATATTGTATTTTGTGATGCTGTGCAATAACTATTGATCTGATCTGAATGGTTGGGCTTTTTCTTATGTAAAAAGTAGTCAGTAAGCAAGCGAAAAATATATGGAAATTAATAGAAAATTATCAAACAAGTTTGGAAGTCGATTACTCGTAAAGTTTTTTTTTATATTTCAGACTTCTCACGGCTTAGTTTTTGTTCGATCTCAAAATGCTTTTTCCCCTAAACAGAACATCAGTATGCGCATAGAACTACGTATGTTTTTTTTTTTTTTTTTTTTTTGGCAGTTATGTAACATGCAATAATTTAGAAACAAATTAATGAATTTCCAAATTAGAATATGTTGTTTCGTTTATATGACCTAGAGGTTTTCTCAGCAAAAGTAATATAGAAAAATGAATGTTAACTCTGGGACGTGTGAAGGCTAGACCCTTCGGTGAAATTGAATAAAATTCAGTATAAAGATTTGTAATAAAGTACTCTTTCATCCTACCAAATTTCATTAAAATCTGTAAGACCATTTTCTATTTTTCAACAAAATAGTGAAAATCGGCATTTTCTCAGGGACGGTTCCCTTAAAACAATGGTAATAGACAAAAACATTAAAGATAAAAATAAAATAAAATAAAATGATGAGGTCATGCTGGCCTACTTACTGAATCCTTGGTGACTAAGTACTTGTAAAGCCATCAATGTGTAAAAGGAAAAATAATAATAATGCAAAAGAAATAAATAATAAATGTACCTGATGCCAGGTATACAGACATGTATATTAAAGTGTGCATAAGCCCTTAAATCTTAGTGCAACAGATGATTCTCACCTATAAATTTCAGTTTCTCTTGCCCACGATGCTTCATCACGCGAAAAAAATATCTTGACAGCAACACTTTCTCCTTGCCATATACCAAGCCATACCTCACCATAACGACCCTAGAAAAAACAGAAATTTTCATTAATATTAACAGTAATAGTAGTAGTAGTTGTATATAAGTACATAAATACAGAAGTATAGTAGTAGTAGAATACTGCACTCAGTCGGAAAGTATAGGAAGGCTTGCCCCCTTGCCGGGTGTAACCATACAACTGGCACGGCTGTATCTATAGACACTTTATAATATATCATTTAATTACAGTAATTATATTTCTCTTTCTTTAAATCAAAACTTAATTCTAACTCATAATTATGTTTCTAATATACCACTGATTACTTTAATGCTAGCATATGTGATTGGAAAGTTTAACTCATAATAGGATAGGTTTTTTCTTATAAAACTTGGCCATCTGGCAGGACCATATCATATCTGATAATCAATAAAATTTGACTCCTAATTTGAATAAGAGTTTTTGCTTCTTCTCAAGGGCACATTCTTACAACTCAGTTATATTTCTCAAAGATTATGAATTACACTAATACCAGAATATGTGCTAATATCATAGTTGGATTTTCTATTTCTTTGGAAACAAGGTTAGCAGTTACACAGCCCCTCACCACTGGTAATGTGGTCAGTGGATCTTGAGTAGATGGCAGGTTGTGAATGAAACCTGCATGGTTGCAAAATTTTCATTTAAAAAAAACACCTAGGCTCCACTATAGTCTTTGTTTTCATTCTACAATAGCCATGGCAATCATGATAATTGTTCACCACAGAGACTTTTACTTTATTCTTGGACTGATATAAATATTATCCAAATATCCTATTGATTTTATGTTCTATACTTCATAAAAATAGCCTCTCCTCCTTATCTTTAATATTTTTTCCATAGGCATGTTCATAATTGCATAGATGGATTTTTACATTACAAAAATAACTGCAGAATTCAAGATGGTAAGGCATCATTTTATTGTACAATTAATGTCCTTGAGAGCTGCAATGAGCTCATGGGTTAAACGCCAAATGATGATGTGCGGTGTATGTTGTTTGTCTGTAATGTTGATGAATGGGTGTGTACAGTATAGTAAAGTAAAGTGAAGTAAAGTAGTAGTAGTAAAGCAAAAAAGCTACAGCAGTAATAATAAACAATTCAGTTCAGATGAACAAGTAAATCATATTATGGAATAAAAGGTTCTTTGGTATGAGCCACCACAGTATGCACCATTTTTTGGCAAATACAATATGATCAATACAATCTGCTTTCAAAAACATTACCAGAAATTTTCTTTATTTACATTCATGAAAACTTGACAATTCAGTCAAAAAAAAGTATACCATGAGAATTCTTTACTCAAATTATTCCATGTTATCCTAGCCTGTGAATAAAATTATTTGCATACATAATTTGGCAATTACATTACCTTTCCAATAACTTCTGCAAGCCAGATTTGTTTGGCAAGAGTTCGCTGGATGAGCAAAGGCAAACCTGAACCACTTCCTGAAGTTATGGAGTCATTAAAGATTTCCTGCAAAAAACAAATTTCTTTCAGTGGTTACATGTAAGTGGTATTCAAAATAGTGGAAATAATAATAATAATAATGATGAAGGTATTTCTTGTGTAAAAAGAAGAGAAAAGAATAACAAATTATATTGCCTTGGTAGGAAATTCATACCCTTAGTGTTGAGTCCCCTGCAGCAGTTGCCCTCAATTCATCTCTATACATGGCATGAGGTAACGGCAAGGCAGATGCAGCTGCAGCAGATGCATAGGCTCTCATTCTCCTCTTGTGTGCATGTTGCAGGAAAATGATTACAAGGATAGCAGTAATCACAACCAAAAGTACAGGCACCACATGGTGCACCAGAACACTCATTATTTCTGAGTCTTCCCCCTTTACTGAAAGCAAATAGAGAAGGAAGGTCATAACTCAAAAGAAAAAAGGGAATATACATAAAAAAAAAAAAAATCAAAGAAACATGTATATAAAAAAAATTATACACAACACTCTATGACAATTCAATGAACATGATAATCTCATATAATTTTCAGTCAAAGGAAACTTCCATCACTCTATAAACAAAGAAAATTACTCACTGATGTCAGCTGTGGGTAAGACAGGAAAGCTCCCATTGTTACAGTAGTTGGTACGACAACAGTCGATCTTGAAAAAGTTTTTGTGAATCTCTTTTGAGGCACATTGCATGTGGACTTGCTCTGGCACCTTGATACATCCCTTTGACTCATTTTCTTCCCCGTGTTCTGTTCGAGTCTTAGCTTTCCAGCACTGGAGGAAAATGGTTTCTTTTAAGTTTGAGATTCAAAACTGACTATGCACTGTAGTCTTTTCCAAACAGCCTCTCTATAGATATTTCATTTTTTAAAAATATTCTTTCAAAGGAGTTAGGGAAAAGGTTTATGCCTTAGAAGTCATTCAATAAAGAAGGCATATTCACTACAACACAACTTTTTGATATTCCTACAAATATCATAATAAAATTTAGCACTTACAATACAAACACTCAAAATTGGGTGATTAGTTAGTTCATATTCTTCAACAAAATTATGCCATGAAACATTAAATTAGCCTATACAACAGTCAACACCATACCATACCATACCATGATAGCATTATGACACTCAGTGATCTGGTTGCAATGAGGTCTAAGACATTTGATGCAGGAAATTCTTTCATACTCTTCATTCCAATCTCTGAACACTGGCCAGTTTTTTATCTCTGAGGTGCTACTGCCACTGCCACTGCCACTGCCACTACTTTCACTCTTTTCTCCTCCAGTTGTATTCTGAAGGAGGACTTGGAGCACCCCATCTACATCAGCCTTCTCAGTGTCTGAAACCTGAAGAAATACGTTTGTACTGTCCTGAATCTGTAGTTGATGGATTTGAGATAATAAGAGTTCATCAACATAAGGAGAAAAGAAGAGAAAGAAAAAGAGAGAGGGGAGAGTGGGAGAAAGAAGGATGGAAGGAAAGTGAGGGGGAGAGAGGAGGAGGGAAAAAAGGGGAGACAAGGTGCAGGGTGAGAGCGTAGAAGGAAGGGGAAGAGGAGAGACAAGGAGGGAGAGAATGGGAGAAGAGGAGGGGAAGGAGGGAGGGAGTTGGAGGTGAAAGGCTAGAGTAGAAAGATGGGAGAGGGAGGGGAGAGAAGAGAGTATGGAGGGAGGGAGGAAAGGAAGAGGGATAGAGGAGAGAGTATGGAGGGAGGGAGGGAAGAAGGTGGATGGAGGAAAGAGGTGGAGGGGGAGCAAGGGAGGGAGGGAGGAGAGGGGGGGAGGGGAGGGGGGGAGAGGGAGGGAGGGAGAGGGAGAGAGAGAGAGAGAGAGAGAGAGAGAGAGAGAGAGAGAGAGAGAGAGAGAGAGAGGGAGGGAGGGAGGGAGGGAGGGAGGGAGGGGAGGGAGGGGAGGGAGGGAGGGAGAGGGAGGGGGAGGGGGAGGGGAGGGGAGGGGGAGGGAGAGGGAGAGGGAGGGAGGGAGAGGGAGGGAGGGAGGGAGAGGGAGGGAGGGAGGGAGGGAGAGAGAGGGAGGGAGAGAGAGAGAGAGAGAGGGAGAGAGAGAGAGAGAGAGAGGGAGAGATAGAGAGAGGGAGAGAGAGAGAGAGAGAGAGAGAGAGAGAGAGAGAGGGAGAGAGAGAGGGAGAGAGAGAGAGAGGGAGAGAGAGAGAGAGAGAGAGAGAGAGAGAGAGAGAGAGAGAGAGAGAGAGAGAGAGAGAGAGAGAGAGAGAGAGAGAGAGAGAGAGAGAGAGAGAGAGTGAGAGAGAGAGAGAGAGAGAGAGCACACAAACTATCATCCCAAGTCTTACCTTGGATGAGTTCTCCTTGGTGCCCTGACTGGCCATAACATCAGCCTTAAAACCTCCATCACTGCCATACACATAATCCCCACTGGCATCTTTCACGCCATTTGCCTCACTTTCCTCTAGGCTGTCTCTCGCAGGCACTTCACCCTCGTTGAGTTTGTCTCTGTTCACTCCTAATGTGTCTAGAGGGGTAGAGATCAAAGCTTATGAATGATAGTAACATAAGCGTACCAACAATAATAATGATAAAAATAATAACATAGAAATCAATGGTTCCTGACCTTTTTTTGTCCCTGGCTAGTTGACCCCAAGAGTAGAACCATAATTTCTATGATTTCCTCATTATCTTTAAGCCACAATTCTCCTGTCACAGAATCTCAATTGCATTACATTCAGCTAAGGTAGAGACATTTCACAATAAATAAAAAAAATGAGCACAGCATTTTCCCCATTTTTTATTCATTTTTCCCAGTGGCAATGGGTTAATTTGCATATTTAGCATTTCTATATTGATTTTTTTTTTCAAGCCACCCTGCCCATCTTTTTGATGCCATCATCAGAATGTAATCAAAATTAAGGTTGGTATCTATGAATAAAAGGCATATTTCTATAAACAAAAGAATGCATGGGGTTTCAATGAAATGAACTCTATATTACAATAAATTATACACATGGCTTCCCAATTTATTTTTTTTCTCCTTAAATTCTTTTGATTGCGATTCTTTGTATTTTATTTAGTTCCACGTTTTAGAGTAAGTGAAATTTTAAAACTTTTCTTGATTTGATTTGTAATTAATAAGATTTGTTTTGGAAATCCTCAATTCTTGATTTCTTGACCAAATCACTACAAGAAAAACATTTTCTAGTGTGTAAAATAAATCTTTCCTGCTCCAAGGACGAAATTTACCATTTGTGGAATATAAACATGTCATCTTTACTATAGCTGAGGCAATGCAGTCTTTAGAGGTTAACCCATTTACCTCAGGTGACACTGTGTCATGTTATTGTGAAAAATCCCAGACACCTGGTGACACTTAATCACATTATGAGCCCATTTCCTGGTGGCTGGGATAATGTGCAAGAGCCTGGACAATAGCCCAGGACCAGAGCAGCATTAATGAGCGTGACGCACTTGAGCGTGTTCAGCGGAGAGTTACGCTACATGTAGTGGACTTCCAGGCCAAACAGCAGGACGGCTGCCAGAAGTCACTGGACTCAGTGACACCAAGAAATCTCTGATACTGTAATTGAACAATTAAATAGTATCTTTTTAAAAATTAACACAAGCTAAACAGTGAATCAATAAAATAATGAGAATTTAATATGGCTCCTTTTTCTCAGAGCAAAACTAAGCTCTTACGATTAACAGCTATTTTCTTAAACCCAGGGCCTCATACATCCTCCAACACCTCCCCATTCCCTCGCCACTTCGGGACTTAATTCTTAAACAGCTCCCAAGCCAAAATAAAAAAAAAAGGAAAAAAAAAGCCATGAGGACCAATCCACACTCTCAACCAACAAGGCCTCCATTCCACAGGACAACCAGAGAGAAGCCTGATTGGCAGAGGCCCCTCGTCGCGGCAGCTCCCTGGGCAAATGTTCCCGACGCCCAATCCAAGCCCCTAAGAATGCCTTCCCTTCCAGTCCCACCAGAGTATTTACTCGCCCGTCCTCCCTGGCAGCACCTCCCGAGGCCCTCGCGCAGTGCAGCGGGCGTGACGGGCGCGGGGGGCAGGCTGTGAGTGTCCTTGCGACGTGACTGTGGCTGGGAAAAAAAAACACTTGGGACATGGAGTGAGTTTCGTAAGTTTGGTTGAAGTTTTAGCAAGTTCAGTTGAGTTTTAAGTTTGGGAAGTTCGAGTAGTAAGTTCTCCCTCTCGTGGCCAGACATTGTGGCGCCGCTCTATCTCTCGGTTCTGTGTCCTCGTCTCTTTATTTCTGGACTTTTGCACTCCCTGTTGAGTAACTAGGTGTCATCTTAGTAATCTGCCGGACCAAAGACATTTATCCTACCGTCAGGAACACGGCAGGACGTTAATGTTATTGACAGCACGTAGAGCAAAGTGTATAAGAGGGT
This sequence comes from Penaeus chinensis, assembly GCF_019202785.1. Taxonomy (NCBI): domain Eukaryota; kingdom Metazoa; phylum Arthropoda; class Malacostraca; order Decapoda; family Penaeidae; genus Penaeus; species Penaeus chinensis. The sequence goes on along the minus strand of NC_061828.1, from coordinate 19,932,681 downwards.
CGCCATCATTACCCACTGAGAAGTCTATACTTTCAGTAAGAATTACGATATTAAAAAGAGAAAATAAAAAACAAAAATTAAACCTAAATAAAAATCAGCAGAGCTAAGCATTATACTAGTCTTGAAAAATAATTCGATTCCTTTCTATTATTTATTTTCTTATAGCGATGAGTTTCTCGTTTGACTTTCTCGCCAGTTCGTTTGTTATTATGCGAAGAAAATTGAAACTTGGACTTATCATTGTGAAAAAAACGTGTAAAGGAGCTCAATTGCGTTTAAAATACGACGGTATTGAGAGATAATTTCAATACTTCCTTTATCGGTATACTGTTTATTTTTGCAATTAATTATATTCTTAGTTTAAGAGAAAAAGTAGCATGTATTATAGTCGATCATCAACACTGGGGCTGATATCCATGAATTATAATGGGGATGGCTTATTAATAAACATATGATAAACTACAAATGATGCTGACCCTACTACTATTATTACTACGACTACACTACGACAGCTGCTGCTTCTGCTACTTCTATTTTTTTTTTTTTTTTTTATATAGACAATTGTTTCCAAACCTATTCGTATGAACACTTCTGCCTCCACTTATTATTTACTAAAGAAAAACCATAATTGGCGCTGTACCCACTAAATGAGCCAATGTTTTGAGCATGTATATATATTTACCCATTTATCATTCGACAGAAAGAGTTGACGTAGTGTAATGCTTAATGACCAAGGTCTTTTGGGTATTCATATGTATCTATTAATTTATCATTAAGGCTTAATGACCAAATTCCTTTTTTGAGAGGTCTTCAACAAGGCATGTGTTGAAAGGTTTGTTCTCAGAGACTATTCCTCATAAAATTTGAAAAATAAGGGAGTGAAAGTGCTATGCATGTTTTCGTTTTGTTTTTGTTTTTCTAAATACGACTTACTTTTTATATATTTTTATTTTGATTATGAGCTTCTTTCCGATGGCAAATGTTTCCCCATTTGATAGGTCACTCGCGCATTTTTTTCTTTCTTTTCTTTTTCAGTTGATACATCTTTTAATTCCTCGTGACTATTGTATGACTCTCTTTTTGTACTCCTTTACGTCGCCAACATGAAAATAATATCCAATTAACCTTTAAATACACGTTTCACTAGTCTGCTTATACCGATAGGATTTGGCATCAGTCATTTTCTACATGATAAGATTAAAGTCCTTTATTTCTGATCTACCTCCTTTCTGTGCAGCTTCTACCTTCAGTTGTAATTCGAAATATAATCGCATGTAATTGCCCCTCGTCTTGCCTAGCAATGAAATGTCATACCTGATATTAGTGTCAGAGAGTATTGATATTCGAGTTTACAATGCTCACCCCTCCCATGCGTGGAGGTAGAGAACTTCGGGGGTTCATGGGTGTTGCATTCCAGATTTTCCAACAGAGCTGCGATGAACATATTCCTTAGGACATCTTCAACCTGTTGAAGGTGTGTGTGACTTCTAGGGACAGTCGCCGATGTTTGGGTCTGTGGATGGAATGTGTACAGGCTGTATGGCGTTTCATAGATTTTTTTTTCTTTTTTCTTGATAAGCTTCTAACTCTTCCCTAATTCTATATTTTGTATTTAATATACTCAGATTTGAAGTCTAGGGAGCCTATGCTTCGTTCTCGATGGCGCCGACCTCTAGTTGGCCAGCACCAAATATTTATAAAATAAGGTTATAGTGCACTGGCTTTGTAATAAGAATTGTTTTCACTTTCGGGACTTTCCAACTCAGGATCTTGTATCAATCAGGTCTTAACACATTTTTATATCAATCGTAACTACAGCACCGGTAAGATCATCGGTGAATACTTTTAGTTTGAGGTTAATGGTGTTATAAGCGATTTTTTCTTATATAAATATTATCCTTACATATATTTCCAAGGCTACTGGGCCGCCCTCTGTTCCTTTAGCTTATATGGCCTATGTTCCCATTTTTTGGTATTGCCTATGGTGAGATATCATGTCGGTATATAGGACATTATATCGATATATAGGACAAGAGGAGCATTGGCCTAAGTACCCAATAACACCTCTTCACATTCTTCGAATCCGAATATCTGCCAAACCGAATATTTAAACAGTGTAGAGCTCGTCTTTGGTTACTTCTGTGATAATTTTTCCATGATCCTACTACGTACTTCTCCATTTCATACTGACCTGCAACCCGATTTCTTATCTAGAGGAATAAATCTATTAGTGCATTCAGTTTTTTCCTGGCAAGCTTGGCAATCGTATTGTATATCTATGCCTTAGCCTAACCAAGTATTGTTTTACATAATAATGGCAATACTAATAAAATTATGATGAGAATAATTATGATAATAATGATGGCGATGGCGGCGTTAATGATAATAATATCTAGTGATGACGTCGATCTGATGATAATAACATAGTGAAATAATCAAAACTGTATCAGTAAGATCATTACTTTATGATATGATAAAGCCAATTATTTTGAGAATAATCACAAGTCCGAAAACAACACTGACATAAATCGAGATGCCCGACAGCAGGAGAGCTGAAGTCACGAAATATATATTACCGGTACGTAATGAAAGGGTGTTTTAGTAAGTTCACCACACAACTGTTTAAAGTTACTAGTCTTCATCATTTGTAAACATAGCAGTTTCAAATGTAACAATATCCGCCGATGTATTCAAGCATCAGCCACATTATATGTCTAGTATTTTTCTTTTTATTGCTATTTATTCATTTCTTATTTATCTATTTATTATAAAATCTCATTCTCCTTGTCATATCATTTATACTTTATCTCAGACGGTCTTTGAGAAAATGTTTATCCATTTCCTTTGGATTTATTAACAGCACTGGTTGGATATATGATCACTGTAACACGAAGGTCAATATGTGCATCACTATAACCTAGATTATGGGTCTTCATTGGAAGGGTGTCAACAGTATCATGTACCATATGCTGTTGTGAGGAATCCCTACTAATTGGACTTTGGGCTCTTGTTCTAATATTAATAACAATAATGACATTGATAACTATAATACCGTTGATAATAATAACATGAGTGTGTGCCTTTGTGAAAACGTTTGCAGAGCTTTCGCCAGGACAGAACAATAGAGTGTGTGTGGGAGGGGTGTCAGTATGACTGATAATCCCTTTAGACGTCAATATAAGTATATACCTATATAGACCTTGGGTAGGAACGGGAAACGAGTGTAATGGCTGCGTTTGATGGCTGCCAGGGTGGGACTTTCGCAGGCAAGGATTACTTACATTGGCGGAAAAAAAAAATATTTGCA
>NC_061828.1:19909374-19924374 GCF_019202785.1 Penaeus chinensis | reverse complement strand
TTCATTATTGGCCATGGTAAGCCTAGAGTATGGTGGGGAGAGAAACAGTCCACCCCTCAGGGTCCCCTTGAGGGGTAAGGGCTAGGCAACTAAAGCAGGGGAATACCGTGCCCATGGCTCCCTCAGACCGTTCAGGACTGGCACAAAGTCAGCCTTTCATCCTTTCAGCACAGCTCTCACACCTTAGGAAGTGGATAGTAAAAGGGGTTGGGCAAGGGACAGAAACGAAAAAGCTGGAGGGGAAAAAAAGACCATGCAAAATTAGTTGAGTTAAGGGCTGAAACGAAAAAGCTGGAGGGGAAAAAAAGACCATGCAAAATTAGTTGAGTTACGGGCTGAGTCCTAAGGCAGCAGAAAACAAGTATTGTTATCAGCTTCAGTTTTATTATAGGAAGCTACTTTTCATATCTCCACACATTCGTGTTATCACAGTGATTTTTGCATTATAGAGATAGATAAAGCCTATTTTTTTCTGTTTGCTTAATCACTTGAATTCAGATGCGGTGTCATCATTAATGTTTTATGGCTGATTTATTTTTAAAAATTAGCTGCAGTGTTCATGAAGTATATATTGAGTAGAAAAGGGGGAAACTGACATGACTAACATCAGCAAGTACACAAGCAATGCACATATACACATGCACACGCACGCACACACGCACACAGAGTGTGGTCAAGATACCTCTTCTCAAATTCACATACAAGCAGATAATCCATACTGTGAAAGACTGTTAGACACTTATCTTTATTCTGTTGTCAGTTTCATGTTCAGCAGCCTTATAAAAGTGACTTAGAGTATCATTAAAAATTTCAATTGGAATGGTGCAGGATTTGATGGGACTTTACACTATGGTATTTCAGAACTAGAAACTAGTCGTTTGTGAATTTCACACAGGGTATTATTCTTATTCCCAAGATTATATCTTTGATGGCATTATATAGTTGATACTGCTTAACCTATTTTTATTAATCTGTACTCAGTAACTTCATATCAACCTTAACCATTATGATATTCATTTCAAAATCTGTCAGCTGAGACCTGGTGATGTTAGCACGAGGGTTCAGTTACAGTATCCATTATGGTTAATGAAGTCTCTGAATGTATATACACACTTGAGTACAATAATTATAATATATATACTCTTTTGTATTTTTTTAATCTAAAATTTTCATGCTTATTCTGGATTGATATTTTAGGCCTGCCTGACCACATGGATATAATCTTTGCAAAAACTTTTTAAAGATAAGTGAAAGGTAAATGAGATTTTCCCTAAAATTTATTTTGTTATTTTGTTATATGAACAGGAATACACAAGAATATGTCAAAAGGTGTGAGGACAAAAACAGTTTTCAAAGCTTTTTATACCATGCAGGTATCTGGGAAACATGGAAACAAAATCGAAACAGAAAAGAACATCAAGGAAAACACAAGTTTCTTCCGACAGATTTATTGTTTATTATCAATCCATTATTTCTGCCAGGTCATGAACACATTATCAGAGAAAAAAAGTGATAATGACAAATAAAACCTCCTCCAACAAAACGCCCAAGACTTCAAACCCAGATAACTCACCAAACGTGAACTTCTTTACATTCCCCAGTACAAGAGACTGTAAGCTTCCTCAAGTAAGAAATTTCGTTCATAGATTCAAGTCACAAAAATGTAATATAATTAATGTCAGTAGACAGAAATGGAATACAAAAAGCTACTTACATTTACAACACAACCTACAAGAACATAATAACATCAACCACAGAACACGTTCTCTTTATATCAAAGGGTCACACTTCTCTAAGACATATTAAATTGATACAGTTAAAAAAAGAAAGAAAGAAAGAAAATGAAAAGGAATGAAGGAAGGAAGGAAGAATGAGAGAAAGAAAGAAAGAAAAATAGAGGTTTCTTAGTCACAAAAGATAATGGTAATAGATAATTTCTCTGATCTGTTCTCTGCAGTACTTCAAAAGTCAGAATGGGCATTGAAGCAGCACCTGTATAATTATGCTAAGTACTGGGAGAATAAGTATTCAAGTAATATGAATAAAGTATGTAGTTGAAAGCAGATTTAGCAAAAGAATTATGATGTAGATAGTTATTCAAGGAAGTTATTAAAGTTATATTTAAAAGGTAAGGCTAGCTCACAGCCTGCTGTACTCAGTGATTAATATGCTTATCTATGAATATAATGGCAAGGTCTTCAAAGTAACCTTAAATTTCTAAAACATCTGTGTACAGCACAGGCAATGATAATGTGCCCTGGCACTGCTGCTCTGGTTGAAAATGGCAGCCAGGAAACAGGTACTGACAAGGAAAGCCCTTCAATTTTGTTTGTTCTGTTTAGAGATGACTGAATGACCAGCAAGAAGAGCTTTACTATGGGGAAAAAATGAACAGCCAATGCATACTAAGAATATATATATACATTTTTTTTTTTTTTTTTTTTTTTTTAAGAAGCCCTTGTTATAGATATTGTACTCTGCATGTAGCAGTGTTTGACATACCATTTGTCTTCATTAACATTTAGAACTATAAGTAAAAGCTTTGCCTATGTTTCATGTTAAAAAAGAAAAAGGCTTTTTAACAAAGATAGCTATTATCTAAAACACATTAAACTTGGAACTACTAGCTGTTACTCTCACCTTCCTAAAAGATTAATAAAAGGAGTCAAAACAACAATCTAAATAACAAGCCCTGATCTACACCAAGTTATAATCTAGCTTTCTATTTATCATCTATTTTTTTTTTTTTTTATAAATGAAGCCTTGTAAAATTTTTATTTCATATTTGAAACATATTTCTGTACTGTATATTATTAATATTTCACTTAAATACTTCGTTTCTGAATATTCTTGATGAAAAAATACTCTCAGAGCATAACTTGCATAGGTGATATCAGTCTTTGATGTCACCCTTTCAACTGACCCTGGAATAATAATGTTCAATCTTTCAACATAGTATGTAATATTAATTGCACATTACCTTTCTAAATACAATATTACACTGCTATACAAAAAAAAAAATCTTCAAAAGTTACACCTATACACTCCAAGCAAAAGAACCTTTAACTTTACTGTATACAGAGTCAAGAAGTATGACTCTCAGTTTACTTGTTTCTGCCTTCTACAATGAAATAATTAATACTGCACTTTAAGCATGACTAGTTTTCTTAGTTTGAATCAAATAATTTTTATCTTACTGGTATCTCTTCACGTGCTCTAAACAATTTGGACATAAAAATAACTTATTTGATACTGTTAGCACTTTTGCATAATTGTACTATCCTGTACAATACATGTAGTGATCTTCAAAATACATTATATGACTGTACATTCTTTCACATTATGGTACATTTAATAAATCAAATGATACGGAATGTAAATCTAGGCCACACCAAGAGGTGCTCTGAGAACAAGGTCTTTATCTCAACAAACACATGGTGGTGTTGTCTTCTTTGGCTGAAAATCCCAACACAAGACCTCAAGTTTTGTACCACACTATAATGACATTGATCACTGTTCTCTTGTGTGTACATCTGTTACTTTAATGACAATTTCAGTAAAGGTATAACCAACACAACATACATACAATACATGATGACAAACCAGGTCCTCCTGAATCTGACATCTACAGCTTCAACAGTTCACTATCACACATGAGCCATCATCACAATAGCATTGAAGCACCACCTATTTTCAAAGTGACCAGATTCCATCCTTGCCCTCTAAGAGTATTCATTACAGATCATTTGATGATGATACTTCTCATCTGAAAAGTAAGGCACAATATTTCGAGACATTATTCTAGAAAAGCAAGCCTGACAACTTCGGAGGCTAGGTATGGTACCGAGATAAAAAAAAAAAACCTTACATCTCATTCTTACCCCAGTATTTAGCATACAGCTAATAGCATAAAAATGAAAGATGTTGCAAATTGATATTACATCACTGGGGGTTACCATCATCAATCTGCTTATATTAAACATATCCTAGAATACTGAAAATAACTTGAATGACATCTTATATTCTTAAAACTGCAACTACAATGTGCACAATTTAGTGAGTGATACCTGTGCTTCTAATGATTTTATTTCAAAATAGAACGTACACTTTTATTATATTAGTAATTGAAAAAGTAACTTGCCATTGTATAATGCAAGAACTTGTAACTGGCATAAACAATATTAACAAAATAAATTTTGCATTTATTTACATACAGATAATGAATACAATAACAATATTCTAAGAATAAATAACAATGAAAATATTAATGATAATGTTAAAATGAATAAAGTAAATGAAGGAAATGGTGAAAATAATAATAATAAAAATTAATTGTCATTAATCATTAAAAACAACTTAGCAACAGCTTTGAAGGAACTAGTAAAAATAATGGTAAATTATGAATAAAATGTAACATGGATAATAATAATAATAATAATAATAATAATAATAATAATAATAATAAAATCATAACTTTATAAATCAACAATAAAACTTACAGATATGTGTTAGATTAAATTGCATACCATATTCAATTTTCTTTTCAGAATATTACATATTATAATTTTTACAGCAAGACCCAGGATCTTTTCAGATCTATTAGGATAGACAATGATGTAATTTAAACTTGTATGTGAAATTCATCCTATTTGTTTCACTCTTTGATAAAAAAACTTAAGTCTTCTATAAATATATCCATAAACTGGTATGTTCACTCATAAAAAATAAATGCCTGTTTATTAGTAGAATTGCCCTCCATATCTTTCAATCATGTTGGACTAAAGCTTGTAACCTAACATTCTTTTCCAAACACTCCATGACTTCATGGTCATGCAACAAATTTAATTGCAAAACATGCTATGTGCACAAACATTTATAATATTGATATAACATAATTTATAATGCCATGTCATTTCCAGCCAACACCTATGACTTTCTTTCTCTAAATTTCTAACAGTATACTCTGAGCAAATGTGTGTTATCATAAAGCATATATGTTATAGCCCTTCAAATTATAACTTGGAAGAAAGATAAATAGATAACTATATTTTGCATAGACAATCAATGAAAAATTCAGACAGCAATATGAGATTCTTCTGACAGAAGTAATTTTTATCTATTCAACTTTAACAAACACCAATCCTATCTTTAAACCCTATAGCCATTTTCAAAATAAAGTTATGACAACCACAAGAAATGCATAATTTCAGAATAAAAAAAAAAAAAAAAAGGAAATTACATTCTTAGAAATTAAATACTGTAAATTTGTAAATGATAAAGTTCATGATATGACTTCTGGTCCAAACTGATAATAAAGCTCTCAAATAAATACATCACTAAATTAATGGTTTTCAAATTAAAACTAATATTTGGTAAAGCACTACTAGGCCTTGAGGAAATCCCAGTGTGAAACTCTTTGGTTGAAATGATAAATGAGGTGGGCAGATGTCTTAGGACTTGTAGCCTCACCTCCCCCAATTTGGTAAGAATAGTAGGGGTCCTACTCGCTCTCCCCATCAGATAGGCTCAAACTCTTTAACAATATATCAGTAATCAGGCACCTTTGCCTATTGAATCATTAAGCATATCGCTGAAATGACACCAGTATTATCCCAATTGGCATGTATGGCAAGAACACATGCCATGCCCACTGTAATATAAGTTTACTTATTGTATTTACACATAGATGGCTCTACAAGTGCTTCATCACCAAGGAGTCAGTTATTAGTCCTACCTATCTCACCTATTTACCCTTTTCATTGATTTTTGGAAAGTTTCTTTTGTATCATTTCATTGTCTTTAATGTAACCAAAAGTTTAATAACAATTTAATAATCTTAATATCAGTAAAAATAATAACAGTATTGATATTGATAGTATTAGAAAGGAAAATGCATTTTTCTACAATTTCAAGGCATTGGGAAATCAGCAGCAGTCACTAGGGCCTACTGATAGACTCTTTGGTGGATGAGCACACGTGGAGCCATCTGTAATTAACAAAATTCACAAAAAACAGGTACATAAATATGTAGTGATTGGGTTACAAATATTTTGGAATTAAAAAAGAAATCAAGATATTCATTAGAAAGAGATCTATAAATACAATTACCCATAGCAAAAACATTATTATGGGAAATAAATAGTACATATATACTTTATATCATCGTATCAGGCCAGAAATCAGCAATCTATTGATATTTAAGATTTGGTAAAAACAGACAAAGGAATACTAGTCCATACCTAAAATTAATATATTTAGTGAAATTGCTTGGTCTGATTTAAAAACTAAGTGAAATCTATCACTGAGCTACAGAAAAAAAAAGACAGAAAGGAAAGGAAGAGAGGGCAAGAGAAAAAGAAACAGAGATGAGATTAGAAGAGATGAGAAAAAAATAAAAGAGAAAAGAGAAAAAATCCAAAAGAATGAAGAGAAGAAGAGAAACTCAAAAACTCGTAAAAGTTAAATACAGTATTATACCAATACCCTAATAAGAGATAAAAAAAAAAAATCACTTGTGAATTATCCTATCTACCCAAAGTATGACTACCAATGTAAATAAAAATATATAACATATCAATAATTAGAATAAATAAGTTGTCCTGCTTTCTACATAAAGAGATTCTAATTTGAGGGAGGGAGGGAGGGAGGGAGGGAGGGAGGGAGGGAACGAGCGAGAGAGAGAGAGAGAGAGAGAGAGAGAGAGAGAGAGAGAGAGAGAGAGAGAGAGAGAGAGAGAGAGAGAGAGAGAGAGAGAGAGAGAGAGAGAGAGAGAGAGAACAAGAGACTGACTCTTTATCATAAAATGCTAAAATTTCTTGATCTCAAAGCCTGCCTTCTGTGAAGTAGTGGGTTGATGCTAAAAAGACCTGAAAACAATCTTATGGTGATTTCATATATATCATCATTTGCTGCTTACAAATCTTCACTTTATAAAGATATCACATTGTCTTCTTGCCGGTCTATGGACATTAGCAGGTTAAAAATGGCTGTGGTTCAACTGCTCCAACGCCTTCTCGTCAATGTCCGACTCATCAAGCATTTCCACCATGTCGTCAGCAGGACTCTTGGTGCACTGGGTAAGTGAGAAAATAGTATCAGTGAAATAATCCAAAGCAGTTTGAAAAAAAAAAAAAAAAAAAAAAAAAAAAATGTCGGTATATTTATAACCATTTGATATTACTTACGATACCTAAATTCTACCACTATAAGCCAGACACATAAATACCAGCTTTTGTCATAAATTATAACATCTCTAATTTCTTTTGGTTGACATTTTACACTATGCCATTAATGTTGATCTTGGTAAACTTGATAAAAAATGCATGATGTAGGATTTATGTAATAATAATAAAAATAATAATAATAATAATAATAATAATAATAATAATAATAACAATAACAATAATAATAATAATAATAATAAAAATAATAATAATAATAATATTAATAATAAAAATAATAATAAAAAAAAAATAAAATAATAATAACAATAATAATAAACAATAACAATGGTTACAATAGTAACAATAACAAAATAATAGTAATTTTAACAGAATGAAGAAAAAATATACACAAGACACAAAGCCCAGAAAACTACCTGACTGAATGCTATCCGAGGTATGCTGATCTGCTCGGGATAAATCCATGGCTTGTAGTTTGGGTTGTTGCGCGGTTTCCAGGTCAGGTACTGCATACACGCCTTATGTAATGTCTTCACCATCTTTGAGAAGAGAGAGACAAATTAATATACTGTCGCAGTGAATCAAATTATGTGCAGTGATATATCTAAAGTTGATGAATGAATTGCTGTATATTCTAATTTACAGTTTTCTTTCATCAGAGGCTAAAACTTTTGTAAGTAGAGAGTAATCATGCAAAAGCAATTACTATTATATACAGATATAATGCAGGATCATGCCTTTTACTTCTAGAGCTTTTATACCCACTCTATCTCCAATTTAACCTCTAGTGGATAAAAAAAAGCATTTTAAAAAGAAAAAAAAAAAAAAAAATATATATATATATAGAAAAAGAGAAAAAATAGAAAAAAGAATGTCCAAGGGTTTTTTAAGGGTTTAAAATTTTTTTTTTAATTTTTACAAAAAATGATGGCCTTCATATTTACATAAATAAAAAAACAGTTTTCATTTTAAAATAACCCGGAAAAAATTTCACTACTGCATAAAGAAAAAAGGAAAAGAATTCATACTCCACATAGGATCTGAACCACAGACAAACCCAAGGGGATTACACAAGGATATTGTAAATTTTGGATAGTCCCCCGGGTTGTTTAACAAACCCATCTATCTTTAAATGCCCAACAGATAACCCGAAAAAATTTTTTTTTACACAAAAAAAAATCTCGGTAATACATACAAGAAATTTGGAATAAAATCTCTCATATATTTCAAAATGTGACCAAGCCCAAATGGAAATTTGGTTATAAGAATATGCTTTATAAGTTGATGCAATAACAGCTTCTTTTCCTAATTTTGGGGTTTCTTAATTTTCAAAAAAAATAAAAAGGAGAGGAGGAGAGGGAGAGGGGGAGAGATTTGGAGAGACGAGAGGGGAGAGAGGGATGAGAGAGGTTTGAGGAGAGGGAGAGAGAGAGGAGGAAGGGGAAGGAGACGGAGAGGAGAAGGGGAGAAGGAAAAGGAGAGGAAAAGGAGAGATGGGAGAGGGGAGAGAGGAAGAGGATGAGGAGGAGAGAGGAAAAAAGGAGAGAGAAGAGGGTAGGAACGGAGGAGAGAGGTGAGAGAGAGAGAGGGAGGAGGGAGAGAGAGGAGAGGAGAGAGATAGGAGAGAGAGAGAGGGAGGAAGGGGGAGGTGGAGGTGAGAGGAAGACGGGAAGGGGAGGAGAAGAGAGCGGAAGAGACCGGGATAGGGGGGAGAGAGAGGAGAGAAGAAGAGGGGAAAGAGAGAGGGAGAGAGAGAAAGGAGGAGAAGGAGAAGAGGTGGGAGAGAGAGGAGAGTAGGGAAGGGAGTTTGGGAGAGGAGGAGGAGAAGGAAGTAGAGAGAGGGAGAAGAGACGAGGGAGTTTGAGGAGGGAGGAGAGAGGGGAGAGAAAAGGGGAGGAGATGGGAGAAAAGAGAGGAGAGGGGGAAGAGAACGGAGAGAACGAGAGGGGGAGGAGAGACCCGAAGGAGGAGGAGAGGAGAGGGGATGAGGGGAGAGGGGGGAGGGGTGATGGAGGAGAGAGAGGCGGAGGAGAGAGAAGGAGGGGGAAAGACACGAGGAGAGAGGAAGAAGGGGGGAGAGAGAGAGGAGAGAAGAGAGGAGAGAGAGGAGGGTTGAGAGAGAGGCGAGAGAGAGAGAAAGGGAGATGAGGAGTGAGAGAGATAGAGTAGAGAGGGAAGAGCGAGAAGAGAGAGTGGAGTGGAGGAGAGAGAGATGGAGAGAGTGAGAGAGGGAGAGAGGGACGAGAGGAGAGAGAGAGAGGTGAGAGGAGGGGAAGGGAGAGGAGAATGGGGGAGAGAACGGAGAGAGGAAGTAGTGAGAGAGAGGAGATGGATGAGGGAGAAGGATGAGAGGAGAGAGAGGAGAGGAGAGAGATAGGTAGAGAGATGAGAGAGGGCGAGAGGACGAGAGAGAGTGGAGAGAGGAGGAGAGGAGAGGAGAGGGAGAGAGAAAGAGAGAGAAGAGGCGAGATGGGGGAGGAGGGGAGAAGGAGGAGAGGAAGTGGAGGACGAGGAGGGAGAGAATGGAGGAGAGGAGAGAGGAGAGTAGAGAGAGAGAGGTCGAGAGAGAGAGTGAGAGAGGGAGGAGAGAAACGAGAGAAGAGGGAGAGGAGTGAGGAAGAGAGAAGAGAGTAAGGAGAGGGAGAGAGGAGATCGAGAGGCGAGGAGAGCAGAGGGTAGCGAGGAGGAGAGGAGGGGGGAGAGAGATGAGAGAGAGGAGAGAAGGACGAGAGGGAGAGAGATGAGTGAGAGAGAGAGAGAGAGGAGAGAGATGGAGAGGGAGGATGGAGAGAGATGCGAGGGAGAGGAGAGAGAGAGATTGAGGGAGAGGAGAGAGTGAGGGAGGAGGAAGAGTGACGGTGAGAGGGTGAGAGAGAGAGAGAGGAGAGAGAGAGATGGGAGAGGAATAGGAGAGAGAGGAGGATGGAGGAGGTGAGGGACGGAGGAGAGGAGAGGGAGAGCGAGGAGAGGGAGTGAGAGAGAGGAGAGGAGGAGAGGGGTGGAGGAGGGAGAGAGAGAGAGAGAGAGAGGAGAGAAGGGGAGAGAGATGAGAGGATGAGAGAGAGAGAAGAGAGGAGGAAGAGCGGAGTGGGAGAGAGAGAGAGAGAGAGATGAGAGAGGGGAAGAGAGGAGATGGAGAGAGGGGAGGGGAGAGAGAGAGCGAGAGGAGAGAAAGGAGAGAGAGGGAGAGGAGAGAGTGAGTCGAGATGGAGGAGAGAGTGAGAGGAGAGGAGAGGAGAGATGGAGAGGGAGGAGAGAGGAAGTGAGAGAGAGAAGGAAAGGAGGGAGAGAGGAGGAGGAGGGCGGAGGGGAGGGAGGAGATAGAGAGAGAGATGAGGAAGGATGAGAGTTGAGGAGAGAGAGAAGTGAGAGGGGGGAGAGAGGGGGAGGAGAGGAGAGAGAGGGAGGAGAGGGAGGTGGATGAGAGAGGGGAGAGAGAGAAGGGAGAGAGAGGAGAGGAGGGGGAGAGAGAAGGAGGAGGGAGGAGAGAGAGATGGAGAGGAGAAGAGAGAGGGAGAGAGGGAGAGAAGAGAGGAGGGAGAGAGAGAGGGAGAAGGGAGGAGGGAGATGAAGGAGAGAGAGAGGTCGAGAGAGAGAGAGGAGGAGGGAGAGGAGAGAGATGAGAGAGGAGAGAGAGAGAGAGGAGTTGTGAGAGAGGAGAGGGAGAGGAGGAGGAGAAGTTGAGGGAGAGAGAGAGGAGGGCGGAGAGAGGATGAGAGAGAAAGGAGAGAGAGAGAGGAGGATGTGCGAGGGAGGAAGAGAGAGAGAGAGAGAGAGAGAGAGAGGAGAGAGGGAGAGGGAGCTGAGGAGAGGAGAGAGGAGGGGAGGAGGAGCGATGGAGGGAGAGTGAGAGAGAGAGAGAGGGAGGAGGAGAGAGGAGAGAGGAGAGAGAGAGGGAGGAGAGGGGGAGAGAGTGAGAGAGAGAGGAGGAGAGAGAGAGAGAGAGAGAGTGGAGAAGAGAGGAGGAGAGAGATAGGAGAAGGAGAGAGAGGATGAGGGATGAAGAGGACGGAGAGAGAGTGACGAGGAGAGATGGAGGAGAGGAGGAGAGAGGAGAGAGGAAGAGAGAGGAGTGGAGAGGAGAGGGAGAGGAGAGAGGGAGAGGAGGGGAGGAGAGAGAAGAGAGAGAGAGAGGGAGAGTAGAGGGGGAGAGGGATGGGGGGGAGGAGAGAGGAGAGAGAGAGGAGAGAGAGAGAGGAATGGAAGAGAAGGGAAGGGGAGAGAGAGAGAGAAGAGAGGGAGGGGAGAGGAAAATGAGAGAGAGAGAAGGAGGGGGAGGAGGAAGAGAGAGGAGAAGAGGGAGGTGAAGAGAGGAGAAGGAGAGAAAGGAGGATGGCGAGAGAGTGGAGGAGAGAAGGGGAGGGAGGAGGAGGGGAGAGAGAGAGAGGAAGGAGGAGGAAGAGAGAGGAGGAGAGGAGAGAGAGATGAAGAGAGGAGGAGAGAGAGAGAGGAGAGAGGAGAGGAGAGAGAGAGAGGAGGAGGAGAGGAGGAGAGAGAGGAGAGAGAGAGAGAGGGGAGGAGGAGACGGAGAGAGGGGGGAGGAGGAAGGGAGAGGAGAGAGGGAGAGAGAGGAGAGGAGGAGGAGGAGAGAAGAGGAGAGGAGAGAAGAGAGAGGGTGAGAGAGAGAGGAGGAGAGAGGGAAAAGAGAGGGAGGAGGAGAGGGAGAGAGGGAGGAGAGGAAGGAGAGGGGGAGGAGCAAGATTAGAGAGGAGAAAAGGAGAGGAGAAGAGGAGGAGGGGAGGAGGAGGGGAGGAGAGAGAGGGGAGAGAAGAGAAGAGGAGAGAGGGGGAGAGAGGAGAGGAGAGGAAGAGGAGAGGAGGAGAGGGAGAGGAGGAAGGAGGAGGAGAGGAAGAGAGAGAGAGAGGAGAGAGGAGGGAAAGAAGAGGAGGGGAGGGAGGGAGAGAAGAAGAGGAGGGGAAAGGGGAGGAGAGAAACGAAAGGGGATGGAGAGAGAGAGGAGGAGGAGGGGAGAGGGGAGGAAGAGGAGGAGAGGAGGGGAGAGAAGGGAGAGAGGAGAGGAGAGAGAGGAGAGGAGGAGGAGGAGGGAAAGAGAGGGGGAAAGAGAGGAGGAGGAGGAAAGAAAGGAGGGAGAAGAGAGGGAGGGGAAGATAGAGGGGAGGGGGAGAGGGAAAGGGGAGAGAGGAGAAAAGAGAGAGAGAGAGAGAGAGGGATGAGAGAGGGGAGAGAGAGAGAACAGTAGGAGAGAAGAGGGGAAGAGAGAGATGGAAAAGAGAAAAGGAGAGAGAGAGAGGAGAGAGAGAGGAAGAGAGGCAGAGAGAGGAGGGAGAGGAGGAGGGAGAGAGAGAGAGAGATGGGGAGAGGGAGAGAGAGGAGAGAGGGAGGGAGAGGAGAGAGAGGAGAAGGAGAGAGAGAAGAGAAGGGAGGGAGAGGAGAGAGAGAGAGAGAGGAGAGAATGGGAGGAAGAGAGAGGGAGGAGGAGAGAGAGAGAGGAGGAAATTGGAGAGAGCGAGAGAGAGGATGGAGAGAGAGAGGAGAGGGGAGGAGGAGAGAGAGAGAGGGAGGAGAGAGAGAGGAGGAGAGGAGAGAGGAGAGAAGTGAGAGGAGAGGGAGAGAGAGAGAGAAGAGGATGAGAAGGAAGGATGAAGAGAGGGAAGATGAAAGAGGAGAGAAGTAAGAGAAGAGTGAGAGAGAAGATGAGAGGAGAGAAGAAGAGAGTAGAGAGAGAGAGGAGAGGGAAGAGGGAGAGAGAGGAGTGAGGGGGAGAGGAGAGAGAGGAGAGGAGAGAAAGAGGAGGAGAGGAGAGGAAGGAGAGGGAGAGAGAGGGAGTGAGAGAGAAAGGAGGAGAGATGAGAGGAGAGGAGTGAGAGAGAGAAAGAGAGAGGGAGGAGAGGGAGGATGAAGAGGAGACGAGAGAAAGGAGAGATGGAGGAAGAGAGGAGAAGAAGAGGGAGAGAGAGAGTAGGAGAGAGGAGAGAGAGAAGGAGAATGGAGAGAGAGAGGGAGGGAGGAGGGGAGGAGAGGAGGAGAGAGGAGGAGAGGAAGAGATGAGGGGGAGAGAGAGAGGGAGAGAGAGGAGAGGAGAGAGGAGGGAAGGGGGAGAAGGAGAGAGGAGAGATGAGGAGAGAGAGAGGAGAAGGAGAGAGAGAGAGAGAGAGAGAGGAGAGAGAGAGGAGGGGAGAGAGGGAGAGAGAGAGAGAGTGAGGGGAGGTGAGAGAGAGGGAGGAGAGAGAGAGGAGGAAGGGAGGACGAGAGAGATGAGAGAGAGGAAGAGAGGAGAGAGAGAGGGAGGGGAGAGGGCGAGAGAGGGAGAGGGAGAGGGGGGGAAAGGAGGAAAAGAGGGAGAGAGAGAGGAAGAGGGAGGATGAGAGAGAGAGAGAGGAGGAGAGGAGGGGAGGTGAGAGAGAGAGGGGGGAGAGAGAGAGGAGTGAGGGGAAAAGAAGAGAGGAGGGGAGAGAGGGAGAGAGAGGAGAGAGAGAGAGAGAGGAGGGGAGAGGATGAGGAGAGGGAGGAGAGGAGAGGGGGAGAGGGAGGCGAGAGGAGGGAGAGGAGAGAGGAGAGTGAGAGAGGGGAAGAGGAGAGAGAGGGGAGGGAAGGGGAGGATGAGAAGGGGGAGGAGGAGAGAGGAGATAGTAGAGGAGAGAGAGAGGGGTGGGGGAGAGAGAGAAGGGGAGGGAGAGAGGAGGGGAAAAGGGGAGGAGGATGGGGAGGGGGAGGGAAGGGAGGGGAGGGAAGGGAGGGAAGGGAGGGAGTGAGAGAGTGTGGGGGAGGGAGAGAGAGGAGAGGGGAGGAGGGGGAGGGAGGGGAGGGGAGAGGGGAGGGAGGGGAAAGGGAGGAGGGAGGGGGGGAGGGGAAAAGGTTGGAAAAAAAAAAAGGGGGAGGGGGAGGTTTGGAGGAGATGAGGGGAGATTGAGGGGAAAAGGATGATGGAGGGAGGAGAGAAAAGGATAAAGGGGGAGGGGGAGGTGAGAGGGGGGGGGAAGGAGGGGAGGGGGAGGAGGAGGGGGAAGGAGGGAGGGAGAGAGAAAAGGGGGGAAATTGAGGGAGGGAAGGGAGGGGGAAAAGGTGGGGAAAAGGGAAGGGGAGGGGGGGGGGGAAAAAGAGGGAGAGAGAGGAGGGAAAGGGGGAAAAGAGAGGATTGGGGGGAAAAGGAGAGAGAGAGAGGGGGGAAGGAGAGAGAAAGGAGAGAGAAAGGTTCCTATTTTAAAATTTGTTTACCAAAATTAAATCATTTGCATGTAGAATGGTTTTGCAGTTTACCTTCTGAAAATTTAAAATATGTTTATAGTAAAAAAATAAAAAATACATCCCCAAAAACCACTTCGTGTGGGAAATTTATTTTTTGAGTGTAGCATTTTTACCAAAATTTTTTCCCATACAATGCAAAAATAAAAGAAAAACAAAGGGAAGGGCCCAATATCAAAAAAAATTTTCAAGCTTTCCCCACAAAATCCAAAAAGGAAACCCTTTCTTCTAAAACAGAAGTCTTAATGTTTTTTTTTGGGGGCAGCTTTCCCGGGGTCCCCAAATTTTTACCTTGGGAGCAACCCAAAGGGTTTTAATTTTGTTGAAAAGCCAGGGGGGGTTTAAAAGCTTTCCCCCCCTTGGGGTCGCAGTGAGATACGTAGCTGAAGGAACACCCACCAGAAGGTAATGGGCGAATCAGGTAGCAAAATGGAAGGACAAAATTCAGGTGAAAGGGGTTTTTTACTCGGGGTTTAAGGTTACAAAACTTTGGATGTCGTCTCTGGCCCTTGTAAAATTTATACAGAACAATGGTGAGTGACTTTGCTGCAATGATCTCTTCTGTTACATTAGGGAAGACCTTCACACTTTTGTCTGGATTAGCATGCATATTAAG
>NC_061828.1:19889374-19894374 GCF_019202785.1 Penaeus chinensis | reverse complement strand
TTTTTTTTTTTGACATACGAGGGTAATTACCGATTACTCCGACCCTGTGTTTTGTCTATTGGTAAACTTTACGTGCATATGCATATGTTCAGCATTCAAGTGATTATGGGTAGATACTTCAGGAAAGCTTTCATGCACTCGTACAAGGTCACAGATTATTGTGAAACTTCATATGTGCATATTGTGGAGAGGAGTTCGGGAGCGTTCAAATAAATATGGTTTTATACATGTTTTGTAGATATTATCAGTATTGAACGGGTGTGATGGATGTTGTGTCTGTGCGCGGTGTATGTATGTGTGCGCGTGTGAGTATTTGTGACGGAGATATAGTCGAAACTTGTAAAATATAATATCTTGTGCTGTGAAGATATTCAACTTTTATTCATACCTTTTCCTATATTTGTCGCAATCAACAGTGTTATATATATGTATATATATATGTAACACTGTTGATTGCATATATATATATATATATATATATATATATATATATATATATATTGTGTGTGTGTGAGTGCGAATATGTTGTGTGTAAACCTCTTAATTATAGAAAACAGTTCGTTGATAAAGTCATATGGAACTTGACAGAGTGACCTAAGACAAGGTGTGAATTGACCTAAGGTTATCTCAGGTCACCATAGTTTACGCCGTAATGATATTCTATTTATTGAAGACCTGAAACACATAACTTTACATATACGAATGCTTGTATGGATGCAAATAAGACATTTTTGTATTTGCATCTTCACATAGTCACGCTTCGAAATTTAAAACTGTAAGATCATGCATTTGCAGCCGATATTGTGCTTTCCTTTTATTACTGTGAATATGTTTCGCTTCATTTTCTAAGTAGAAACTGCCATTGTTTTGCAAAAAATTCGTTTTTTATCTTTTCTTTTTTTACCATTATGAATGAATTGTAAACGTTATTATTATTTTTTTTTTTCGTTTATCATTATATTTACTGTCAACATCAACACCCTTTGTTTCCCTGGTAGGTATATTTCTACTAATATACTTAATTATATGTGCCCATCCCTTTATTGTTGTTGTTATTATCATTAACAAACGTAATCATATTATAATCATACAACCATCATTACTGTTTTGATCATTAGTGTCGTTATCTTATCTGTATAATATTACTGTTAGTTATTTTTTTCATTACTATGTAATATCGTTCGCAGGTTTCACTTTTCAGTTGGCAGTTTCACAGACAGAAGTCTAAAGGTAGAATATCACATCAAACATCGTAGATAAGGAATTTTATTCTTGACATAGATTTTTAAGCTTAAATATGCCACAAAGTCTTTACATTTAAGGGTCACCGTTAAAAAATGAACTAATTCACGTATACATGATCTCTAACTTCAATAACATTCCAAGCTCTGCACACGCACATATGAATCTATGTGTGTGTGTTTGTGTGTGTGTGTGTGTGTGTGCGCGTGTGCGTGTGTGTGCGCGTGTGCGTGTGCGTGCGTTTGTGTGTGTGTGTGTGTGTGTGTGTGTGTCTGTGTGTGTGTGTGTGTGTGTGTGTGTGTGTGTGTGTGTGTGTGTGTGTGTGGCGGCATCCATGTCACCTTTCGATACACCTGTATGATAAAACAGTCACTTACCTGTGTTGTGACGTTTTTAGTTTTTGGTCTAACAATGGAAATAAGATAAGCTAGTAAGTTATTGTTGAGGATTTTTGGGTTCAGAATGTTTTATTGAAAATATAAATTGAAATATACGATTGTCTTTGCCGTCTTCCTCCAGTAGTAAAGAAAAAAACACTCTTTATTTTTTTTTTTCGAAGTGCAAATATGCTCATCTTGATAAAAGCACTAGTTCTCTCTCTCAGCTTTCTCCTATCAGATGTGTTGACTGAGAGTTCCCGTGACAGACCGAGAGCACCGTTGACTTGCATTTTTTTTACATTTACATTGCTAGCTACATTCAAGTTAAAGTGAAATTCGAAGCTATGATTCTAAAGAAAATAATCATAATTACTAATTAATCCCGTGAACAATTCATTTATAAAAGAAAATAGGACTCATTGTAACAAATGTTCTGCATAAAGAAATGAATGCACACACACGCATACAGATATACAGATAGACAGACAGATAGATAGATAAATAGATAGATACAGACATGCATATGTATATGTATAAATATGTAGATAAATTCATATGTATACATATATACATGTATATATAGATATATGGTTAGAAAGATAGATACACAGACACACTCGCACATATATAATTTTATATTTATATAAGTATAATTTTACATATATATAAATATATATGCACAAAAATGTATATATATATAATTTATATGTATATATATAAAATTTTATACTTATATATATCATTTTATATTTATATATACAATTATATATTTATATATAATTTGTATTTATATATTTGTATATAATTTTATATTTATATATATAATTTTATGACACAAAGACAAACACAGTAACGTGTACACAAATATGAAAGGAAAACCGCCACAGTAAGAAAATAAAATAAAATTGAAATGTAACGTTTCGAACTCTTCACGAGTTCCTCTTCAGACGAATGATAAACCAAAATGGATACAAGGAGAGAATTTTGACAAGAATATATAGTGATTGAGAGACAGAACGAACGAGTAGACTCAGGTCTCAGGACGAGGGTCAAGGTCGAAGAGTCTGGGGAAGGCTTTGCTAACTAACGAGGAGGTAAGGTCATCCAAGCCCCATTGACCAGCACTCAAGTTAAAATTAGGCATTTTTCTAATTAATAGAGATTCTAACATTTTCCTTTCGTACGAGTTAGCTGATTTATGAATTAATTTCGCGTTTTTCCAGTTAAGCTGGTGACCTTCATCACGCAAATGAACGAAACACGCATTTGAATCTCTAGCATATCTGACGTCACGTTTATGTTCACTTATTCTTTTTTCAAAAGCTCTGCCGGTCTCACCTATGTAAAATTTTGGGCAAACATTACAGGGTATAGTATAAATACCGGGAGAAGTCCCCAGAGCACCACTAGTCGCATTGTGTTTAACCAAACTATTACGCAACGTGTTCGGGTACGTAAAAACAATATCAATTCCAACGCCTTTAAACATGTGTCTTTTCTCATCGAGGGACGGGTTATACGGAATGATTAAAAGATTATTGTCACTATCCTGTTGAGTATTACGGGTATGAGTGTAAAACTTCCATCTCGCAGATGAATGAGCCTGCTTTAAGAAAAATCGAGGGTATCCTAATTTAGAGAACGTATCAAATATGACGTCAATTTCTCGATCGATAAATTCATTATCACAAATCCTATATGCTCTCAGAAACATGGACGAGACTACTGACTTCTTAACATACAACGGGTGATTCGAGAAAAAATGAAGGTAATTGGCGGTGTGTGTAGGTTTACGGTAAACCGAAAATTTAAGCGTGCCATTTTCATTGAATAAAAGGACGTCGAGAAAAGGCAATTTACCTGAATCTTCCCATTCAACTTTGAAATTAATAGTACGCGCGAGGTTATTGAGTTTACCGAAAAAATCGTCAAAGTCTAAACGGTTTACTTGCCACAAAGAAAAAATGTCATCAACATAACGAAACCAAATCGTGTCGGGAGGGAGAATAGACGGAAGGAGTTCAGATTCAAACAACTCCATATATAAATTCGCAAGCACCGGACTTAAGCTACTTCCCATCGCGATACCATTGATTTGTTTATAAAATCCGCCGTCAAAAATAAAGACATTATTCGAGACACACAAACGGATGAGCTCGATAAAGCAATTGACCGGAATAGGGATCTTCTCATGAGATAAATAAAGTTTTCTTTCAAGGAAATCTAGCACATCGTCAAGCGGGACATTAGTGAACAAGGAATCTACGTCAAAACTCACTAATTTCTTACCGTGCGTCGGCAAGTTTCTAACCTTATCCATGAAATCCATAGAATGTTTAATATGACTATCAGAGAATGATCCCATAAAAGGAGATAGAACCCTCGCTAGCCAAGAGTCTAAAGGACGGGTAACTGAGTTGCAAGACGAAATTATAGGCCTTAGAGGGACACCCTGTTTGTGAGTTTTAGGAAGGCCATAAAAATACGGAATGGAGGGATTAATCGTTCTAAAGCGATCGAAAAATTTGGGGTCGGGACATTTAGCAGCAATACGCCTGAGGTTTTTACGAAAAGATTCCGTGACTGATGGGTAAGGGTTAGAGCGCAGTTTTTGATACGTTGAGTCGTCGTTCAGGAGGGAATGAGCTTTGCTTATATAATCTGATTTATCAAGTATAACAACGTTATTACCTTTGTCGGCTTTGGTAATTATAATGTCCAAATTGCGTTTAAGTGATTTGGTGGCCAAAAAATAACGTCGGTGTAAGCCTTTAAAATCGTCAAATAAATCAAGAATCGGATTTAACATAACACCTTTAAGGTAGCTAAGATCTTTCAACGAGGATTTGTTATGCTTCGCAATGAAACTATCAAGACCTTTAATATAATCTAAACAATGATTAGCGCCGGGTTTGGTATCAAACGATAAACCAAAGCCTAAAAGTTCGGTTTCATAACGTGAAAGGGAATAAGACGATAGGTTTACACACACACACACACACACACATACAGTCTTACACACACACACACACACACACACATACAGTCTTACACACACACACACACACACACACACACATACAGTCTTACACACACACACACACACACACACATACAGTCTTACACACACACACACACACACACACCCACGCACATACAGTCTTACACACACACACACACACACATACAGTCTTACACACACACACCACATACAGTCTTACACACACACACACACACAATACAGTCTTACACACACACACACACACACACATACAGTCTTACACAACACACACACACACACACATACAGTCTTACACACACACACACACACACACATACAGTCTACACACACACACACACACACACCAATACAGTCTT
>NC_061828.1:19851874-19874374 GCF_019202785.1 Penaeus chinensis | reverse complement strand
GTAAATCAGTAAAGTTAAACCCACCAATGGTTTACCGCTACTATAAATTTCTGCACTTAAAATATTAATCATTGTCTTATGAAAGGGAATTCCCTATACTGAAAGCCACGCACACGTGGTAAATAATAATGGACAAGGACTGTATATAAAATCAAAACTCTCTAATGACGCATTGCTTTCATGAAGTATATCGCCACAAAGACAAACGATTAATGCCCTAAATGTTTGGATACATTAATGAAAAGTTCAGACGCTGTGGGCCTTTTCCGGATGAAAATATTTAGCCCAAGGAGGAGATAGGCTGCATTAACTGGGGTAATGGGAGTGCATCGTGTTAATTACAAACAGATTACTATACACCGTGTCTGCTTTCTGGCTGCAAGGAAATTGAAATAACTATAGCCTATGATTATGACGCATATCTGTATGCAGGTCCGGCTCATACAAACCTCTATGGAGAGGATTGTTACCCATACCACCCAGGTTATACGCCCGGTCGGGAAGGTTTGTGTATGAATGATCCATCAAATCGGTTTGGGCTTTATTGCTTCGACGAGAAGTTTAACAAACAACTTTGCAGAGTAAACATGTATCATGACGTGCCTGGAACATCCTTCGAGTTATTCCAGCCTTATGAAACTGGTTAATTAACTTTAATGCCCAATTACAATGAACAAGGTAATGTATCATTCTTTGTGAGGACAAACAGGAGAATGGAGGAAGGCTGTTTCCGTTTAAGTATATATGAAGATAAGAAAAGGATAAAGGAAATCCGTGTAAGGAAATAAGTAATTGAGGAAGGGACTCGGCGCCACAAGCTCCGAAGCGAACATTATTTTTTGAACAACGAATATACAAAAGTGACCGTTACGAGGAGTACCACCGAAGGGAAGATTTACTTTGGACCTCATTCCGTCGTTTCCTTCAAAACACCTAAGTTATTAGTGTTTGAATAAATTTTTGTTGGTATAGAACTCTGCAAGGATTCTCCGAATGACCTCATATTTATAGTAAAATAAAATGCTGAGACTTATGCGTCCCCCTCCTTTATAACCAGAGGAAACGCACGAGGCCGTTTTTATAGATTACACCCTCGCCCAAACAACGTTGCAGTCGCTAACGTTAAATTCTTTAGTGGCTAGATTGAGTAGGTATTGATGAGATTCTATAATGTAATGCAACCAAAGGCAAAATAGTACCAATTCGAAGTGTAATATAAAGGGGGAATTATCACTGTGGATAAAATTAATTATCGTTGTCGGGGTGAATTAGAAACTGGGAAAAAATACTCTACATTTCGGGTTGTTTTTAGAGCCTGGCATATTCGCTAAATATAAGTAGCCGTAGGAAACTGTCATGTCATTAAGGATATAGACTTTAATCCTAGTCATTTTAGCGTAACTGCAGTACCTGAAGACGTCCTACTTACAATAATTAATGATGATATTAAGCCAATTCGTGAGGAATTGTATGAAGGTGGATGGTCTCTAATGAAACATGTATACAAGTGCTCACGCTCTTGTGGAGGAGGAAAAAAAAAAATTCTAAGACTTTGTAATAACCCTCTGCCAGGCGCGGCTGGTAATGGTTGCCCAGGCTCTCCAATAAATATTGAAGACTGCAATACACAAAGATGCCCATATGATTTTACAAAGTTGATTAAAGAAGAACTTCTTGAAACTTTTGCTCAGTAACCTACTGTTTACCGAAGATCAGAAGGTGACTCCATCATAGCGGCTTTTGATGTATCACCACTGTAGCAAAAGTTGTTTGAATATCACCCATATGGATAATTTGCATGGATGCACAATGGTAAGTTAGTTCCCAATTAATTGGAGCCAGATCTTGAGCTTCAAGGATTGAAGACAAGTCACTCTGGCCTGTGGAGATTGAATTACAGAGTCGCAGAATCTGGTGTCGTAGTATAAGACTTTACACTGTTTTACGTATTGGTGACTGTTGTAGATCCCATTGAGCCAACCTACATCATGACTGTTGGTGATATTTTGGAGTTACATTGCGATGCAGGTTTCTTTAATGATCTTTTTCCAGGGCGTTAAAAGGATGTGACATGGTTGTAGAATGGTACTATCTATAAGGAAAAGAGAGGCGAATATGAAATCTTTGATACCTTGGGTCTTGACCTTACCGTATCCAAATCAGGATTTTGGGAATGTCGTGTGAGATTGCATGGGTCGGGGTATAAATTCACAACTGCCTTTTACAAAGTGCACGTATTTGAGAAATACGTGCCCCCTGAGGAAGAAGGAGATTTTCCACCTCCAAAAGTTGATGAGGATGCTCCTGAAGACAACAGAACGAGTAATATAACTGTACCTAAAGTTGATGAGCGTAAGGAATTCGAGCAGAACTCGCAATTGGTGCAGTTATTCTTACTGTTGGCCCTTTTGACACTTGTTTCCTTCGGTTTAGTCATTTATTATCAGAAAAATAAAGCTGGTACACTTGTTACAGAACTGGTAATCCTCAGTGATCTGATCCATGATGAAAAATTCCCCACACCATTCAGCAGCACAAATGAGCAGTCGTCACCAAGCAGCGTAAGCACTCAGTCGTCACCAAGCAGCGTAAGCACTCAGTCGTCACCAAGCAGCGTAAGCACTCAGTCGTCACCAAGCAGCGTAAGCACTCAGTCGTCACCAAGCAGCGTAAGCACTCAGTCGTCACCAAGCAGCGTAAGCACTCAGTCATCACCAAGCAGCGTAAGCACTCAGTCGACAACAAGCAGTACAAGTTGGCAGCAGACAGACAGCAGCACAAGCAGTCGGCCGCCAAGACCGACGAAATCAAGATTTTACAGTAAACTGACATTGTAGGGTTGGCCTATAAGGTCACCCATCTAGCATTTATCTCGGTCATTTAAAGTCAGTAAATGATCTAGTCAGTCAGTCTCATAGGGTAGTAGAATGCTTAAATAGAACACTGCAACTTGTGAAGATAGAGAAGGGTAATAAGATGTCATACACACACATAAATCAATCAATGAATAAATAAATAAATATAACTATCCACTGGTCAACCCTGAGGAAATATATATACATCGACGGCCACCTTCAGTCGATGTCGACTATGGCATTATTGTCTCTACCCATTCCCGTATAAATAGAGTCAATGCCTGGGCAAAATAATGCGAGGAGCAAGCTGTTTCCCATGCAGCATGCTCCCTTTCTCCACCACGCAGTTGATGGATCCAAAGGAATTACGGTCAGGCACCGGCGGCGGCGCAGGAGTTGCCAGAACGAGGGCGCAGGCGCCTTTAGGAATCCGGCTCCGGATATTTCACCAGGGTTGACTCCCAAAGCCCTTTCATCTTATGGATACCACAAAGCAGTGAATAGGGTGGACTCACATAGCCTTTGTCCATACACGGACTGAACTGTAAGCCAGCAGTAGTGGATTAATTAGCTGTTGAAGAAACAAACAAAAAAACATACATACATATATAATATATATATATATATATATATATATATATTATCACACATAGACATGTATATTTATATATATTTATATTTATTTATATATATTCATATATATTATGTGTATATATATGTATTTTTTTTTGTATATGTAAATGTATATATAGAGAGATACGTGTGTATGTGTGTGTATTATATATATATATATATATATATATATATATATATATATATATATATATATATATATATATATATATATATATATTCTTTCTGTGGCATCACCGATGCGGTGTGTGACGAACCACTTGGCACCATGAGGGCCCAGAGATTGTCAAGGAATGTTTTCTCGGTTTACCTCGAGCTTGCTTGCCTTCAGTTTTACCGCTTAAGCAAAGGTTTATGGATTGCATGTCCGAAGAATTTGAGTTGTCGTGCTCGGATCAATTCTCTGTGGGGGTTCATTGCACCTAAGACAGTGGGCCAAGGCATTCTGAAAGGCTTGTCAGTTGGCTTGTATGTTTTCCATCTTGGATTTGGTTGTGGCATTTGGCTTGGGCTAACATCCATGAGTAACAGTGCCATAGTGATCACTTGTGACAGTATCATCGACACACCATCTGTTTCTCTCCACCAGAGTCACAGAGGCCAAGGTGAGGTCTAGGACTCCTCCTCTGACATGTGTTGGCTCCTGGGTATTGAGAAGAGTGATCTCGGGGAATGTATCAAGCACACTGACTATGTGATAGCCTGCCGCACCCGGTGCCCCTTATGATCACTCGGTCTTGTGTTGCAGTAGCACAGGCCTGGCTGATGTTTAAGCTCCTACAGAGTGGCCTGCTGTACACAGTGTACAGCTTAAGGGGGCCTCCGGCCAGGTGAATCTCAACAGCAACAGCAAGAGATTCAACATCCTCTCTACAGTGCAGTGCATCGACTATTGCGGATTAGGGGATTGTTGCTTTAACCAGGGTGATCAGTCCTCTTTTGCCAGCTGTGCTTGGCAGCATGAAGACATGATATCCTGAGAAATGAATAGTCCCCTTTATTAATGTCTCCTGAAGCATGACAATGTCAATGTTCCTCGATCGCAGTATTGCGTGGAGGATGGCATTCCTTGTATTGAAACCACTATAGTATGCTTAGATTGTGTGTTATGATGTTAATTGGTGTTAGATACATCTGAGTTCTCGCTGCTGAGGGTTCTTCATCTGATTTTGGGCTGTTTGTCAGGCTGTCCATGGGTCCACTGGGGGTTGGAGAGCCTTTGGTAGCTCTGACTTTTGTAGGCTTGGCTTTTCTCTTGTCAGGCTTTGTCTGTGCTAGCCTGTGAGGCCAGGGTTGGAGTAGGGAAGGTAGTCTCGTTCTGGGGTGAAGGTGTGGCTGGTTTGGCTCTGTCCAGCTTCCTTCCTTTCAGGACTGCAATAGTCTGGGTCATTGCAGTCATGGCGACTGGAGGAGGAGGAGAAGCTTCCTTCCTCTTAGGAGGTCGGGGAGCCTTTTTCCTTTTGTTCTGTCCCGAGACATGGTTGCTTGGGGGAACAGAAACAAAGTCTAGTCGCTTTCTAGCAACCTCTTGTCGCCTGAGGGCCGACTTCTTCCTGACAAAGCAAGCCAGGCTCCAGGCACAGTTGGGACATTTGGCTGTTGTGTCCCTTTGTTCTTCCTTGTATGCCTTAAGGCAGACCTCGGTGTTGTGTACCTTGCTACATACACCACATTTGGGCTTGGCTTTGTAGCTAGCCGTATTTTTGGCACTTAAAGTAACCAAAGTGGTTCAGGCACATAAGTTCTTAGGTTGTAGGTGCACCAGTTACCCAGATCAAGGGTAGTGATTGGGGCTCCTTTCAGTTTTACCAAGACTTGCCTGGTTGGGGTCTTCAATGAGACTGTGATGTAGCACCATCTTGACTCATATCGTCGGGATTCAGTGGTGAGACACACACTTTTCTTCCACTTATAAGCTCCTTCGTTCACTGCAGGAAATTCAGGGTAGCTTGATCTTTAGGGACAAGGATCATGCCCTGGTCTCTGGCAACCCAGAATGACAACCGGATTTTTCTCTGCATCTCCAATGTTCTCACCAGTTGGTAGGCATTGTCGAAGCCTTCAAGTTTAGAGGAAACCTTAAAGTTGGGAAACCCCTAGGGGGTCCAGACTCTCCCGCAGAGTCTGTCTCCGGCCTAGGTCGTGGAAGTAGCGGGTGTTTACTACTAATAAAACTAGCTCCATAATGTGTTGATCCCTTAAACCACACTGCAGACACCGGCTTTGCAGTAAAGGATGCCATACAATCCATGAGGGTAACAGATAACGCCTCCTCACTACAGGCAAAGGCAGTTGCGATCATGGGAGCCCTAGCCCATCTGTCCCTGAGGGAAGGACAAAGTCATTCTTCACAGAAATAGACTAGGTTACCAATGCGCATGACAGATCATACAAGCAACTGAATATCCAGAGGTGTTGCATGCATTCTGGTGAGCCGAACGCCACTCTTACGGAGTTGTGAGCTTACGGAGTTGTGAGCACACAATTTCTGAGACAGGGACCCCCCCACAACAGCCAATGGGCTGGTAAAGAAATTATACCGCATGCTTACACCATGGAGGCGTCTGCTGGCAATCCCGCCACCACGGTAAGCATCGAGTGAGTGTCAGAGAGCAAATTGAGACAGCCATAAATAGCTGACACTGGCCAGACCATATATATGGAAGGCACGGGCGAAGCTAGATCTTCGCCAATCTCAATCAATCAATCATCATATAATCGGAAAAAAAAGTGTAGGTTTCGCAGGGGCGGGAAACATCCTTCGATTCGCACACACGTATGTGTGCGGACCGGAGGCCTTTCCCACCTAAGCGTTTAGTTCACATAGGGAGGTTCTGGGGGAGCTCCGTTGACGACTGGGTGTCCTTGGCCACCATGGATGATTTGTTTGTGTTTGTGTGTGTGTCTATGATGTAGTTTGCGTTGTCTATGCGATCCCAGGTTCGCTTAATTTGTGTGTATGCAGTGGCTCTATGTTGTATGTTTGGTGTAGTGACTGTGTGGTGATTCTGTTGCGTATTGTATAGTGGTGTTGTTTATCCTGTATAGTGCTTTGTTCTGTATAGCTTGCATCTTGAGTTTCTGTGATTTAGAAATTGCAATCAGTGGAATGTGTGTGTGTGTATTCGAGTATAGGTCTTTTAACGATTTTGTAGAGTTGAGTTGGTGTTGTGTAGTATGAGAAGCGTTTGATTTTTTTGAAAGCTGTGCTTGCTTTATTTATTCGGTGTTGTGCGTGCGGGTGAGTACCGTTTCTGCTGAAATGTAAGCCTAGCATGTTTCCTGTGGCTGTGTCTGTTATGTCTATGTTGTTTATTATGAGTGGAGGTGGGTTGCCTCTTGCCACTGGTATGACTGTGAATTTGTGTTGGTCTGTATATTCTATTTGTTTTCGTGGGTGTTGATCGTGTTTATGGCTGTTTGTGTAGCTGCTTCCATGATGTTTTTGGATTTGGAGGGGTGTGATATGATTCGTGTGATGTATGCGTATACAGAGTAGTTGCTGAAGGGTGCTGGGGGTGGTAAACTGGCAGTGTAGAGGGTGTAAAGTGTTGGCGTGGAACTCCACTTCTGAAGTGGATGGGAGGGCTTAGGTAGGAACCAAGGTGGATAATGGCTGTTCTGTTGTCCAGGAAGTTGGAAAAGAGGCGTGTAAAGTGTGGAGGATGTTGTAGCTGTGTTATTTTGTGTTTGAGACCGTCATGCCAGACCTTATCAAAGACCTTGGAAACGTCTCATAGTATGATGTTGGCTTGGTGCTTGTTTGCGAGACTGATAGCGATCTCCTCATAAGCGAGGGCGATTGTGCTTCAGTCACTCTGTGTGGGCCTAGTGTAATGTATGTTCTTGTATTCAAAGTGTGTTTTAAGTCTGAGTGTGGTGGTCTTCTCAAGCAACTTCCAGCAGTAAAGTGGGTCGGAAGTTGGTCACCTCTTGAGGTGGCTTCCCTTGTTTTGGAATCAGAACAAGGGAGGCTTGTTTAATTTTTTTTTCAGGGAAGTGTCCTATTGCCAGGGCAGCATTGAAAATGTGTCTGAGTCTTGAGAATATGATGGGTGGAAGATGTTGCATGATGAGTTTCTTGATGTTGCTGGCTCCTCGTTATTGGCTCGTGTGTGTGCGTGTCTCATGTCTTCTGGTGTGATGGGGTGTGAGCAGGGCCGGATTATCTATAAGTTAGTATAGGCTGCAGCCTAGGGCCCCTCAAGCTTGAGGGGCCCTGCTTAAAGATTTTCAAATATATATATATATTTTTAAATGAGTATAATATTTTAATATTTTGCATTGCTGAATAATTAATTTAACTTAAAATAAAATTTTAACTATACAAAAGGAGGCCCAGGAGTCTGAAAATCCAATAAAAAAATGGCCCCTGTCGTGGCCCCTTATTTGGGATAAAGGGCCCCTGTTTGAGGCCCTGTATTTAAGATAAGGGGCCCCGGTTTGAAGCCGTTTATTTGAGATCAGGGGCCCCAGTGGCTCCCCGTCTGAGGGGGCCCCATAATTTAATTAGCCTAGGGGCCCCAAAAGGTCATAATCCGGCCCTGGGTGTGAGAGAAGGTTGTCTGGTGAGAGTGTGTTGAATGATATTGTTTGTGATGGGAGAATCAGGTGTTGCAGTTGCTGTAGTGATTGTCTTACCTTAGTTGAATATTTGTTGTTGTATATTTATGTGATCGTCTGTCTTTCCGACCCTATGAGTTTCCAGTACTTCATCCCGAAGACTTTAGGATCTTTTATGTTGTTGAATATCTCTCTTGTGAGTGTTTCCCGCTGCTGGGTGTTCCATCCCTGTGTTTGAGCAAGTTCCCGAAGGTGTCTGCACTGTATTTTTAATTGTTTTTAGACGGTGTGTTTCTCTGTAGTGTACGAGTGTTGGGAATGTTGTTTTGAGAATGTTTGCCTCACGGGAATTCTGTATGTCTGTGTACCACTGGTTAAGGTGGTGGTCTATGGTATGTGTGGGTTGCCCCTCGAGATCTAGAGTGTGTGTGTGTTGGGGTGCTTGTTTAAAACCTTCCCAGTTTGCATGTTTAAGGTGGTCTCGGGGAGGTGTAGGTACCACGATTAAGTTGGTGGAGAGTGTGAGTATCACGAGGATGTGATCGCTGGATGTGACATCGTCTGTGGATATGTGGTAGTTGAAATTTGCTTGTGTGTTGGCGTGAACTATGTTTGGTGTGGTAGAGCTGTTGGCACGTATGAATGTGGGTGTGTCTGGGGCGAGGTGGATGAGTCTGTCGTCGGAGATGAGTAAGGCGAGGCCTCTTCCGACGGCATTTGTATCTCTGTATCCAAAAAGTCTGTGGTGTGCGTTGAAGTCTCCCTTTATGTATGTTGGCTTTAAGTGTCGCAGGAGCTGAAAGAGGTCAAGTTGGTTTATGTAAGGTCTGCGTGGGGGGGGGGGGTTGTTGGCAGTGGCAATGATAATGGGTCCATGAGGGGTGTCTATTTCAATGGCCATGAGTTTTAGTATTTTGTGTCTGAGATGTTTGACAGGAGTGGCTACACCGTCATTGCTTTCGATTTTTTTTGTTGGATGTGTATGTGCTTTAGATGAATATTATTACTGTTTGTGGGCGTTTGAGTGAGTGTGAGTTTATGTGTATGATGTCAGGTCGTGTTATCTGTATTGGTTGCAGAGTTCATGTCTTCGTCTGTATGTCCATGCTAGTAAGTTATGTTGTACGATCGTGAGGCGTGAGTGTAACGTGTTGCGTGTTGCAGCCATGGATGTGTTGTACCTGCCATTCTGTAAGTGTTTAAGGTTTTGTTGTTTGATTTTTTCGATCATATCTGGCTGGATGAATGTGTTTCCTGCGTGCAGGTGTTGTGTGGTTTTCTGATTGTGAACGCGGTTTTGGTAAGGGGTAATTGCATAAATCCATTTAATTGTACCGCGTTGTATTTCATGTGTCCGTTGTTGGCTGTTAAGGTGTTTGTAACGTGAGTGGATATCATATGTTTTTGGGTTGAGGTCGTAACCGTCCTTGTGGCGAAGGGACTAATCATCGACTTCGGAGTCTGTAAGATCGTCTGTGTGTTTGTGGTGTACATGTGTTGTTTTGGGTTTGACTAACTGTGTTTGTTGTGGTTTTGGATGCTGTGGTGATTGCTTGTGCTTGTCTATTTTGGGTGTGTGTGGTCGTGCAGGTGATTGTGGGAGAATTTTGGAGATCCCCTAGGAGTCCCCGTTCCCAAGGTCCAGATCTGGTAGGTTATTCTTTTTTTAGTACTTTTTTTTGGCATGGTGTCTAAAACGAAGACCTGGCTCCATGATGTTTTGCAAATGGGCCTGAATCAGTGTTGTCATGATGCCTACAGAAAGGTCATCAGGTAGCTCGTTCTGGTTCTTTTTTTCTTTCTCTTTCTCTTACGTCACAAGGCCTTTTACAAGATCTGGCATGACGGGCTCAAATACAAATTAATATAGTTATAACTCCCGACACATCTCACGCGCCTCCACTGCAGCTTTCTGGACCATAGGACAGGCACAGTACGCATGGAAACCCACCTGGACGCTCTCTCCACCTCAGAAGTGGAGTTCCACAGGGAAGCGTTTTGTTGCCAACAATGTATATCATGTATACCACCAATCTGCCACAACATAACCTTACAGCAACTATATTTCCTATGCAGACGATATCACAGATTATCACACACCCCTCTAAATCCCAACACTTCATGAAACTCACAATAAAAAGAGCTATTCAGAACATCATCACCTTTGAGCACCATTGGAAAATACAGACAAACATCAACAAATTCAAACTCATCCACATCGCACGCAGAAAATCACAGTCAATAACAGTCAATACCACTAACATCCGATACACAAACAGAGGCAACATTTTCGGATTCCACCTCACAAACACCGGATACATCACACACATCAGGCAAAGAATCACACAAGCACAAATAACACTCACCAAACTCAAATGCTTCTCATGCTGCACACCACGTACAAAACTCAGACTACAAAACAACCGTCAGACCAATTCTTGAATACACTGCTATCCCACTGGTTGCAATATCAAACTCACAAAAATACAAAATACAATAAGTACAGAACAAAGCTCTACTCCGAGTACACACGCAATATTTCGAGAGCAAATTTCCACAGAAACTCTTCACAGAACATACAGCATTGAGCCACTAAACACACCCATACACAGACGAGCTAAAACCGGTCCAGACTACGCGAAGAAGAACACGAACACTACAGCATCATTGACAAAAAAAAAAAAAAAAAAAAAAAAAAACGCACAAATCACACCTGGTGGTCCAGAACACAGAAAACATTACACCCCCACCCATATACGCACACCCACACGATATCAGATATGACCATGCTTAATTTTAAGGACTAACTGTAAGGTTGCTGTTAGAAAATAAATGAATAGATGAAATCAGAAGTCACCCTCAGAATCCCCAGAGGATTGGCTAATCCACCCCACACAGCTTAAAACATGAATGGCAAAGAGAGCGACCATCGGCTCTGCCAGCTCACATACGTGCGGATTAGGATTAGCCAATCACAGCAGCGCTGTTACCACGGCGTATGTGTACACACACACACACACACACACACACACACATACATATGTCGTGGCCAGCTTCGTCATCAGACGATTTTCCCGTCATTGATCTACTATCACCCTCGTGTCGTGGCGAAACGCTTTTTTATATATTCACGTGAAATTGTCAAAGGGTAATAGATACCACAAGGTAGAGCATGGGGTCCACATTAAAGAACATTATACTTGGCCATTTTGATGCTTTTCTATATTCCGTTCATTCAGTTCCTGTTCTTAGTTTGATATTTTCGTTACTTGTTTTTATTTTGATTATTTACCTTTTGGTTATTAGTATTTTCATTCTAATTAATTCTTACATTCTATAATTAATTTTAGACAGGTTAGTTTTTACGTTTAGGGTTGTCTTTTATCATATTTCACATGCAATTTTACTTTTTGAATTTAAAAAACCGTGTGAGTACCGTCGGTCAAGGAAATGGGCGGCGTCAAAGTATATCTGACCACCTTAGATGGTTACGGTCGGGTCTTCTGCTTGAGGGGTGGCTGGGGAAAGGAGGCCCGAAAGATAGGGTTCAGCTGGCCGGAGGAAGTGGTCGTGTACGCGTGGGGGTAGACAGGGCGCAGTGGGCAGGCTGACGGTGAGAATCATTACTAGAAAAAAGTATGTACTTTTTAAACGCTTTCTATTTTATCTAGTTCTTAATGCTGAAGTACCCCCCCCCCCCCCCATGGTTCACCTATTTATTATTTTACTGTTTTCATTATTTGTGATTTTAAATATATGTTCTCCAGATTTGGACCTTTATTAATGTTGTATTGAGTTCCTCGCTAAACAGTGATAATTAGTATAATGGTAAAGGAAAGTAAATGGAAATATGCTGTGGAGTTAGAAGGATTGGTAACCTGGAAATATAGTGAAAATATAATTCATTTGTGTACAGAGATTTCACAGGTGATCATCTTGCACCCTTGATTAATAGAATACACACGTATAAATGTAAACAAAAAGAACTAGACAGAACCGATAAGTAACGAAAAATGATTAAGACCTTCAGTAATAACAAATGAAAGAAATAAACCATCTTCAACTTTGAAATAATAAGATTTAGTGGAAAAAACATTGCCCCCTTAAACAGTAAGTAGGCATAAAATTAAAGTCCAGGTACTAAAATAAAACATATGATTCATATAAACGACATTCTCTTACCGGAGGATTTGTTTTCCAACAAATCAGAGCAGGTATGCATGCTAAGTCTAAAGAGGAGACAAGCGATTTGCCCGTTTGGGCGCCTGATCAATAAAGACCTCGCTCGTTAATTTGACTGTTACCAGAAGAATTTCGTACAAACGAACAACGTCCGTATTACACAGAAGGATTTTACGTAAAAAGGTGATTCTTCGTTTACACCTTTCGTCGTGGTTCCTCGTACCTGGGAGGTATAGAGGTTAACAGAAAATAAAAGAAAGGTAAGTGTAGTGTACGGCTGCGCACTCGGCGACTCTAAGGCCGATCTCGCCAGGACTGATATCGTTCTCGGGCGCCAAGTGATTGAGACCGGGTCTTTACCCTGACACATGCCTGCCTCCTCTACCACGGAACAAAGAATGCTGCCTTTGGCTTGGACAAATCAGAGGCTGGTGCTTCACCCGGCATTCGCGCCTCGCCCACTTGACTCGAGTGCGACTGCATAAGCCGTGGCCAATGCCATACGAGCCGTCAGACGCGGTGTTAAGAACTAATGAACATGGTTATTTTTATAACCAAAGAACGTATTTTAAACCAAGTCTCGTTACTTGGATGGCGTTGAAGTCGCCAAGAAAAATAAAGATTTATTTATTTTCTAATTCTAATTCGTAAATAGGTGCAGTCCGAAATGCACAGTTTTTTGTGTATTGCCAATTTTCCAAGGTATCCTTTCCTTTATTTATTTTTTTCAATTATTCTAACTCTTCGGCGACGCTTTTAAAGTGTCAATATAAACCCTGAAGAGAGTAATGGTTTTTACATATTTTTTTTTTCTCTCCCTCTCTTTTTTTATGGTTGTTCATGCCCTTTGGCTTGTTTGGACTACCGAACTATCGAGTTGGTCTTCCGATGCTTTGCGTATCTTCTTCTTTTCGCGCCATGCTTAGGGTATAAATACCCATGGTTTTGTGAGGGGAAGACTTTTTGACTCGTGGTCGAAACTCTGATGAGCGAACATCTTGTTGAAAACGCAGCAACAACAAATACAAAGTCTTGTGCCACAAGAGCTACCCTGGAGCCCGGGGCCTCTCGTCTCGCTTGACATTGTTGTTTCGGAATTCGATAAAGTAACTGAAATAAAGTAAAAAAACTGTAATTACAGATCCTTGCTCACTTTATAGTGCTTTGCCAGCACCTTCAGTGCTCTTGCTTTTGCAGGTGACACGAGGCTACAGTAGGAGAAGTCAACCCCACCTCAAACCCGCACCTCTCTTCTACACTAGGGTAACCCTTGCGGCTTTGACCCCTGGGTAAGAAGGCCCAGTAGCCTGGGGCTTCCTTTGGGCGCACTTTTTCTTTTGTCCTGAATTCTTTTCATCTTAATGTGACTTTCCTGAGCCCACCGGAGTTCCTCGTGAACTCCCGTATTCGCTTGGAGGATGGGCATTGAATTACCGTCCTTCGCCTAGGCAAGTTCGGCGGAAAGGAAGTGTCCTCCACATAACTCGATCCCTCTGTGCTACTGGAGAACGCAACCAGGCTTCCACTTGGGGGTAGAGGACGGAAAACTGCCTTACTCTCTTAGCTATTGCAGTAAGGTTGATATCAAAAGTTAAGAGTTTTTTGTCCCTTCAGGACTACGATTTAGAGACAAGGGGTCGGACCTGGTCCGATACCCAAAATTAATGATTCCCCGGCTACCCCTTCAATCGCTTTTGAACGTGAACCCCTTTATCATCAAAAAGTTCCTTGCTGGTCAAGTGGACGGCGATTTTGATTTTGTCAAAAAATGCGAGATGGAAGCCTCCTTGTTAAAGTGCAATATAACTCCCAGATAAAGGATTTACTTGAGCTGACGCAAATTCATGATCTCCGAGTTAGAGTATTCCTATTGGCCCAAATACCTGTAAGGGATTAATCTTTCACAGGGATTTGAGGACGATGAAAGAAAGTGAAATTCTCGAGAGCATGAAGGACCAAGACATAGTGGGCGTTCATTGTATGGCCAAGAAGGATGGGAATGTGCGAACGGAAACTGGACTGAACGTGTTCAAGTAAGACCTTATGTCCAAAAGCCAATGTATTGTAATAGATGCCAAAAATTCGGACACCTCATTAATATGTACTGATAAAGACACTAATAAATTTGTTTGCCGTAAATGTGCTGAAGCCCATGACACCATCACATGTACTAGCCAGATTTCAAAATGTGCTAACTGTGGAGGTCCACATCAGTCAGGGTCTGCTGAGTGCAGCATCCTAAAGAAGGAGACTGAGATATTAGCACATATGAGAAAACATGAAGTTAGTTATACTGAAGCTAAGAGGAAATTGGAAAGTTTGACACACAAACCCGATACTTCCTATACTGCAGCAGTAACTAACATCACCCCTAGAGCAAGTAATGTCAGTCAACAGCTTGCAACTAAGGATAAAGAAATTGCTGAACTCAAACAAACTGTTAAAGAATTAAATATTAAATTTTATCAATTGACGAAATTGGTCGATCAAATGGCTGCATCAACCCAGCACAAACATCTTAAGGAAGCTGATACCGAATCACAGTCCAGAGCGCACCTCCCCGTCCGGGCTGTGAGGACTTCGCCTGGCTCGCGATCGGTTTCTCGGGAGAGAAGCAGATCGCAATCTGTCAGTCGTCTCCCTCGCCAGGAGGTACAGGACATGGAGGCTTCTGTCTCCAAACCATCCCGTGAGAGGTCCCGGGGAGAGAGGGAGAGGAGGCGCCTCCCTCCCATAAAAAGAAAATTAAAACTGGTGGACAAGACACTTCCAGACCCCATAAAACGTAATCTTCGCGTCGACCATTATACAATGGAACTGTCGAAGTCTTAGATCTAAAGTAAATGACCTTAAATTATTAGCCTCGTCCTATGATCCCGATAATATAGTTCTCCAAGAAACTCCTTTAACAAACTTCGTCTCTGACGAGGTCGTATCGCTGAGGAACTACCATTTATGTCGGAAGGATCGTGAGGGTAGGGGTGGAGGTGGAGTCGCCATGTACATCCACCAAAACCTCCCTTTTACTGAAGTGACTATTGATTCTACTTTGGAGTTTGTCGCATGCAAAGTAAAAATTAATGGCACGTATCTGGCTATATGTTGTTTATTGTCCACCTGATAAAGTGATAATCTATGATGAGCTCTTTGCTCTTCAGGAACGTCTGCCACAAAATAAAGTAATTTTAGGTGAGTTCAATGCTCATCATACGTTATGGGGTTCCCTGCAGGTGGATGGTAGATGTGAGCAAGTAGTTAAGCTGATTAATGAGTCTGATTTAGTCCCTCTGAACGAAGGTAGTCCGACGCGGGTGGACGATAATACCGGTAATTTGAGCTTTATTGATTTATCACTGGTCTCTTCATCAATAGCAGCCAAGTGCCTGTGGCACAGCATTGACGACTCGTTGGGAAGCGATTATCTTCCTATTTTGATTTAATATTCATGCGACACAGTGAGAACGCCTTAACGTAAAAAGAGCAGACTGGGTCGCCTTCACAAGGAGCGTCAAGCTCGAACATGTTGGAGAAACCATTGATGATAGAGTAAACAATATTCAGAATTCGATTATAGAAGTAACATTGCCATCCATTCCTAAAACTTCGACAGATAGCATTAAGCATAGAATTCCACCAGATAGCCGCAGGGCGCTGTGCCGACGCAATAAGGCCTACAAGCTTTTAAAAAATAACATCACTTATGAGAACTTTTGCAACTACTTTCAAGCAAAAGCTAGGGCTCGTAGAGTAATAAGACAAGCAAAAAGAGACTCCTGGCAGAGCTTTGTCTCTACAATTAACAGCAATACCAAAATATCAGAGGTTTGGTCCACTGTCAATAAAATCAATAAGAAAAAACATCTTTCAAAATTTACATCATCATTGACGAGGGTAACAATTTAGATTCACCTAGAGACATTGCTAATGCACTCGCCAGGCAGTTATCTCATACAAGCAGCTCAGCAAATGATTATCCCGCATTTCTGACCATCAAGGAAGCGGTTGAGCTGCAACCTATTCACTTTGCCACAGATGAGCTTATCCGAGCCCTAGAAGCCTGTAGAGGAACATCTCCAGGCTCCGATGAAAGTCGATATAAGATGATAAAGCATCTTAATCATGATGCCATGGTTACGTTGCTAGAAGTGTACAATGATATTTGGAAAAGCCACACTTTTCCTAACTCATGGCACTTTGCCCACATCATTCCCGTAATGAAAGGAGGGGGTAATCCCAGATTTGCCATTTCCTACCGCCCAATTTCGTTGACAAGTTGCTTATGCAAGGTCATGGAACGAATTGTTAATTCAAAAATTACTTCCAACAAATTAATAAAGATTTTTCACTATAAAATATACTATCAGGTGATGAAAAAATCACCAGTAAAGTAATCACTTTTCTTAGGGAGACAAAACTTTATGACCTTATATAGATTGATAGAATAAATAGAATCCATTGGCTTAATAACCTTGGCCACATGCCGCTGGTTGATAGCCACGAAATCCAACAAAGAAAGAAGAAAGAGGGGAAGACAGTTCAGTCCTGACTTCTATTGTATACAGTGTTCCCGCTCCCAGTGTTATTTGTGCTCGCTTTGGAATTGCCTCGCTTCGCGCCAGGATTGACGAATTCGTGTTTTCGCAAAGTTAAGTACCTGGAAATCAAAGGGTCAGAAAATAAAAGGACCACTTCACATATAAGGGACATTGCTTGAGGATCCTTACCTCCAGTGTGCCATTTAATGTTTTAAACTGAGTTATTACTGAGTTATTTTCTCTCTCCCCAGCTTGAGGATCCGTACCTCCTGGAAGAAAGGTCCTCCACAATCTCGCCCATATTTTCAGGGCCATTTTAGCTTGTCTTTGCCGTTTTACTATCTTACTTTGTCTTGGTTGATTCCTGCCTAACCGTGTGGGTGTTCACGCAGTCTTCATGATCTATGTCCTTTTGGTGTTATTTTATTTTATTTTTTTTACTTGGCGTCTGATGCTAAATTGTTTCTTACACTTCGTGTTTCTTTCGTTATCTACACAGTTGCTTTTATTCAGAGTTCCTCAGCACTATTTTTTTTAAAATTAATCTCCATTCTTGGTTGGGGATTAACTTGTTTAGATTAGGGTTTGGTGTATTTTCGCGCTAATACTCTGCTTAAAAATACTTATGGAGTGGGGACGCGAACTTAGGGGTAAATATGTGTTTATGAGTTATTTTTGAGTACATCTGGTGTTGGTTTTCACGTGCATCACCCCCGCTTTGAATAAATTGGTGATGTTCACATATATGAAAATTTCTCGTGACTGAATTATTTGTAGACCTCCCTAGTGAGTGTAACTTGCTCAATAAATATACCGTCATAGAGCTTTCACTCAGTCCCAGTCAGAGGAAGACAAAAGACATCTGTGACCACTTAAGTTCTGGTTCTGACTAAAGCTGAATGCTTGAAACATTCTTGGGCTTGGGTCTCCTAATCAGGACATTGCTGGTTACTCTATCTCGCAACCCTGAAAGGCTGTAAAAAATGCCAGATGAATCTGAATATATTAAGCTGATATTCTAGAACAGATCATAATTTTTGCTATACCTGGGTTCCCACTTCCAGCAGGTGGAAGCTGTAACCGAAGGGAAGAGGAAGAATTCTATGATCTTGCATTTTTCTTCCATACACGTCCATGCAGACACTCAGCCTACGCTATCACCCTTTTCATATTTACACTTTACACATCCGATATTCAGCCCACACATTCATAACACCTACACAACACACACGGTTCCCGAACCTACTAATCGGGTGGTGGCAGCGTGCCGTAGGCCTGGAACCGTACATTTGTTCATTGCAGGCGCATCTCTTCCTGAATATTTTTTTTTGAATTCTCGGTTGAGCCCGAACTCAACCAGACATATGAAAATCTACTTGGTCTACGCCCCGCTACAGTAAGAAATGAGACCTCGGGAGGGAAATCGAATAGTGAATTAAGAGCTTCCTAATTACGCCTGAGTATAGTCGAGGCTTATCATTCATATCACGTCTTCTTTGTTTACTTCTTTATTCTAACATACTTAAGCTGCATCATGAGGAAATATAAAACTGAAACCAAGGAAAATATACGATATATACCTTCAGATAATCGCTGTTATTATTGCCTGTAAAATCAGTCCAGTGTGCAATTTGCCGGAATGAGCTAGAATCTAAAATTACTTTAGTGTATGCTCAGTTAGCTACCGTATTTTTTTTATTATTATTTTTTTTATTATTATTATGATCTCCTTTCACCAGCCTACCATTTTCTAATATCCCCCCCCCCCCCCACACTCTCAGCCACCACCAAGTGACGTCATAGGCCTTAATGCCCAAAGCTGCGCAGGACTCTGAAGCAGGGCACAGTGTAACTTCGCCCGGGGCTTCCATATAAATGCCCCGGTGCTCTAATACAGATACAAATACAAATAAATTAACAGGTAAAGGAGGGGAAGCGACAAAAGAGGGGGGGGGGGGGAGAGAAAGTAAAGTTTAATTACATTTCATTGTTTTCTTTATTTTTGTAAATTTCCGTTTATAATTTTATTATCAAACATAACATGAACTAAGGCAAACGAAGAACAATATTTAGAATTTTACTTTTAATTATTTTATTTTTTTTCATTTTTACTTTATTATAAAGAGAACAAGAAAAAAACGACTGACTCTTTATCTATTTTCATCTTATATATGTATATATATATTATGTATATTATATATATTATATATATATACTATATATATACTATATATATACTATATATATACTATATATACACTATATATACACTATATATATGCTATATATACTATATTTACTGTATATACTATATATACTATATATATACTATATATACTATATATATACTATACTATATACTATACTATATACTATACTATATATATACTATATATATATATACTATACATATATACTATACTATATACTATACTATATATATACTATATATATACTATATATATACTATATATATACTATACTATATACTATACTATATACTATACTATATATGTACTATATATATACTATAAATATACTATATATATACTATATATATACTATATATATACTATATATATACTATATATATATATATACTATATATATTATATATATATCATATATATATTTTATAACTAATATATCAGTGAACTAAAACAAACAAGAAACTAGACACGTGTTAATGGGTGCGAAGGGGAGGGAAGCTAGATAGAGTTAAGGAAGAGCAGTGAGTGATGATGAGGCAAGCGGTGAGTAACATGGGTTGATAAATAAGGTGAAGATGGTCATAAACATCGAAATTGTAAATCATTGCGGCGGACGAATCAGGCTGTACGGTTTATCATCTTTAGGGTTATTTTAAGGTATGGCAACTTTGGGCTGACTGTTGCATGACTGTTGCAAGAAGATGGGGAGTCTAACGCAGAGCATGTGAATATATTAACGTATATAACAAGTATAACGTACATACAGGTGGCAATAAAGTGATAAGATCATAAGAATTGAACAAAAGAAGAAACAAAAACGATTTGACTGAGGTATCTGAAACACAATGGAATAAGCGAGTTGCAAGGAAAAAACAAAATAAAAGAAACACGAGGTGATAAACTGTTCTGTAGAGACACATTAAAAACGAAAATGGTTTTCATAACATGTATATAAGAAATAGGTGGCTCTTTTTATACTCTTTAGTAGTATTTTTTTCTTCCTTTTTCTCGGTGGACGTATTCATTTGGCAGGCATTTTTTTTTTAACTGCCGTGGCGGGGAATTGAACCCGGGACCACGAGGGTCGGAGTCCAGTGCCCTATCCACTGGGCCATCGCGGTAATTGTAAAACCATGCCTTCTAAATTACGCCCTGTATGCAAGGAATGGCCGGGGTTACCATCCATTATCGGCGAAGGATTTGAATGCAAGTCGGCAAGATTGCTCGACGAGATCGCTACCGCTGCACCACTTAGCACACACACACACACACACACACACACACACACACACACACACACACACACACACACACACATATTGTGTATATTCATATAAATATACATATATGTACATACATATAATTCATATTTATATAAATACAGGGATGTTATATATATATATATATATATATATATATATATATACACACACACACACACATATGCACATTGCACACACACACACATATATATAAATAATTATATATATATTTTTTTTAACAGCCATTCATTCCACTGCGGGACATTAGCCTTTTTCACTGCACTATTGAGAGGTTATATGGGAGTGTTTTCCTTGCCTGACTGGATGCCCTTCCTGATCAACCGCGGTTCGGCGTGCTAGCACTTGTGCCACGGCGGTGACTTCCCCTGCGATACCTGCGTTTGACTTCTCAAGGCGATATGTCGTTTTCTCGGGCTCGAGCCAGCAGTCAGAGCGCAGGCATTTTTACGACTGCCGCAACGGGGAATTGAACTCGGGACCATGAGGGTCGGAGTCAAGCGCTCTAACCACTGGACCATTGCGACAGTTTTCAACAGCCATTTATTCCACTGTAGGGCATTGGCCTCTCTCAATTCACTATTAAGAGGTTATTTGGCAGTCCTACACTTTTCTGATTGGATGCCCTTCCTAATCAACCGTGGTTTGGCGCGCTGACACTTGTGTCATGGCGGCGACTTCCCTTGCGACACCTGCGTTTGACTTCTCAAGGCGATATGTCGTTTTCTCGCTGTGAGATCGAGCTCGAGCTAGCAGTCGGAGCGCAGGCATTTTTACGACTGCCGCGGCTAGGAATTGAACTCGGGACCATGAGGGTTGGAATCCAGTGCTCTAAACACTGGACCATCGCGGCAATCGCACACATGCGCGCGCGCATGCATATATATATATATATATATATAAATGTGTATATATATACACACATGAATATTCAAATGGAACAACGAAAGGAAGTACAGAACACACGAATATGCCGAAGACACGTAACTTGGTCCTTCTACACAGGTGATTCATGATCAGTACCACAGAATTCGGCACTTAGATATACCATGCAATTCTGGAAGATCCTTTAGAGAATGCTAACAAGGGTGCGGTCGATCTCATATTTATCTCTCTCTCTCTCTCTCTCTCGCTCTCTCTCTCTCTCTCTCTCTCTCTCT
The DNA here is from genome assembly GCF_019202785.1 of Penaeus chinensis. Taxonomy (NCBI): domain Eukaryota; kingdom Metazoa; phylum Arthropoda; class Malacostraca; order Decapoda; family Penaeidae; genus Penaeus; species Penaeus chinensis. Next base: position 19,852,956 of record NC_061828.1, on the reverse strand, counting down.
CTCTCTCTCTCTCTCTCTCTCTCTATATATATATATATATATATATATATATGTATTGATGTATTTATATAAACGTATATACATGTAGACCCCCCCCCCCCCACACACACACACGTATACGCACAAACATACACACATACATAAATATGTACATATATATACATATGTATATATATACATATATAAAAAAATATAGTGCCCTTATTGCTTTTCCCAATTTCTTGAGGATTGATGAAAACTCTCTGCCAAAGCTGTCCTTTATTTTTTTTTTCCTCATTTAGCTTGTTTTCTGCAACAACAGACAATATTTCTTCTAAATAACCTTTCAATAATAACATAACAAATTTAGTCAAACAGATCAACTTATTATTTGCAATGCTTTTCTATCATAATATTGACTAGTATTTCCCACCAGGCAAAATAGTCATCGACGATTTGATAATAATTCATAAGATAGGGCACTGTTATAGGTGCATATAAAATAGTTGTAGCTAGCGTGCCTAATTTATGTTATTCTGTATATATATACATTTTGTAATTATGCATGATAAAGCCATTCTGATGTGTATGGTCAGTTATACGTTCAATAAACATGCTCAAATTCACTATAGTATTTGCATGATGAAAACATTTCGATAAATAATGACTGCCATAACTTCGTTCCTTTGACTTCCCACCTGGACTCTGTAACCTTATCTCAAGTTTCCCAGTCGGAGATGAAGCTACACCTTAGTGCCACCCTCAACCCACGCCAAATCCCTGTCGCCCATACCCTTGAGAACTGTTGTACGTATCCAAAACCATATTACTAAATGGCGGGTACTACAGGTATCATTGTAGGTGTTGGTCGCAAGCGTGACTTATTGGTTAAGACACCCAGTGGTGGCATATATTGGAGAAACAGGCGATTCCTGCTACCTGTCCCCCCACCACTTGCCTCTACGCAGCCACAATGCAACCAACCTGCACTCAAGAAACGAGTTCGCTTTATCCTGCCTCCAAGACACAGCTTTTGTTTAAATAAGTGAAATAGTGTTACACTGTTTTGCACCTCATTTACACTAAAGCAGAGCAATCTTTCC
>NC_061828.1:19841874-19846874 GCF_019202785.1 Penaeus chinensis | reverse complement strand
GCTCATGTAATGGAACAAACGACCTGCTGCATAAGACGGGTGAATCCTTCGACATCAGCTTATACATTGATACAACTTGTGCTGTGTTTTTTTCACATATACCTTCAGTCAAAATCAGACATCATCAGGAGTCCAGACAATGACTCGAATAAGAAACACAAGACTTGCATATTTCTACTGAAGATACTTCGGAATTCTAAGGAATGTTATGAAAGAGGGCATTTGAAGGTCAAAACAAAGAAAATACCAATAAGCTTTATTTGAGATGTTACAGCACGTTACGTTACACAAAGCACATTTCAACAAGGGTGCATAGAAACTGAAAGACAACCAGAACAAGCATTGAATCTGGTGTCAAACAGTCGTGGGAATGTTTTAATTGGCAATAACAATTTACGGTCATTAGTGCCAAAAAGTGCAGGAATTAAATTAAAATTAGTTGTTTTTATCAGTGGGGCTTCTGATATTTTTTCTTCATACGAATTTAGGAATATATTTTATTCAAATTAAGCTAAAGGCTTCCATCGTGTTAGTAAGATTCCCTAGCGTACATGACATTAAGTTTGTGTCGGTTTTTTTTTTTTTTTTTTTTTTTTTTTGTCAAGGCCCTTTAAATTTGCTTTTCATATTCTACCCTGTGTTTGCGTCTGTTCGCCATGGCTCGTCGGAGAGTATAAGACGTCCAGCACCTCCCTCCCCCCAAGTTCTCCCTCCCTGATCAAAACATCCTACGGAAAAGACGGCAGTGGCGAAACCCTCACACTTCTGCATAGTGTTTGAAACCTTTCTTAAGGAGGTTTTAACATCATGTTATTTTCAGATTGAGGTTTTGACTATGGAATAAACGTCCCCCTGGTAGCCTAGGTTGCCTTATATCAAGTTTTTCCTCATACTCAGAGGAAGAGAAGCCAGGTCATGTGGAGAAATTTCTAATTGAATGAAATATTCTGTATGTCGTATTAAACGTCTGAAATGAACCACAGCCACAATGCTTTACTGTTTTTCAATAGTACTGTGGATGTGCTCCATTTTACATCCGTGTACACGTTCTTGGGTTTGTGTTGATTACGTCTCTTTATCAGCAGATGAGGAAACAAAGCTATAAAGTGCTATGCGAATAATGTCCATGATAAAGCTATGATTGATAGAAGTGAACGATTAATAGAATAATTAGTAACAATGAAAAACGAAACAGTTGATAAGATAAATTTACAAAAGGAACAAGAAACGTATGGACAGCTAAAAATGTTTGTATTACCTGACCACACATGACACTCAGAGTGACTTGGTGTGACCCGTGCCCCTGCACTACCGTGGGTCAGAAATGCCTTCAGTATGTCCCATCAGGCAAAATAATCATCTACGATTTGATAATAATTCATAAGATAGGGAACTGTTATAGGTACATATAAAATAGTTGTAGCTAGCGTGCCTAATTTCTGTTATTCTGGAGATATACATTTTGTAATTATGCATGATGAAACCATTCTAATGTGTATGGTCAGTTATACGTTAAATAAACATGCTCAAATTCACTATAGTATTTGCATGATGAAAACATTTCGATAGGTAATGACTGCCTTAACTTCGTTCCTTTGGCTTCCCACCTGGACTCTGTAACCTTATCTCAAGTTTCCTTTCAAAGCGTAAATGTTTGTCAAGGTTGACGGTGTTCTAAACCCTCCCTCCTCTCCAGTGGTCTTCCTCATGCAACACTGCATGCCTGTTCTTCTTTCAGATCTTCACTTCTCTCCAAATCGGCGCCAATGTCTGTGCATCTGATTACTCCGACCTTGACTGAATTTCGAACTGAGGTGAACAGAATTTAGCCATTTTCAAGGCACGAAAACTCCTTCTGAGAATGTCATACTCAGTGGTGGTCTTCTGGATCCTCCGGATTACATTTTAGGGGATTGAGATTACATCTAGGCTTTCGAAGCAACCTCACATAGCCACTATAGCCAAGTCTGCCTCCAAGAAGCTAGGAATTCTGTTCAGATGTCGTCGACATTTTGCTTTCACTTCAGCTCTATAAAGGTTTCAATCGTCCATAAATGGAGTCTTGCTCTCATGTTTGGGACTACTCATCCAGCAGCCACCTTCTTGGCAGTATTCAGTCTAAACACACTCCCTTTAACTTCTAATTTTGAACCTCTTTCTATTCGACCCCAGGAAGCTTATGCATCCCTCTTCTACAGACATCATTTTGGCCGTTATTCCCAAGAGTTTAGTTGTGTTGTCTCCTCTAAGGATAAGTCCGATATGCGAAGCTGAGCCTCGCCTGGGCTATGCCTATGAGGGGAGCCCGGCCTGTGTCGACTAATGTCGACTCGCTAACGTGTGTCAGCTGGTGCTGACTCGGATTAGTCCTTACCCGCCGTGGTGCCCAGCCACAGCAGTAATCTCCAGGCGACAACTGCAACTTCTCGCACCTGGGCGGGGTGCGACCCGCCGACCCCTCGGATGAGAGGCCGACACGTTACCACTGTACTAGCCCGGAGGCTTTGTCTCCTCTCCCACTGATCTCTCTATATATATTAGTCTGTACTTGCCATATATAACGATGTCATCATAGATCCAGTGCTACTCGGATATTGTTTAATTTCACTATTATATGGTAACATCGTTCATCCTACTCAGGGGGAGCCATCTTGCAAACACCAGTCGCACATCTGCTGTCCACCTTCCAGAATAAATCAAAATTCCACTTGTTATCTGTTTCATAAGAACCTACAGCTACTACATACTCACACAATAAATGGCGCAAAAAAGTTGCAGCTTCAAGTGGATATAGATAAACGTAGTGCCTCATAAATAAACTTGATCATAACTTTTATGAAGTGCATCGAACACTGCAATGTGCTGGGGCTTGCCATGCCAATTTTCTATACCTTCCTAAACTAAAGCGTTTCACTACCCTCCGTTTCGAAGAAAACTTGAATTTAAGGGGAAACACAAATATTTTTTTTTCTGACTCTATCGACAAAATGGGTAAGAAATCAGACAAAGCACAGCAGCATTTGCCTTCACATAAGATATTAGAAATTCTCACATAGCAGGAAGAGGCAAGAATAGAGTGTGAAATGCAAAGGGAACACGAATAAGGAATGAGAACGCATGGAGCATGAAGCTTTTTTTTTCCAGGCAGTCAATGACAGGCTACAGCCTATGCAGCACGCCTCCCCGACTCCTGCAACCCCACAGTCATGTACAGTTACACAGATTGCACCCATATGTTCACTGGCCACCCCACTTGCACTTATATCTACATCAGTTGCGACTGCACCTGAGCCTCACAATTAGTAGCACACCAGCAATGACACTGCCCAGTAAGGTCATTCCATCTGTTGCATGTATTCACCGTGCATTGGCGCTTCCTCGCCCAGCTCCTTTGGAAACCGAGGCTTCTTTCCTTGGAGACCTTCATGGAAAGAACATTGTCATCAACAATATAAGCTCTCACCGCTCGACCTACAAGCGTCTTCAAGAAAGGCGGTGATCACCTCATGATAACAGCTGATCCTGGTTCAGAGATGACTGCAATTGGTCTTCCTCACCTCAAACAGCTAGGTATGAACGTGACACACCATTTGCCATCTTCACATGTAGCCAACGGAGGCACAACGCTGGAATCCATTGGCTGATTTCATGCTGAGCTATGTTTCTTTGACTCACCGATCGAAGCTGACATTGAAGTTCATTTTGTTTTTTCCAGTGCTGTTCTATCTTGGTATCATTCCCGTGAGTTGGGCATTTTACTTTCACATCATCCTTAACCCCTCACCAGATTTAACAGAGCTCGCTTTAACCTGCCTCCAAGACACAGCTTTTGTTTAAATAAGTGAAATAGTGTTACACTGTTTTGTACCTCATCTACACTAAAGCAGAGCAATCTTCCCTCTATGAAAGAAAAGCGAAATAATTTATGTGCTCTCATGTATGTGCCAAAAGTACACAGTGCTGCAATTATTCAAAGTGTAATCCTTATGTTCAGTTTATTACGAGTTGATTATATTTGTTTCACTCAATATTTCCAATGGAAGTCTATTTCAACTAGCATTGTGTATAAGTCAAGTCACAAATATGCCTTTGCGACCCCTGAAGGGGGGGATGATCTGTGTATATTAGTCCATATTTGTCATATATTACCATGTCATCAAAGGTCAATCTAGTGTTACTCGGATAATGTTTAATTGCACTATTGTATGGCAAGATCGTTCACCATACTCAGGGGTAGTCATCTTGTAAACACGACACCTTCCAGAATAATCCAAGATTCCACTTATTAGCTGTTTTACAAGAACCTGCAACTACTACATTGTCAGGGTTTGTTTTAAGAAATCAGAGCGGCCAGGTCAACGGAAACACACCAGAGAAAACATACACAAGGTTTTAATGCAAAAGAGTACTATTTACACTAAACAAACACAGGATATTTACAAACTGAAGGAAGAGGATCCAGCGGAGCAGGCGAGGTCACATGGCGGAAGGAAGCACCCACGTCAAAGTCACAGGACAACTACTGAATTTTTGACAGGCCGATACCCTCGTTCCCCACATGGTGAGCGAGCCAATCGCGAGAGGCCTAAGCATCTCACCTTCGTGCACGTAGTTCCTCATGGTGTCGTTTTCTAGACCGTCTGATCCTGGCAAGGTCGCCAATGTCAGGGTTCGTTTAAGAAATCAGAGCGGTCAGGTCAACGGAAACACACCAGAGGAAACATACACAAGGTTTTAATGATAAAGAACACTATTTACACTAAACAAACACAGGATATTTACAGGATCGCGAGAGGCCTAAGCCCGCCGCCCGGACTGAGGTAAACAGCCAACGGTCCAGAGCAATCTCGCAGTTGTGACATATCTCCCTTCTCTCTTCAAAATAATCTTCCAAGAAATGAAGATTATTTTCCGAGAACCGCAACTGCGAGATGTCTACACCAAGGCTCCGAGGTCCTCCATCCAGCGGTTCCTCCGGCGCGTTCTCGGCAGCCAGCCCC
>NC_061828.1:19826874-19831874 GCF_019202785.1 Penaeus chinensis | reverse complement strand
AAAGAAAAACTTTCTTCATCTCACGAGAAAATCCCTATTACGGTCAAATGCTTTATCGATCTCATTCTTCTGTGTGTCACGAATAATGGCTGTACTTATGACAGCGAATTTTATAAACAAATTAATGGTATCGCGATGGGAAGTAGCTTAAGCCCGTTCTTAATTATATATTTTTTTCTTTGTGGCATGTGAACCATTCAGATTTCGATGCTTTTTTTAAGAAAACTCAACAACCTCGCTCGTACTACCAATTTTAAAGTAGAATGGAAAGATTCCGGTGAATTACCTTTTCTCGGCGTTCTTTTATTTAAATTTTCGGTTTACAGCAAACTTACTCACATCGCTTACTACCTTCACTTTTTCTCGAATCAGTAGTCAGTAGTCTCGTCAATGTTTCTTAGAGTATACAAGATTTGTTATAATGAATTTATCGAACGGGAGCTCGACGCCATTTTTGAAACGGTTTCGAAATTAGTATATCCTCGGTTTTCCTTAAATCAGGCACGTCCATCTGCGAGATGGAATTTTAACGACATTTGTTTAAAGACACTGGAATTGACATTGTTTTTACGTATCCGAACAATTGCGTAATACTTTGGTTTAAGCACAATGCATCTGGCGGTGCTCTTGAGACGTCTCCCGGTATTTACAATATACCTTGTAAGGATTGCCCCAAGTTTTACATAGGCGAGACTGCTAGAGCTTTCGAGAACAGAATTTATGAACACACACGTAATATAATATTAGATATGCCAGAGAATCAAATGCGTGTTTCGTTCATTTAGTAATGAAGGTCACCAGCTGAACTGGAAAAGCGTTAAATTAATTAATAAATCAGCAAATTCGTATTTATATATCTATATATCTATATATATATATATTTTATATACAGTCATTCATTCCACTGCAGGACATAGGCCTCTCTTAATTCACTATTGAGTGGTTTTATGGCAGTGTTACCCTTGCCTGATTGGATGCCCTTCCTAATCAACCGCGGTTAGGCGCGCTAACACTTGTGCCACGGCGGTGACTTCCCCTATGACACCTGCGTTTGACTTCTCAAGGCGATATGTCGTTTTCTCGGGCTCGAGCAAGCAGCCAGAGCGCAGGCATTTTTTACGACCACCGCGACGGGGAATTGAACTAGGGACCACATGGGTCGGAGTCCAATGAGCTAACCACTAGACTATCGCGGCAGTGATACATATATATATATATATATATATATATATATATACACATATATATACACACACACATGTATTTATGCACACCCAGTGCGTACAGTCTAGTGAATACCGAAAAACATATACTATATATGAACGAAGTCTATCTTAAATGCCTAAGGCTGTATAACAATTACTTTCAACGTGATAATTGCGCTTGTTTCCCTATTTCTGTTTCTTTCATTTTTAGTTATTTAATGGGCGGTGGAATTGTGGTTAAAAATCACTGGTCTAGGAAATCAGTGATTCGCTGATTAGTTATAATAGTAATAATAATAATAATGACAACAATGATAATAATTATACTAATACTAATACTAATACTAATAATTAGCAGCAGCAGTAATAATAATGATAACATTAATAATAACAACAGCAATAATAATAGTGATAATAATAAAATAATGATAGCAGAAATAATAATAGTGGTAATAATAATGATGATTGATGATGATGATAATAATAATAATGATAATGATAATAATTATAATAAAAAATAATACTAATAATGATAACTATATTGGCAAGGATATCAACACCAACAACAATGTTGATAATAATGATGATAGTAATAATGATAATGATAATGATAATATTGATAATAATAATAATTCTTATAATAACAGTAATGATAATAATGATAATGAAGATGATGATGATGATGATGATGATGATGATAATGATGATGATGATAGTAACAACGATGACGCTAATAATAGTAATAATGATAGCAATAGCAATAATAGAATGATAATAACGATGATGATGAAGGTGATGATGATACAAAATTAATGATGATAATAACAGTAATAGTTGTAATAATAACGATAAAAATAGTAATTATAATGATAATGATGGCAATAATGATGATAATGATGATGGTAATGATGATAATAATAATGATATTGATAATAATGATTACAATAAAAAAATAGTAATGATGATAATAATAATAATAATGATAATAATAATAATAATAATAATAATAATAATAATAATAATAATGATAATAATAGTAATAATGGTAATATAAATAATAACACTAATTACAATAATAATAATATTAATAATGATAATGATTATAATAATAATAATAATAACAATAATAATAATAATAGTAATAATAATAATAATATTAATAATAATAAAATAACAATATTATTGATAATGATAAAATAATAACAATAATGAGGATAATAATAATAATGATGATGATAATAACAATAATGGTTATGATTATAATATTATTATTGATAATAGAAATAACATTCAAAAGCACTGATGAAACATCAGTGTACATGTATGTATATATATATATTTTCTTTTTTTTCTTTTACTTAAAAGTTAATGTAAAGCGAGTGGCAGTCAAATTCAAGTCGGGCGTTAATTCCCACATTGTTTCTTTACTGTTTCATGGTTAATGGGTCGAAGGCAAACAGTTTGCATGCTGATACTCTTCTGGGAATGTGCGACGTGCGGGCGAGCAATCAGGTGGGTTTTGTTTGCTCATGCATTGAGGATGTCATATTTCACTCTTTGCTTGTTTGAACACATACCCACGCATGGACACACACACACACACACACACATACACGAACACGCACACACACACACACACGAACACACACACACACACACACACACACACACACACACACACACACACACACACACACAGCCACACACACACACACACACACACACACACACATATATATATATATATATCATGTATGTATGTATGTTTGTGTGTAGTGTGTGTGTGTGTGTATAGACATCATCATCATCATCAGCAGCAGCAGCAGCAGCCAGGATCAATTCCAGTCTTGGCCCTAAAATTTCGTCATCTTGTCATTGGTCTGGCCCTTGGCCTCTTTGCGTTATCTAAAGCCCAGTCTGTTACTTTCTTTGTCCATCTGTTGTCCTTCTCCGACATATATGACCTGCCCATTTCCATTTTTATTTTTTTTGATGCTTCCACTTTTGTTTATTCCCTGATCCATGTTGCCATCATCCGATCTATTAGGCTAATTCCCAGCATCAACCTCTCCATCCCTCTCTGGGCACTTATTAGTTTCCTCTCCATTAATTTGGTTGTAGTCCATGTATCTGATCCATAGGTCATAACTGGGAGGACGCATTGGTTAAAAACTTTTATTTTTAAACATAATGGCAAGGAGCCTCTTAGTATGCTTCTGTGTCTGCCGAAGGCGCTCCAGCCTAGACTGATGTGTCACTTAATTTCCTCTTCGCTTGATGTGTTTGTCTGTACGAGTTGCCCTAGGTATATACACTTGTCCACTGCCTCTAGCGCTTTACTTTGTACATGTACCTATTCGAACTGAACTCTACTGTTGAACATGATCTTAGTCTTTTTATTGTTCATCCTTAGTCCGACTTTCAGACTTTCTCTATTCAGATCGTTTATTAGTTGCTGCATTTCATTTACAGATTCACTGAAGACAATATGATCTGCAAATCATAGATCGTTTAGGTATTCCTTTAGGTATTTCCGTTTCGTTCTAGTTTCTTGAATAATTCCTCAAGGAAAGCTATAAACATTTGATGAGATGGGATCGACCTAACACCTTTTTTAAATGGCATTTTATCAGTTTCCGTGAGGTTCTTGATCTTCGTATATATTTCCCAATCTTTCCTGCAGTAAACAAAAGGCAATTCATTTAGCTGCTGAACCTGCACCCACACTAAGATACGATATCCCAGACTTCCCCTTTCAGAAGGTTTCTTGCGACACGCTGTCAGGTTTCATACCGTCTCGCAATGGGAATCGCTATGTTTTAATTGTTTATTGATAATTTCACTTCTTTTGGTGAGTTAATATTAGTACCAAATAAGTCAGCTAACGTTGTTGCTCAAGTTTTTCATGACTTCTGTCATAGATATTCTGCCTCCATGTGCTGTGTGGTGCAGCGGTAGCGATCTCGTCTAGCAATCTTGCTGACCTGCGTTCGAATCCCTCGCCGCCAGTGGATGGTAACCCCGGCCATTCCTTGCACACATGGGATAACTTAGAAGCAAAATGAAACAGGCAGTATGTTACACCAAGAATATCCATTGTGACAAATGGAAATCAAACTAAACCTAAACCTCTTGTGATAATGGACTAAAATTTTACAACCAAGTAGTATAATGTATAAGCTGTGATAGCTTCTGAATGCAACACGCATTAATCTATTACCTTACCATCCCCAAAGTAACGTATCACTGAAAGGTTAAATTCATCCATTCTTTCATTAATGAGATCACTCATAGGTGGGACATCAGACACATGGGATGGACGATACAGTCATGTATCTGTGGTATCTTCCATTCCTCCATAGGTGAATCCCCTCATTTTCTCTCTATGGTAAAATAAGGGATTACCGTATGATCTTTTTCAGGTAAGAAAACCCCCATCATATAATGATAACTATGCTATTTATCTCCTCAGCAGAAACAAGTCTATTTTTCAGACAGCAAAGCAATTTCTCACACACTCTAGGGATGAGATACTTTCAGTTCAACATTGTAGTGTACGGCTGCGCACTCGTAGACCCTAAGGCCGATCTCGCCAGAACTGACATCGTCCTTGGGCGCCAAGTGGTTGAGGCAAAGCATGTAGGGAACTCTGCGATGCTGCCTTTGATTTGGATGAAACGTCCCGGGCTCAGCTTCCACAACGAAGCGGGCGCACTCACTGTACATGCGCACGAGCCTGGTGCTTCACCCGCCATTCGCGCCTCGCCCACGTGACTCGAGTGCGACTTCATAAGC
>NC_061828.1:19794374-19801874 GCF_019202785.1 Penaeus chinensis | reverse complement strand
TAGCCTGGGCCTTGTCCCCAGACCCTCCAAGTGCTATGAACATGCTCTCTGCACGTTATTTGTCGCGAACCATTTTTTTCGTCTCCGACATTGTCCTTTGTCTGCGCAAGTTATTTCATGTCATAGTGAATGTATTTTTCCCATTTCTTTGACTGGTATTACATTTTCCTATACATGTATATTTAAGTATTATGTGTTACATAACTTTTGTATTATCAACTAGCAAAGGATATGCCATAGATGAAAAGTTTCTAATTTTTGGTCATTCTATCCATTACAGGCAAAATTTACCTTGGTAATTCTGTACATTACAGATGCACTTGCCGGAAACTAAGTCGCCAACTCCAAAGTTGATTCAACAGTTTATGTTGCTATGACTGGGCACCGCCCAAGGGGGGGAGTTGATAAAGGCCTCTGCCCAAGAAGCATTGTCTTCACCTCAATACACATGGCAAGAGAGCAATGATCTTTTTCCTTTATCTATGGCACTGTCGTTTGTGTCTGTGTCTTGTATCTTGTACAAATGGCTACAACTTACCAGAATATCATCTTCAATTTGCCATACCCAAGTGTGTCCATACCACAGATATTAACCTTACCTTGTATATTATGATTCTGGAAAAGTGGAACTATAGACATAGATTGTATCAGTAAATGTAGGTATAGTTTCTCTTTCATGCAGCATGTGGCTCAAGGTAAATTTTGCCTGGGAGAGATAAAATGACAAAAAATACAACCCTTTTGATCTATGGTATTTCTGTAAAGTAAAATAGAGCTAAAACTCGTGAAGACTGACTGGACATTTTATTTTGTATGTGGCATTTCTTTTCACGTATGCAGATAATTAGTTGTACTGACGACTGCAACTTTTTTGTCCTCTTCAAGAATATCTTCAATTTGGCCTAGCTTAGTGTACTGATAATGTAAAGATATACCATTTCATGTATGAGTGAGTCTAGTTTCCTTTTCTTTATAACAGTGGCATTCAATTTTTATCTATCTTAGTGCAGTTATTATGCAAATATATACCAAAGTAATATGTGTTGCTCAACTTAATTATTGTCAACTTGTGAAGGAAATGCCATAGATGAAAATTATTCTTATTTTTTGTTGGTCTGTCAATTACAGGCAAAGTTTACCTTGTACCATGTGGCTATATGAAACTGAAAAATATACCAGGTTCACTAGGGCCAATTATAAAGTTTTTGTACCCTTTTTAGTGGCATTAAGGACTTCTCTTCCATCAACTAGCATATCTGAATTTGACTTCTCTGGTTTTCCAACCCCTGCCTCTCCTTTGATCACAGCTCTGACCACTTCTTGATGCTTGCTGTCAACTCTATCCATTCCGAATCATTCACCCTGGCCAATTCTCAGTCTTCGGAATACATTCCTTCCTCTCTCCCAACATCCTCCACTCCATCTCCTCCTCCTGTACATTCTTCATTTTCTGCCCCCTTTTCCTTTATTACTACTCTTCATCCTTATAACCCTCCTCCCAATAGTACTAATCTCTCCATACCACTCCCTCTACCCTGATTGACCTCACTGGCACCTATTGTTTCCATTTCCACAAATTATTTCCCTGTGTATGGCAAGGGTTAGTTAGACTATGAAAATGAATTGCTTGTCTGCCTCTTTGATGCAGTTGCAGTACAGTGCTACATGATAGCTCTCAGAGATCACCATAAACCCATTACCAATGTTGCTAAGTTTACCTTCTGTGGACTTTACCTCCCCATGAAGTTTATATTAGTAGGGTGTCTTGCCTTGTCTGACCACATCAACCCCTTCCCCATAAGTATCAGAAATGCTCAGAGTTTTGTCCATCTTACTAAGCACTGTCACTTCACTGCCTGCTGCCCTCTTATGCGCCCAACTTAGTCATGACTGTTCAAATTGCTCTGCACAATCATGCATGTGTGCTAATTACAGCAGCTCCAGTAATGTATTATATAGGAGTCCCCCTGCTTACTAGGTCAAGTCTTAGGTAGCTCTTCTCATATTCAAACTAGATCACAGAATGCGAGGCCAAACAGGAAGATTTTTCTATTTCAACACTGATCTTTACCCTGCTCCCCTCCTTTCATATCAAGGTGTCCGAGTATCTCTCCCAGTATCTCTTCCCCCTACCTCTAACCATCCTACTCCCCCTCTCCCCCAGTCAAATTCCTTTTCCAGTCTAAATCCAGATACTCCTATCTCTGCCATGTCCCCGATGCCTACCCTTCCTCCTCACTTTACCTGTCACACCAAGCAGTCTAAAAGTTCCAACCCATCTTCTACACCAACTTCTTCCTCTGTTCCTCGGACATTTGTCTCCTTTGCTCCTCATAAAAGAAACTTTATTTCTCACCCCTCTCCACCCAGCTCCCTTCCAGAAAAACTTTAGGATTACCATAACTTCCAAAATATGACCCAAGAGAATGGTCCTCAATCTCTTTGCTCCATTCACTCTACACTTAATGTAATTGCCAGTATCCATTCTCCTCCTCAAGCTTCCCCTATCCCTGTTTCTCCCACTCTCTCAACACATCCCATCCTCTCCTTTTCCATGTGCACAATCCCCTCTGCTTTCTCCATTAATCTTACTGCTCCCACCTGGATGCTCACATGACTGACTTCTGTCACAGCAGTGTCCTTTTCTGGATCCTCCCCTCCTGATGTTTTTCCTGGTTCTTCACCTCCTTCCCCTGTGCCCTGTGTGGTGCAGTGGTAGCAATCTCCTCTATCCATTTGATCTAACTGCACTTTGCCCTTGAACCCCCTTCCCCCTTTTACTAATCTCTGCTTTCCTCCATTTGTTCCCCACTTTACCCTTTCACTATCATACAAACCAGTAGTACTCTACTACCTTTGACATCTAACACATATTGTCATAATTATTAACTAATTTTACCCTTTTTGGCACATGTTACCATAGCTCTAAATGACCTTTGTGGTGTCTAGCACATTTGTTTTAACTGTTAACTATTAACCATTCCCTATAATTAGTGAATTAGGCCATCTTGTGTTCACTGAATTTTCTCATAAAGTTAGAAATGTGTTCTTGGAAATGCACAGTTTTGAGAAGCTATAATGTGAACACAGGATCATGGCGATGTCAAGACCACTGTGTTTTCTGAATTAATTTACAACAGTTTCATTTTCACTGACCAAAATTTTTCTTAAATCTCAGAGATATCCATCAGGTGATGAGTAAAGATTACTACACAAAAGGAAAGTGTAAAGAAAAAAGGGTATTATTAGATATATAGATAAAGAATACCAGTACACCAAAGTAAGTGAAAATAATGAAAATAACTTTTCCTCTTACCTCCCCCCCCCCCTCCAACTAGATCTATATCTATAGATATAGATATACATTTCTTTCTTTTTCCAAGATTCATGATTATCCCATATTATTGAGAGGTATAATTTAAAAAAATTTACTCAGTAAATAAAACAAAAATAAAAAAAATCTATATATGTGTGGTTAGAACTAGAACGTTTTGTAAAGCCTTCCAATAATGTATTTTACTCTCTATCTTTCCTGATTAGGTCATTCTTCACTGCCCCGAAGGCCAAGAAACCAGCTGCAGAAGCTGACAATAAATCCAAAAATGATAAAAAGTATGTATTTTTCTAGTTTATGCAATCTCTTCATACTGAATGTAAACAAGACCTGTTTCAGATATTGATGTAGATTGGTAATTTTAATCACAACTATTTTAGGAAAGAATCGACAGAGGTGGAAGACTCACCAGTCAAACGCACACCTCGACGCAAGAGAGCAGTAATTGAAAGTGACAGCGAGGATGAAGCTGTCCCATCAACAAGGTATGGATTAATCAGTAGATTGTTATATTGTGTTTTCTCTCAGCACATTTGAGAATCAGTAGTAGGGGTTGGTAGGCTTTCTTATCCTTAACTCAATGCTGCTGGGAAACTGCTATGCTCATTTTTATATTTTTGTGAAATGTCTCTGGACACAGATGGCTCTGCTAGTGCTTAGCCACAAAGGAGTCAATTAGTAGACCTTGTGACCTTACCTGAATTTCACCTTTCCTTGAAGTGGCGGGAAAAACTTTTTTTTTTTTTTACCAATGCTATGAATATCGATGGTGTTATTTTTATTATAGACATTATAATTACTTTAACCCAATGACACTGGGGAAAGTGAATATGGGCATGACGTACACGTCATGCCCATCGGCATTGGATTAATGTTATAGATGATTAGTGACAGCAATATAGAATAAAGTAATATATTTTCGAAAATCAAGGAAAGGAGTAAACAGGTGAGCTAGGCAACAATCGGTTCATTGGTGACTTAGTACAAGTGTAGCCATCTATGTGTAAAAACAATTAATAAATTAAACTCACATGGGCATGGCATGTATGTACAAGCCATGCCCATCGGATTTGGGTTAATTAAGTAGTTAAATTCACCACCAATGAAATGTAATTTACCACTGTTTAGTCCTGTTAAAAGCTTGAGATGGCTATAATTTTTTTTTTTTTTTTTTTTTTATATATAGAAATAATCAAGTTTCATAGTTGGCCTTGATCGATATAATTACTTTCTTTTTTATGTATGCAAGTATAGTTGGTGCAGAAAGTAAAAAACAAACAAGCTGTGTCTGGTTCATGTTTTCATAATCTGTTTATATGCAAAAGCTATATAAATGTATATATGCATATAGAATTTTATTTTTATACTTCTGACAAGGCAATAAAATTCTGCATAGGGAGTTAGGTGTTTGTTCTTATTTTAGTAAATATTTAAGTCTATCAATAAACAAATAAAAGTGGCCTTTTTGTTAATTGCTGTGATAAAATATATAAAAATAAGATTTTAAAAAATTGACTTCCTGCTGCTATTTTATAGTAGTTTATGCCTATTTAGTCACATTTCCTGATTTTTTTTACAAAAATGAAGACACATGCAAGGAAGGTATAAAGAAAGAATTGGGGGAGGGTGATTTTGTGCATAAATTATGCACATCATTAATACACACTGTAAGAAAGAATTGAGAAAATCTGTATGAATGATTTTTGTGAATCCCAATTTCTTTACTTCTTTAATCATAGAGAGAAATGGGTTAGTTTTACTTTATCAACATGCTTTTCACAAGCTTTTCTATGCGTGTACTTGGCATTTTCCCTTCTAGGAAGACAGCTAGATCTGGCTTCCTTAATAAACCAAGGATACTTATCTGCCAGTGTATATACATTTATTACATTTTTCTTGCATCATTTTTTTTCTCAACAGTAGCCCATCCAACAAGTCAGATGAGGAGAAAGAGAACAACTCAAAGAAGGCCAGTGAAAATCGTGATGAAGATGATAGTGATGAAAAAGCCGAGAAAGACTCCTCTTCAAAAAGCAAGAAGACGCCAAAGGAGAAGAAGGGCAACAGCAAGGCCAAGGGAAAGAAGAGCACCCCGGCCAAAGAGAGCAAGGCCCCAGTGAAAGCGGAGAAAGCAGACACTGAGGAAATGGAGGCAGAAAGTGATGAAAAGGAGACGGCCGAAGCATCCAGCTTAAAGACCCCAAAGAAGCGGGATAAACCAAATACAAGAGCCTCACCTGGATTTACTCCTGATACAGTTCCCCCCCTTCGGAAAACAGGTATTTCATTTCTGACTGGATTTTATATTTTTCATGTAACTAGATTTTGAGATATAATTAGTAGTATCTAAGGTAAAACCTTTTTTTTTTTCATCAATTTTGGGAGAGATTTATTTGTGATGATTTTAAGTTGTTAGTATTTTTATTATTGTTATATATAAATTATTTAATTTATAATCTTAAAATTTTTAGATACAAAATTAATGTAAAATTTTGCAGCAAGGAAACAGATGAAGCGAAAGAGTGATAGTCTGGAAGAAAAGCAGAAGGAGATAGTCAAGAAGATCAAAGTAGAAGAAAAGGAAAAGGAAAACTCAGAGGCTATGCAGGAGGAGGAGCAAGAGGAGGAGGAGGAGGAAGAGGACAAAAAAAAGGACAAAAAATCTGATGTTGGAAAGGCCAACATTAAGGAAGAGGTGGAAAAGCAAAAGGAAGAGGAGGAGGAAGAGGAAGAACAGATGGATGTGGATGACTCAAAGGAGAAGGAGAAAGAGAAAACCGAGAAAAAGAAACCAACTTCAATCCATAGCTTTTTTTGTAAGTATTTTTTACCATTTTTGATATATATTATATATTATATATTATGTATTGTATATTATATATTATCTATTATACATTATACATTATACATTATACATTATACATTATACATTATACATTATACATTATATAATATACATTATACACACATACATATACACACATACATATATACATGCATATACATAAATATACGTGCATATACATAAATAGATACACACAATGTTTTAAGTGTATATTGTGCTTTAAAACACCAAATTATAATAAGAATTCTTAAAATTTAATTTTTTTTCCAGCATTTAAAAAATAGAACATCCACTTTAATAATACATAAACATGCATGCATGGAGATAATTTTTTGATAGGTTTTTTAGAACTATAATGATATCAGAAAAATCCTTTTTCCTTTTTCTATAACAGCTCCAAGATCCTCTAAGGTTACCCCAACAAGCACAAAAGTTGAGAAAGATAAAGAGATAAAGAAAGAGAAGAAAAGCCCAGGCAGTCCAAAAGCTAAAAAGGAAACCAAATCCCCTCAGCAAAAGAAGGCTAAGAAATCCCCCAAGAGCCCTTCAGATGATAAGAATTCCTCTGAAAACAAAAAGAAATCCCCCACAAAGGAGCAAAAGGATGATAAGGAGTCCTCTGGGGATGAAAAGAAGTCCCCCCAAAAAGAGGCTGCTGAGAAAAGTGAAGATAAGGCAAAGGACAGCCCTGCTACAGAGAAGAAGGTGGTGAGAAACCCCTTTGCCCCAAAGGCCTCGGGTGCTAAGGACCCTGGGGCGGATTACAATCCCTCTAAAAGCAAATACAATCCCGTCAGTGATGCCTTCTGGAACCATGGTGAAAAGTAAGAAACTAAAATGTTTGTGCATATTTGGTTTCTTGATCTTTTATTTTGTTGAATCTTTATTAGGTTGTAGGTAATAACCTATGGTATCAACCGTTTTATGTGTTTTCTACAACTCAAGCAGAACATTTCAAAATTTTCATTAGATGTAATCCAGTCTGTGTATTTGTAGAACTGTCTTTTAGAAATATTGCACTATGAATATTGCTATATGAACTTCTTTATGTGTATTTCATTATTTCAGAACACCATATCTGGCTTTAGCCAAAACTATGGAAATTATTGAAAGCACAAGTGGCCGTTTGAAGACTATCGAGATGTTGGCAAATTTCTTCAGATCCGTCATAGTTTTGTCTCCAGACGACTTATTGCAGTGTGTCTATCTATGCCTTAATAAAGTAGCACCTGCTTTTGAAGGTTTGAAACTGATCGTTTTGCTTTATTTGAATATTTAGTTAATGTACATATTGTAAATACATTTAAGAATTATGTAAGGA
>NC_061828.1:19781874-19789374 GCF_019202785.1 Penaeus chinensis | reverse complement strand
ACAAGAAAGAGAAAGGTAATGTAAATCATTGTAGTTATCCCCTCTGAGTCAGGTTCATTATATGGATTTGTATTTAAATTTTTACTGATTTATCAATATTTTTTTTTATATATTTTTTTCTTGATCTAAATTTGTAAATCACATATTAGCTAAAAGCTTACTGAAATTTTAATTGGAGTGAGTGAAATTATAAGATTATATCATATTTATCAGGATGCAAATGAAAAGGACATCAAAGTACAAGTGTGCGTGTTTCCCTTTGACTTGCTCTACTTGAATGGCAAGTCACTGGTCAAAAAGTCGTTTGAGGAACGTCGGGCCTTGCTGCAAGACAACTTCAAAGAAGTGGAAGGAGAATTTGTCTTTGCTAAAAGTATGGATTCCACAAATACTGAAGATATCGAAGAATTTCTAGAGGAATCCATTAAAGGTAAGTATTCTTTAATAACATCGTAATGTATCATTTCCTTATTAGGTATTATTATTTTTTGTGATGTTATTCAGCAAAGGTTATTACTTGATATATATTTCTAACCTTATAAGTTACATGGTATTGGACAGTATTTCTTATGCAAACAAATACTTTTTTGTCAAAGTTTGCAAACATCTATTTGGTTGAACTTTTCTTTATTGTATATCTTGGGTATTCTGCTCAGAAGAGAAAAGATGTTAGAGTAGTATTTCAGCTCCTTACTATTCAAATTGAATATCTATTTACTGAATTTCATGTCAAATATTTCATGGCTTTTGTTGTTTATCTGAAATGCAACTTTGGTCTAGTTACAAATATTTAAGAAGCAAGGTTCTGTCTTGTAGCTAAAGGAAAACATTGAGTAAGGGAGCGAATGCTTTTAGAATCATACAGAAATAAATCCTGTCCATACTCTTTTATTACTATTTTAAAATTACTTGTACAGTTAGTAAATGCCTTTCTTTTTTTTTAAGAGTTTTATCATTTATTTATATAAATTTACAGGAAACTGTGAAGGTCTGATGGTGAAAACATTGGATGTAGATGCCACCTATGAAATAGCAAAACGATCACACAACTGGCTGAAGCTGAAGAAAGACTACCTTGATGGGGTATTGCTTATAATGTCATTTCTGTTAATATGTAGTTATACCCTAAAAGTAGGTCTATAAGTAATAATTCATTAACTGACAATTTTAGGTTGGAGACACCATCGATGTTGTGGTCATTGGTGGTTACACAGGTCGAGGCAAGCGCACAGGACAATATGGAGGGTTCCTCTTGGCTTGCTATGATCCAGACAATGAAGAATTTCAGTCTTTGTGCAAGGTGAGTTGTTAACTAATCACAAATGTATTGCAAAACGAAAATGTGTATGTGCTTCTGTAACTAAAGAGACTTTTTTCTATATACTGACTGGTATTTGTTGAATATTTCAGATTGGTACTGGCTTCACAGAAGAAGACTTACAGAAGCACACTGCCTTCTTCAAGGAGCATATTATAGAAAAGCCAAAGTCTTATTTCAGGTATGTATCTTGTGAATTCATGTTCACATCATTGACCTGTATGGAGTATACACTACAAGTCAGCAAACATTGAGAAAGATTTCAGTTTCTTTTTGGAAAAAAGTGAGACTCAAAGTTTCCTTAATAGGAATGGACTCTTGTTAACTGTTTTCATATTTTTTCCCCCTAGATATGAAAACAGTATTGCTCCTGACCATTGGTTTGAACCTGTGCAGGTCTGGGAGATCAAATGTGCAGACCTCTCCATTTCTCCTGTACACAAAGCCGCGGCAGGAATAGTATGTAGTTTGAGTGGTTTTGAATATGCCCAAAAGTCACTAATTAAGCTTTAGCTGTGTTGTAAGTTGACTGTTGAAAATTAAACTAATATAGTCAGAGAACAAATTTATATTTCTAATGTATTCTAATACTGTTTATAGGTTGATCCAGAAAAGGGCATTTCTCTCAGATTCCCAAGATTTCTCAGAATTCGGGAAGATAAAAAACCAGAAGAAGCTACCAGTGCATCACAGGTAAGATACCATTTGTATTCATCAGAACTGGCTCAACTGATCTCAGTTATATGTCTTAGTTGCTATCTTTTCTGTTAATCTGCTTGTTTGTCAGTCACTTCTTTCATCCCTTTTCCTCCTCCTGTACCACCCCCTCCTCCTCCTCCTCCTCCTCCTTTGCCTCCCCCTCCTCCTTTGCCTCCCCCTCCTCCTCCTTTGCCTCCCCCTCCTCCTCCTTTGCCTCCCCCTCCTCCTCCTCCTTTGCCTCCCCCTCCTCATCCTCCTTTGCCTCCCCCTCCTCCTCCTCCTTTGCCTCCCCCTCCTCATCCTCCTCATCCTCATCCTCATCCTTATCCTCATCCTCATCCTCCTGTTCCTTCTCCTAATCCTCGTCCTCCTCCTCCTCCTCCTCCTCCTCCTCCTCCTCCTCCTCCTCCTCCTCCTCCTCCTCCTCCTCCTCCTCCGCCTCCGCCTCCGCCTCCGCCTCCGCCTCCGCCTCCGCCTCCTCCTCCTCCTCCTCCTCCTCCTCCTCCTCCTCCTCCTCCTCCTCCTCCTCCTCCTCCTCCTCCTCCTCCTCCTCGCTTCCTCCCCTCCTCCTCCTCCTTGCTTCCTCCCCTCCTCCTCCTCCTTGCCTCCTCCTCCTCCTCCTCCTCCTTGCCTCCCCTCCTCCTCCTCCTTTGCCTCCCCCTCCTCCTCCTTTGCCTCCCCCTCCTCATCCTCCTTTGCCTCCCCCTCCTCATCCTCCTTTGCCTCCCCCTCCTCATCCTCCTTTGCCTCCCCCTCCTCATCCTCCTTTGCCTCCCCCTCCTCCTTTGCCTCCCCTCCTCATCCTCCTCATCCTCATCCTCATCCTTATCCTCATCCTTATCCTCATCCTCATCCTCATCCTCATCCTCATCCTCATCCTTTGCCACCTCTTCTTCCTCCTCCTCCTCCTCCTCCTCCTCCTCCTCCTCCTCCTCCTCCTCCTCCTCCTCCTCCTCCTCCTCCTCCTCCTTTGCCACCTCCTCCTCTTCCTCCTCCTCCTCCTCCTCCTCCTCCTCCTCCTCCTCCTCCTCCTCCTCCTCCTCCTCCTCCTCCTCCTCGTCCTCCTCCTCCTCCTCCTCCTCCTCCTCCTCGTCCTCCTCCTCCTCCTCCTCCGCCTCCGCCTCCGCCTCCGCCTCCGCCTCCTCCTCCTCCTCCTCCTCCTCCTCCTCCTCCTCCTCCTCCTCCTCCTCCTCCGCCTCCTCCTCCTCCTCCTCCTCCTCCTCCTCCTCCTCCTCCGCCTCCTCCTCCTCCTCCTCCTCCTCCTCCTCCTCCTCCTCCTCCTCCTCCTCCTCCTCCTCCTCCTCCTCCGCCTCCGCCTCCTCCTCCTCCTCCTCCTCCTCCTCCTCCTCCTCCTCCTCCTCCTCCTCCTCCTCCTCCTTATTCTTCTTTACAGTTACATATGTACTTATATTTCACTTATTACTATTTTTCAGATTGCAGACTTGTATAATAGCCAAGACCAGATTAAGAACAAGAAGGATTCAGGGAACAGCAATGTTGAAGATTTTTATTAGGGAAAAGGGATTCCTGGTTATAAGATTTAATTTTGGGTTTCATCAAGGTAATCTGTATTTAAAAGGACTGATATACATTAAGGAAATAATTTTATATTTAGAGTAAATTTTAGTATATGTGGAGATTTATAGTATTTTCGTAATAACGAGTCGATATGATATGAATTGCAATGTTTGTGTTTTATGTTATTTGCTTGTTGTATTTACTTTCCTTGGTTCCAAAGAAATGTAATATGTATTGATAGAACTTCTAGATCTTTATATATAGTACAAACTTTGTCCAAATCCTGGTGAATTTTAACTAGTTGTACATTCCTGTTTTAATTCTTGTTTATCTTGTTACGGCAAATTAAATTTATCGAAGAAGAAATGTTTTTGAACTCTTGCATACAACTGTTATTCTGTGTTTGCAGTTTTGACTTTGTACTTCCATATGCTGAAATAATTATGTGATGTGAGTTTATTAAGACAAAGTGGAAAGAATTGTGTTCATTTACCTTCATCTGCTGCAGTGTCATTTTGTGAAATTTTATATTGTAGATAATCATACTTTTATTTTTATATTATTTGGAGGAACAATAATTTGATTGAAACTCACTATTTAATTATAATTTGAGTTTGTTTATATCGACTCAAAAATGATACTTAATCATAAAGGAACTACATCTATTGGCCTTTTGTAACCAAATAACAGTTTCTGTTTACCTTGCCATAGTTTTACTAGAAAAGAAGGCCAAGATTGGATAAGCCATTACTCTTTTTTTTTTTTTATTACTGGAAGCAAGACAAATTATTATTTGTTCTAAATTTCTCAGGTGTGTAAGAAAAAAGCGATTGAATGGCATCATTGACTGAGTCTGAAGAATTTCAAGAAAGGGTAATGAACCAAAGTGGCCTACTGATGAATAGTAATGTGTCTTCCTCTTCCTGTACTTACAGACACTAACAGCAGCAGTTTTGTGTTTAATCAAAGAGGATATGCCTCAGCAGAATGATTGACACACTGGCCAAGTGTAACAAAAAAATATTGAATGGATGAACAATTAAATCTCCAAAATAGCTGTAAGATCAGTTCATGTGAACCCAGAAAAGAGCATCATGCTGCTGCCACCAGTACACTAAAAGTAGCCAAAAGAGTTATATTCCCTTCTTGCAAGATTTCATTAAAAACACCCTCCTTCCAATCCCATGCTTGGAGTTGGGACCCAGTGCTGGGGATCACCCCAGCCTTGGGCCTCAGCCCTTGACTCAACTAATTTTGCACTGTCTTTTTCTCTCCCCCTTTTTGTTTACGTCTCTTCTCTAACCCCATTTACTATTCATCTCCTAAACTGCATTGAAAGGATGAAAGGCTGACTTTGCCAGTCATAAACTGCCTGGGGAACCTTCCCATTCCCTTGCCCATTGTTGTCGTGGGGGGCTTAGGAGGTGGAGACTGGGACCCAATGCTGGGGAACTCCCCTTCCTTGGGACTCAGCCCTTGACTCAACTAATTTTGTATGTTTTTTTTTTTTTTTTTTTTTTCCCCCCTCCTGCTTTTTCATTTCCGTCCCTTCCCCAAGCACTTCTACTATCCACTTCCTAAGGTGTGAGAGCCGTGCAGAAAGGATGAAAGGCTGACTTTGTGCCACTCCTGAACGGCCTGAGGGAGCCATGGGCACGGTTTTCCTGTTTAAGTTGCCTAGCCCTTACCCCTTAAGGGGACCCTGAGGGGTGGACTGTTTCTCTCCCCAACATACTCCAGGCTTACCATAGCCAATAATGAAGATGTTATACCATTATTAGGGGCAATGTGGCTTGCCCCTTCATCAAATAGCCCCACCAATACAAACTCTCTTGATTCCCTGACCCAGGGCTCTCATTTGACTACAGCTCCGAACGCTATAACTACTACCCCCTCCTCAAAGCCTACTAGTACATTATCCACCCAAATCAACACTCAACCCTCAGGAGACATTTCTACTCTCCCAACATGCTTGACTTCATCACCTTTATCCCCACAACCTTCTTCCTCAACTACCCCATCCTTCCTTATTTCTACTTTACAGCCTTATTGCCCACCTCTCTATAATACTACCTCAACACTACTCCCTCTTCCACACACTCCCGTCTTTCTACTACCCCAACACTACTCCCTCTTCCACACTCCCCCGTCTTTCTACTACCCCAACACTACTCCCTCTTCCACACTCCCCCGTCTTTCTACTACCCCAACACTACTCCCTCTTCCACACTCCCCCGTCTTTCTACTACCCCAACACTACTCCCTCTTCCACACTCCCCCGTCCTTCTACTACCCCCATATCTACAAATATCTTAAATACCCTATTTAGCCCAGCCAAATAGGACTGATTTTTTCGTGATCCATCCCACAGCTCCCTACTCTGACAACTGACTACTCTTTCAGAAAGTGGGCAAAGTCTCTCCGTAGCCAACCCAATCGTTCCTGTCTCGTTCCTATAGCATTTATCAAATCTAACTGATCTCTCTGGTAACCCCATTCCACAGAACCTCATCCAACCCTCAATACTTGCACTGGAACTGTCTATCTCCCTAGCAAATTGACCTATCTATAACAAAGATTGGACAGATTGTGGAGAAGACTTACACGCCTGCCTCACGGACTATGATGCGATATCAGTACAGCGCTACTCCATTCCCCCCAGAGGTTATCGAAAGAACTCCACTAACACTGCCAAAATTACTTTCCGTAGACATGACCTTCCCTTTAATACTTACATTGGTGGAGAATCCCTCCCTGTCCGACCATTTATCCTCCCCGCCAGTGCCAAAAGTGTTACGTTCCACAGCCAGATGCCCTCTGTGTGTCTAACCTGGTCATACTCGATCAAACTGCTTTGCACAGTCACGCACATGTGCCACCTGTGACGGCCCCCATAATGTATTTTATAGGACTGCCCCACCTACGAGTTTGAGTATGAGGTGGCAACTCTCAGATTCAGACTTGGTCTTACTCTACGTGAAGCCAGACGATGAGTTCTGGACCACTTTCTCTATAGTGGCCACTTTCCAGTTCTCCTTTTACCTACTTCATATGTACCACTTCCTAACTCCCCACGCTGGTGTTTTGATATAGCTGACTGGCGTACTTTCACCTCACTCTCTGCCATTCCTACCCCTCCATCCTCCTCCTCGTCCATTTCAGATATGATACAATGTTTCGCAACTACAGTCCTAAGAGCTGCCCAGTTATTCCTCGAGCCTCAAAACCCCATACCTACAAATGTGTTCCATGGTGGAATTCCGAATGCACTAAAGATCTTTGCTTAAAACGTGCAGCCTGGAACAGTTACCGCTATAAACGAGGCACCCCTAATTGACTATCGGCCCTTATCTCCTTTAAAAGAGCATCTGCCTGTCTTCGTCGTAATCCGGAACAGTAAAACAAATAGCTGGCGAAATTATGTTTCCTCAATTACATCTACATCTATCTCAACTGTTTGACGCTGGATCCATAAACTATCAGGCAAACATGCCCCCATCCAGCCCCCGTCCTCGATATTCAAGATACTCATCTCTGATCCTCTCCAAGTCGCTAATGAACTGGGTGACTATTTCAGCCAGGTCAGTAGTGGTTCTCACCTTTCTCTGTACTTCTCTTCTATTAAGACCATCAGGGAACGCACCCCCGTTATCTTCACCCTATCCTCTGTTGAGTCTTATAATGCTCCTTTTTCTTCCTCTGAACTCAATGCTGCCTTACAGTCGTGCCGCAACACTCATGAAGGCCCTAACGGTATAGACTACTGTTCTTCCCTGTTGACAATTTTCAACCACATATGAACGTCAGGAAATGTTCCTTCTCATTGACGAGAAGCTCTTATCCTCCCCTTCCTGAAACCCAATAAATCGGGTACCCTTCCTCAAGACCATCGCCCCATCGCTCTAACTAGCTGCTTGTGCATACTACTAGAGCGAATGGTTAACTACCGTTTAATGTGGTATCTT
>NC_061828.1:19719374-19721874 GCF_019202785.1 Penaeus chinensis | reverse complement strand
ATCATTATTATTATTATTATTATTATTATTATTATTATTATTATTATTATTACTATTATTATTATCATCATTATTATTATTATTATTATTATTATTATTATTATTATTATTATTATTATTATTATTATTATTATTATTATTATTATTATTATTATTATTATTATTATTATTATTATTATTATTATTATTGTTACTATCATTATCATCATCATAATTATTATTATTATTATCATTATTATCGCCATCATCATTATTACTACTACTACTACTACTACTACTACACACTACACACACACACACACACACACACACACACACACACACACACACACACACACACACACACACACACACACACACACACATACACACACACACACACACACACATACACACACACACACACACACACACACACACACACACACACACACACACACACACACACACACACACACACACATATCTATCTATCTATCCATCTATATACACACAAATATATATTCATATGCATATACCACACAAGGGGTCCATGGCGTCTGCTAGTTGTCTGCCTTCGTTGCCTTTGAGTTTTAGAACTGTTGGCACTAAATATAAGAATGGCTCTGTGTTGAATATTGGTTCATATTTGTTTTATTGCGCAATTTGTCTATTGTGGGTGTTTTTTGTCAGTCAGTCTGGAGATAGCAGTTCGTTTGTCAGTTTTTTGCGGTAAATGATTAAATTACTATTATTATCTAATTCTCCATTTCCTTATAGCTCTGAGGGGACTCTTTGTATAGAGATTTAATATCATTACCTGTCTAATCATCTGTACCAGGTATTAATTCAACTGTGTGTGATTATTCATCGCTTAATTATTCTCCTATAATAATTTCATTAGCAAGAATATATATTTTAATATTTTTATGATGTACATGAGCTTGCCACTCTTCCTTTACGCAATGAAAGAGAAAAAAATGAATGAGATAATATGGAATAAGATGAATGGAGCATATATCTCTAAAACAGCTAAACAATGATATAATGCATTTAATCCTTTATCTACTTATCTTCTTCGTGGGGGGAAGGGAGGGGCAGGATGTACAAAATCAAGCCTTTGTTCAGCTGTGTTTTTGTTGCTGTTGTTCTTGGCGTTTGCTGTGTTGTTAAACTTTTCCGTTTTTGACTTTTTTGTTTTGTTTAGTTTTAGTTACGATTTTGTTTATCATATGTATATGGGACTGGTTTTACATATGCGCTTACATGCATCACATGGCGTAAAGCTATTTGTACAACGCGTAGCAGGTAAATCTATTCTTTCATATGTCTCTTAGTTCGAACAGTTTTCATGACAACGAAACGAACCACTGAAACAATTACGAACCACAAGACGAGGTATGATGTTTATTCTAAACCGGCAAAACTTAATTAAAAAGTAGCTGTTGAACACTTTTTTTTCTTTTCATTTTTTCCCAAGGGCATTATCCCTCTCTAAAGTCTGACTGAAAGATCATTTCGTCAGCCATCGCGCAGCCGTTAAAGTGGACTTGATTGCAGCTTTCATGTGCAATGAGCCATGTAGTTGAGAACTTCATATTCGGGGAAATATCTTTTCTTTGGGTGTTATTTATAGGAAGGGAATGTTGTTATATTTAGTGATGCTATTTCTCCTGAAGAAGAAAAAGAAGAGTAGGAAGAGGAAGAGGAAACACCCAGTTTCAAGGAAGCAGAAGAAAATGATGATAACGGAGATATAAAGAAAATAAAGAAACTTAATAAGTAAGAACACGAAGAAAAGCAAATGAAGAATGGCCTAAAAATAAGAAAATAAAAAGCATAACAAAAGAATTGCAGAAGCATCTCGCAGCCTGAACAGTCTCCGTATTCTGCCTCGCCAACAAGGACCTCCTTGAAGACCTCCGATTTCACCTTTTTCCTTGGCCCCATTTTTCCCTCGCTATCGAAGAACAGCAACAGCTCGCCTGGTGTTTTAAGCGCAGACACATTCCTCCATCGTGACGTTGTTCTGGTGCGTATAGGAAGGGCGTTGGGTCTCTGCGTCTTAGTGAAATTAGGGTCGAAAACCGGTTTTTATGATGTTCATTTTTTTTTTTTACTTGGTGTACTGGTGTTTATTTTCGGAGATGAAGTAGTACTAAAAAATAAGTTGGGTAAATTGTTCGTCCTTCTGTGCAATTAATATCAATAGCTATAATAATCGGTTATATAATCATTATGAAAATAGTACAGTTGATGATGATAGTGGCATTAAGAAAAGATAATACGGGATGATTATACTACAGCTATAAAATATTGACAAGGAGAAGGCACTGAAAAAAAAAAAAAATTAAATAAATAAAGAAAGAAGAACGAAAAAAAAAAAACCCAAAAAAAAACGGCAGCATTAAAATCACTCACGTTTTTATCACCCCAACCATGCCATCATACTGTTAGGATGCAACATGCAAGCTTATCTGCATACCCACTATAAATTCATAATGCTCGAGGCGCTATTAAA
>NC_061828.1:19711874-19714374 GCF_019202785.1 Penaeus chinensis | reverse complement strand
TATGTATGTATGGTTATATTAATGCATTTACGCACATTTTATATGCATAAACACATCAATAATGGAAAATATACATTAATTTATGAAAACACACACGGCGCGTTACAATTTATACAATATGCCACACGTTTCTTTATTTCTAATGCAACCATTCAAATCCGCATGTTTTGTTGTCAGATTCACGCGCCAAATTGAAAATAAATGAGGAAAGCCATTATCAGCTGAAAATAATAACTAATGCAAATAAACTAGCGCTGACGTGTGGCAATAAATCGTCGACCAGAATTCGTATTATACGATTTTCCGATTCCCTTTGTTCGTTATTTGATCCATGTTGCACGGGCGATATGCTTTGCTGGTCATGCATTATGCACTGCCGGGCCTATGCTCTCAGCCACCAATATCTGCCTTATTGAACCGGGAATTGTAGGTCTTAGGGAAATTGATGCTGTGTCATAGCCTACCCCATCACGCCTCACTCCTTACAATGGTTTTATGGTGACGAGTACCGAAGCTATTGAAATATGGGCATCATAAGGCCACATATTGAACTGGGAGAGGCAGGGAGGGAGGGAGGGAGAGAGAGAGAGAGAGAGAGAGAGAGAGAGAGAGAGAGAGAGAGAGAGAGAGAGAGAGAGAGAGAGAGAGAGAGAGAGAGAGAGAGAGAGAGAGAGAGAGAGAGAGAGACAGACTGTTTATAAGAAAAATGAGCAAATTGCCGAGGCCGAATTGTCAGAGGGAGGTGTGTTTACGTCTAGGGGTATATGTTTATATGTTCGTTTGTTTTCTGAAGGTAAGGTGGCGCGTCAACATACGTGTTTGAGTGATAAAACAATTTGCTCGTTATGGAAATACAAATACATTACATGAATTAGGTCAAAATATATTTTTTTGTAAATATCCTTCTCTCTCTGTGTCTCTCTGTCTGTCTGTCTGTCTGTCTGTCTCTCTCTCTCTCTCTCTCTCTCTCTCTCTCTCTCTCTCTCTCTCTCTCTCTCTCTCTCTCTCTCTCTCTCTCTCTCTCTCTCTCTCTCTCTCTCTCTCTCTCTCTCTCTCTCTCTCTCTCTCTCTCTCTCTCTCTCTCTCTCTCTCTCTCTCTCTCTCTCTCTCTCTCTCTCTCTCTCTCCCTCCCTCCCTCTATTCTTTCATTCTTTCCCTCCTTCCCTCCCGCTTTCTGTGTCTCTCCTCCCCGCCCCCCCCACACCTTGCGCCCCCTCCCCGACCCCTGCCATTGAGTCGCACTTGCATGCAAAACTTCAAATATCAAAAAAGCCATTAAACTGCGCGCAGAAGTTGTGCTGAAGGCGAGGGCGTCCTGGGCGGAATCCGGCGTCGCGGACAGAATTCCCGGTGAGGATAACACATTTATCACAGCTTGAACAGTCGTCGTGACCTCCAATGATCCCGAAGTTTTCTTTCTTTTTTTCTTTTTCTTTTGTTTAATTTATTTAGTTCGGTGTAATTTATTTTCCTTCTTTTCATTTTTTTTTCCTTTTTCTTTTGTTTAATCTATTCAGTTCGGTGTAATTTATTTTCTTTCTTTTCATTTTTTTTTCTCTTTTCCATTTGATTTGATTTGATTTTTTTTTTTTTTTGTTACGTGATCTGAAGCGGGGAGAGGAGGATATTTTATGAATACGTTGTGGGTGTCTTTTAATTCCTATGTTTTTATTTTATTGATTTCTTTTTGTTTGTTTGTCGTTCTCTCTCCCGCTTTCCCCCCTTTTCTCTTTCCTGCCCCCCCCCCCCCTTCCTCTCTATCACTAGCGCTCTCCTCTGTCTTCTTCCTCCTCCGTTCTCTGTTTCTCTTTCCTCTACTACTCTATTTACCTCCCTATAACCCTTCTCTTTCTGTGTTTGTCTGTCTCATTCTCGCTCTCGCTCTCCTTGCTGTCTTCCTATCTTCTCTTTTCTTTCTTCTTTATCTTCTATTCTCTCTCTCTCTCTCTCTCTCTCTCTCTCTCTCTCTCTCTCTCTCTCTCTCTCTCTCTCTCTCTCTCTCTCTCTCTCTCTCTCTCTCTCTCTCTCTGCGTCCCGCCCTTCCTCGCTTGACTCCCATTCCTGCGCGAAATCTTTTAGGAACCGTTTAAAGCAAAAACATTCATCCATGTGCGTATTCCCTTGCCAAATCCCTTTTCCTTTAATTAATCTTCCTTCCGATTATGGCAAGTCTCTCCCCTCTCCCGTCTTTTCCTCCGCCGCCCTTACATCTTCGTCCCCTTTTCTCCCCTCTGCCCCCCCCCCCGCGCCCCCCTCCTGGAGGACCTCTCTCCCCTGGCGTGTTGTTAATTAGGAGCGTCCCCTGTGGTAGTCGCTGGTCGGTGGCGGCGCGCGGGATGCTGGCGAGACAGATCCGGGCCCTGTTCGTACCTTTTCCTAAGTCTTAGTAAATTCATTTAAGAAAGAAAACAAAAAAAAAAAAAAAAAAAATGTATCTGGATCATTTTTTGTTTTGGTTTGTGGTGCATATGATAGGTCTAAAAACGTATATGCATTTTAT
>NC_061828.1:19703631-19709274 GCF_019202785.1 Penaeus chinensis | reverse complement strand
TCTCATCCTCTTCCACCATTTCAAGATTCCACCTTCTCTCTTCCACCCTAATTCTTCCCATTATTTCTTGCCTCCACCGACTGACCAATTTTCCTTCGTTCCACCGCAATTTTCCTCCACCACTGCTGTCATTTCGAGGCTCCACTTTTTTTTTTTTTTTTTTTTTTTTTTTTTTTTGTGTATTATTAGTTTTCCATTTCCATTCCATCTTTTTCCTCCTTCTTGTCCTTATTCTTTCCTCCTTCTTATAATCAGCTTCCTTCGTTTTCTCTTTAGCCTTTTATTTTTATTTTCTTCTTCCTATTCCCTTTTATTTTATTTTTCTTTTGATCTTGTTGTCCCAATTCTCCTTTCCTCTTTTCGCCTCCTGTTCCTTCTCCTCCTCTTGAATTCTTGCCCCTCTCCCTCTCCGTCCACTCCCCCATCTTCCCCTCTCCCCCTCCACCTCCCTTTCCCCTCCCCTTCTCCCCTCTCCCCCCTGCTCCTTCTCCAACTTCCCTCCCTCTTCCTCCTTCTCATCTTTATTCTGACTCCCTCTCCCTTTCCTCGTCGTCCTCATTCCCCTCTCCTCCTCCTCCTCCTCCTCCTCCTCCTCCTCCTCCCTCCTCCTCCTCCTCCTCCTCCTCCTCCTCCTCCTCCTCCTCCTCCTTCAATCTCCCCACGACCACCTCCCCAACGTGCCTGCCCCTCCTCCCCCTCTCCTCTCCTCCTTTTATCAACCTTCCCCTCCCCCCCACCTCCCTCCCCACCCCTTGCAATCCCTCATCCTCTACCCCTCGTCCTTACCCTCCTTCCCCCCCCCATCCCCTCACCCGCCCTCTCCACCTCTCCCCTCCCCCTACTCCTACCCCTCACTACGAGTTGTCGCATCCCCCTCCCTCCCCTCCCCCTCTCCCCCCTGGCCCACCCCTACGACGACCCCTTGCTCAAGTGCGGGAGAAATTGGAGACGCAGCGAGTGGCACCGTCTTGTCTGCCCTTGTGTGTGTGTGTGTGTGTGTGTGTGTGTGTGTGTGTGTGTGTGTGTGTGTGTGTGTGTGTGTGTGTGTGCTTGTTTGTTTGTTTGTTTGTGCGTGCGTGCGTGCGTGTGTGTGTGAGTGTATGTATGCAAGTGTGCATGTTTGTGTACGTAAGTATGTTATGTCTTTATAAATAGTCTATTATAAACATTTCCTTAACAGATATGAATATGAAATACGAACGCAAAAAAAAAAAAAAAAAATCCTTCATTTTGTCTTTCCATTCTTAAATATTTTATCTTATTATATTATATTATTCTTATTATGTTATCTCCATAAACTTTCCAAGCATATGAGAACGAGAGAGAGAGAGCAAAAAATAGCTCCAGCGAGTAACAAAGTAACTACGCTCGTGGGTCGTATCACACACACTAACAAACAAACAAAAAAATCTTCTGAGACTTTTCGTTCAATTTCCTTCTTTGTATTTTTTTTTTTTTTTTATGATCCTTTTCCTCCTTTTACTGCTCTATTATTTTCGTTTTTTTTTTTTTTTTCTCTCTCTCTCTTAACACCTTTTCTCAACGTGGAAAATCAATTAGATTGTGATTCCAACAGCTTAAGAGTGAGACAGAGAGAGAGAGAGAGAAAAGTGAGGAGATAAATGTACATCTATTATAAAAAAAAAATATTTTTCTGACTTTTTCTTTCTTAGTCTCCGTCTCTGTCCGACTGTCTGTGTATCTGTCTGTCTGACTGCTGTCTGTCTGTCTTTCTCTCTCTCTCTCTTTTTCTCTCACACACACACACACACACGCATACGCACGCACGCACGCACACACACACACACACACACACACACACACACACACACACACACACACACACACACACACACACACACACACACACACACACCACACACACATACGTACATACATATCTCTCTCTCTCTCTCTCTCTCTCTCTCTCTCTCTCTCTCTCTCTCTCTCTCTCTCTCTCTCTCTCTCTCTCTCTCTCTCTCTCTCTATTCTATCTATCTATCTATCTCTCTCTCTCTCTCTCTCTCTCTCTCTCTCTCTCTCTCTCTCTCTCTCTCTCTCTCTCTCTCTCTCTCTCTCTCTCTCTCTCTCTCTCTCTCTCTCTCTCTCTATCTATCTATCTATCTCTAGATATATACGTGTGTGCGTACGTATATACTTACATACATACATACATGGAAAGTCAACGAAACAATAGACACTCTTCAGCTGCCTCTTCCCCTCCTACCTTCCTCCTTCCCCTCGAAAAGCCGTATAATATATGATGAAGGTATAGTAACTTATGGTCTAACTACTTCAGTTTTGTGTACTTGCCTCGAATGATAATATTAATAATTATAGAAGTGATGATAATGATAATACCAACATTGAATAATGATAATAATTAGGGAGATAATGATGATAGAGTTGGAATGGGATGTTTGTTTGTGTGTGCGTGTGTGTCATTCTTTTAATATTTCTGTTGTTTATTAGCACCCCATTTTTGTTACAAAATAAATCGACTTTAGAGTCCACAGTTACATGGAATGTAATTTCGGGCGTAAAATGTTAGTTGAACGTGTAACACACACACACACACACACACACACACACACACACACACACACACACACACACACACACACACACGCACACACACACACACACACACAAACACGCACGCACACACACACACACACACACACACACACACACACACACACACACACACACACACAGACACACACACACACACATTTTACGAATATCCTTCGCTCCTACCTGCATGTCTCGCACACCTAAATGTACGAATCGAGCTCCACCGTCTCGCGCTATCGTCCCCCCCCCCCCCCCCCCCCCCCCCCCCCCCCCCCCCCCCCTTCGCCATGTAGCTTTCAGTCGCAAATCAGATATATCGAGGAAATCATTTTGTATTTCACGTGTGTTTCCTGATGAGGCTATATTTTTTTTCTTTGGATTTTGAACGATATTTGGTTGTTGTTGTTTTTTAATTCATGTGATCTTCAACATCCTAAAACTTGGAACTTTTATGATCAGTTAAACAGAGACGCGATAGGAGAATAATAGTAATGATAATTGCTTGTCTCAAACGCACTTAGACAAGAACTAATTAAATTCTTAAGAACTGGACTTAAATGATACAAAGAGAAAATGAAGAAAAAGACCATTAACACTAAGAATGTATTTATGCGAATTCACATTACAAGAGCGTTATTATTGGAATCAATATCATTATTATTAAATAATTTTAATTATTATTGTTATTATTGTTAGTATAGTAGTAGTACTATCCTATACTAGTATTAGTAATAATATTAGTACTACTTTTGTAATTAGTATTAGTAGTATTATCATTATTATCATTTGTTAGTTTTAGTATTAATATTAATATTAACATTAGCTTAGTATTAGTATTAATATTAATATTAGCATTAGCTTAGTATTAGTATTAATATTGATATAAACATTAGCATCAATATTGGTATAAGCCTTAGAATTAGTACTAGTACTAGTATCATTATCATATTCTTTATTATGGTTGCTATTTTTGTCATCACTATCAACATTTCATATAATTTTTCAAACAATCATTATCATTAACCGTATTACCATTATTCCTTACACTACTATTACCATTACTACTGCCACGATTATCAGAAATAACTTTAGAAAAATACACGGCAGAACTAGTCAATACATATTAGCATTCAGTCAGCGGAGTTACTGACGCTCAGCCTGTGCATAATTGTCTGAATTGCGTACGTTAAGCTAATCAGTAAGGTCGACACTTGCACTGTTTATATTTAGAATTACGTATAGTCTACAGAAATACGAATATATATATATATATGTATATATATATATATATATATATATATATATATATATATATATATATGAGCGTCATTTTATTGATATGCTGAATGAAAATAGTCTTAGTAGAACGACAATGAGAAATATTGTTTTTTTTCTGTTGGATGAATACACACACACACACACATACACACACACACACACACACACACACACACACACACACACACACACACACACACACACACACACACACACACACACATATTTTTTTTCTTTTCTTTTCTTTTCTTTTTTTTTTCTTTTCTCTTTTTTTTTCTAGATTTTTTTCAAGATTATTTTATTTTTATTTTTCTTGATTAGGACGATATCATGCCATTGTCAGAATCACACCTGGTTCTTATTGAGACATAAGTTGTAGATGAGTTAGAACGAAACGTCATTCATTCTTCCTATTCATTCTCCATTATGCTTGTTCTACGTAAGCAAATTTGAAATTGACCCTTAGATAAGTTAGTATAAATTTATTTATATTATTAAATTGTGTATATTTATGTATATTAAGTTTTAGATGGGTTAGAAGAAAGCAATTTATTTAGATCTTTAGATCAAAGTACCGTAAGAGACATTAAATGGTATGGCTTAATAGAATTCTATGACAATAATATAAATAATATTCTGAGTGAAACTGGATGAATTAATATGAAACCAAGCGACACTCAATGAAAATAAACGTCTTTAAATGAAACTATAAAAAAAACAGCAGTATTATAATGATAAAGTTACGACGTACTGTTAAAAAAATATATATATGTGATTCAATTATTCTTTGAAGTAGAAAGTATGCATTATACTTTTTTTTTTTTTTTTTGTACTGTTTTATCGCGTTTACCATTATTTTTCTGTGCCGGAATGAGCCAGATAATGAAGAATGACACTTGTGATGATTACCGTGTGTGTGTGTGTGTGTGTGTGTGTGTGTGTGTGTGTGTGTGTGTGTGTCTGTGTGTGTGTGTGTGGGATATACGTGATGAAATGTTGGCAATTCTCTCTCTCTCTCTCTCTCTCTAAATAAAATAAAAGAGAAAAAAAAATCGCAAGTGCTTTTGTCGAGGCCAAAAGATAAAGAAAAAACACCCCCCCCCCCACCTGAAATTATTTAAAAATGATAGAAATATTAGATTTTTTATTTTACTTTTTACTTCCTTGCTTGCTGTTGCCAATGTACTGACACTCATTCAAGAGTCTGGCGGGGGGGGGGGGGAGAGGAGAGGGAGGAGGGGAAGGAGAGGGGGAGGGGAGGAGGGGGAGGGGGAAGGGGGAAAGGAGAAGGGAGGAAGAAGGAGTAGGCAGAAGGGAGGAGTAAGGGGGAGGGGGGAAGGGTAAAGGAGGGAAAGGGGGATATATGGAGAGGAAGGGAGAAGGGAAAGGGGAGGCGAGGAGATGGATAGATGGAGGGGAAGGGAGAGGAGGTAGGGGAGGGAAGGGAAGGGGGAATATATGGAGGGGAAAGGATAGAGGAGGGGGTGGAAGGGAGAAAGAAAGGAGAGAGGGGGCGGGGGATAAAGAGAAAAGGGGGAGAGAAGAGAAGAGGAGAAGAGGTAATATTAGAGTACATAATAAAAAAGAGGAAATGAGGATTTTAAAAAATCAATAAATAAAAAAGAAAAAGGAAAAAAAAATCATAAAGAGGAAGAACAAAAAACAAAAACAAAGACACCACACCCACCCACCACAAAAGAAAGCCTCACAGAACATCGAAAAAAAAAAACAAAAACAAAAACAGAAGCAAATCAAAACAGAAAACGAGAGCATAGCGATGCGCACCCG
>NC_061828.1:19683875-19689349 GCF_019202785.1 Penaeus chinensis | reverse complement strand
CACTTACTTCTCACTCACTCACTCACGTCACTCGTTCACTCACTCACTCATTCACTCACAACGTTCACATATCATTCACTTCACTCACTCACTCACTCACTCACGTTCACTCACTCACTCACTCGTTCACTCACTCACTCAGATCGTCACTCCTCACTCACTCACTCACTCACTCACATCACTCACACTCACCATCACTCACATCACTAACTCGTTTCACATCACTCACTCAACTACTCAGCACACTTCACTCACTCACATCACTCCACTCACTCACTCACTCCTCACTCACTCACGTCACGATCACTCACTCACATCACGTCATTCTCCACATCAACTCACAAGCACTCACTCACTCACTCATTCATTCATTTACTTATTCATTCACTCATTCACTCACTCG
The DNA here is from genome assembly GCF_019202785.1 of Penaeus chinensis. Lineage (NCBI taxonomy): Eukaryota > Metazoa > Arthropoda > Malacostraca > Decapoda > Penaeidae > Penaeus > Penaeus chinensis. The sequence continues at coordinate 19,688,946 of NC_061828.1, read as the reverse complement.
CTCACTCACTCACTCACTCATTCATTCATTTACTTATTCATTCACTCATTCACTCACTCGCTCGTTCATTCATTCATTCATTCATTCTCTCATTCACTCCCTATTTCCCATTTCCTTTCTTCTCCTCCTCTTATTTCCTTCCCTCTCTCTCTTTCTCTCTCATTTTCCTCCCCCCTTCCTTCCTTCTCTTCCTCCCGATCTCTCTTCCTCCCTCCTCCGCTCTATCCCTCCTTCCCTCCTTTCCTTATTTCTTCACTCCCTCCCTCCCTCCCTCTTACTTACCCTCCCCCTCCCCCTCTCCCTCCATCCCTCTCTCCCACCCACCCCACCTTCCCACCCTCACCCTCCCTCCCTCACCCTCCCACCCACCCACCGTCACCCACTCTCCCACCCTCACCCTCTCTCCCTTTCCCTCACCCCCCCCCCTCCCCTCCCTCGCCCCGCCCACACACGTCATCCCAGTGAGAGAGAACTTAATTTATTCGCAATTTTTTTTTTTTTCTTTTTTTATCTTTACAGAAGTCAAAGCAAAAACAAATAACTTCCCGAAAATGTTGAAAGTGACAGCAAGACCTTGAAAGGGGCGGAGGAAGTTGCTGTTATGGGAAGTTTGTTCGCGTGGGTTGGAGAGAGAGGGAGGGAGGGAGGGAGGGAGGGAGGGAGGGAGGGAGGGAAGGGAGGGAGGGATTGAGGGAGGGGGGAGGGAGGGAGGGAAGGAAGGAGGGAGTGACAGTGAAAAAAAAGGAGAAGAAAGAGGGAAAGAGAAAGAGAAAGAGAGAGAGAGAGAGAGAGAGAGAGAGAGAGAGAGAGAGAGAGAGAGAGAGAGAGAGAGAGAGAGAGAGAGAGAGAGAGAGAGAGAGAGAGAGAGAGAGAGAGAGAGAGAGAGAGAGAGAGAGAGAGAGAGAGAGAGAGAGAGAGGGACATAAAAAAAAAAAAAAAAACGAAAGAAAGGAAGACAAAGAAAAAAGAAAGAAAAAACCCACTGCAGACGACCGCCATACCCCATGAGTTAGTGGGTGTTTAAGAAGCAAGCTAAAACTTCAACTTCGCGATAGCTAAGGTCAGCTGAGTGACCTGGGCGATGCAATAAACATCTTTTATTGCAACTTGCCAGAGATGAATTAATTGAGGGAGAGTTATTGAGATGAGGCTTGTTGAAGCGATGAAAACATGACATTTATAAGGGTCTGTACATGTGTATTTTGACTATTAATGTGAATCAACAGCCAATAGTTTCATCGTTTTATCTTCAACACATCAAACACTCTCTCAATCCCTTTGTGGAAAAGCACTACAGCAGAAGCGGATTTATAAACCTACTAAAAGAAAAATGACATGCTTCAAATAGGAATTATGAAAAAAAAAAGAAAAAAAAAATTTCGTAGTGATCAGATCAAGTTTGGGTTTATTATAAAAAAAAAAAAATGGTATGCATTGGCTCTTGTACACGGGGTAAGCCACTTGCATCGTTGTTACCATTGCAATTGTGCCTTCTCTCTCTCCGTCTGTCTGCCTCTCTATCTTTGCTCTCTCTCTGTCTCTCTCTTCTCTCTCTCTCTCTCTCTCTCTCACTTACTCTCTCTCTCTTTCTCTCACTCAATTACTCACCCTCTCTCTCTCTCTCTCTCTCTCTCTCTCTCTCTCTCTCTCTCTCTCTCTCTCTCTCTCTCTCTCTCTCTCTCTCTCCTCTCTCTCTCTCTCTCTCTCTACTCTCTCTGTCTCTCTCTTCCATCCCCTGATTTCGATGATTCAGAGTAGTTTAAAGAATTGAAAAGAAAACACAGAAAGATTGAAAATAAAGAAGATAAAAAAACACATCTAGCTGTTCAAGGCGGGGAAATGGGGGGGGGGGGGTGAGGGGGGATTAAGAACAGGTCCATTACTAAGTTTATTTATGAGGTGGAGGTGGATGAGGGTGAGGGAGGGGGAGGACACAGGTGGAACTGCCGATATTCTTGAAACTGTTGTGGGTGAAGGTGTGCGTGTGATAGGGGGAAGGGGGGGGGGGAGGGTTATGGAGTGTTGTAATATCCAATTGTTCTATTGGCATACATACATACATACATACATAAATGCAGGTACACATAAGCACTCAAACACATGCACACAGAGAAGCAAAACACACACACACACACATACACATACACACACACACACACACACACACACACACACACACACACACACACACACACACACACACACACACACACACACACACACACACACACACACACACACGAACCACAGACATACCGACACTCATTCAGACATTTCATCATTCATTCAACACTGTGCTTAGCCAATCATCCATTCACACACACATTCACTACACCAATACATCAAGGTACAAAATCATTGATTCACCATCACTACTACAAGATCGACGACGAAGGTGTTAGAGAAAGAGAAAGAGGAACGGACAAGAGAATCTACTGTGATATGATTGATAAGGAACGAACAGATGCCGAAATGGAGCCACGTGATTAATTTAAAGAAACACGTGATTGATGACTGAGATAATTATATACATACCTACATACATACACACATACACATACATATATAAATGTATTTAATATATGACATATAATATATATGCATATCGTTATTTTTTTATTAATATATAGACCAACGAGAAAATGAATGATAATGGTGTAAAGACAGAATTAATAAGGAAAGGATACAGAGAGAAGTAGAGAGAACACGTAAACATAGAGGAAACCACGCTGACAATACACCTGCTGTTAATATTAGCTATTAATACAAACATGCATGCAACGGAAAACACATGCATACATATATAAACCATACACAGATACATACATACGTAACAACACATAAATACATGTGATCAAATGCGAGTTACATGCAAACGCTAATGCACATACGTGTGTGTGTGTGTGTGTGTGTGTGTGTGTGTGTGTGTGTGTGTGTGTGTGTGTGTGTGTGTGTGTATGTGTGTGTGTGTGTGTGTGTGTGTGTGTGTGTGTGTGTGTGTCTGTGTCTGTGTCTGTGTCTGTGTCTGTGTCTGTGTCTGTGTCTGTGTCTGTGTCTGTGTCTGTGTGCGCGTGTGTGTACGTGTGCGTGTGCGTGTGCGTGTGTGTGTACGCCTGCTCAAATACACGAGTGTATGTGCCTCTGCATGCCTAAATAATCGTCATGAATACCATCACGCCCTCGGAAATGCCCGGATGCATGACCCCTGAAATACGCCTGAATCTCTGAAACGGTAATTGATTGGTCCCGATAATCGTGATCCTCCCCCCCTCCCCCCTCCCCCCCAGTGCTTGCAGTCAACTCTACATATAATTCAGAATCGTAAAAGGTATAAAATGCAATCATAATGAATATCTCCTGGACGCGCATGATAAAGTGTATTACAAAACGCTCACAATATTCAGGGGGAGGGGGTAGGGTCGGGTGAGGGGTGGGGGGGGGGTGATGGGTGGGGGCGAGGGAGAGAGTAGGGGGGCGGGAGAGGAGAGAAGACAGGAAGAGAAAGGATGGGAAAGAAGAGGAAACTGGGAGTGAGTGAGGAGAGAAGCAGAGAAAATGAATGAATAGAGAGAAGAGAGAGAAAAGGGAATGTACCGAAAAGGGAAGAGAGAGAGAGAGAGAGAAGAGAGGGAGAAGAGAGAGAGAGAGAGAGAAGAGAGAGAGAGAGAAGAGAGAGAAGAGAAAGAGAAAGAGAAAGAGAAAGAGAAAGAGAAAGAGAAAGAGAAAGAGAAAGAGAAAGAGAGAGAGAGAGAGAGACAGAGACAGACAGAGAGTCTCAAACCATACAAACAGACAAACATAAACAACCGAAACCATCCACAAAAAAAAACAGATAAAAGAGAATCCAACATCAAACAAACAAACAAGCAAACACGAACACACACAAACCCATAGATACAAAAGGATTATCCACAGCGGGTACCATAGCTTGCAAACCAATAATTGCAATGACAAAAGCCACAAGCGGATATACCGGTGGGTATTCATCCCGAATTCACCAGTGTACAAGTCTCGACCCTTTAGCGTTTGCGGTGTATCTACATAAAGACCGTAACTGTGCTCTTCATTAAATATTCATTAAGTGTTATTGCAAGATTTGGTCAACCGACTTTCAACAGTCTTATCTAAATATGTTTCATGGACCGTAAGTTTTAGTGGTAATGATGTGGATTATGATGATGGTGATGGTGTGGTGATGGTGATGGTGATGGTGATGATGATGTGATGGTGATGATGATGATGATGATGATGATAGATGATATGAATGATATTGATGATGATGATGATGATGGGTGAATTATGATATAATAATAAATAATTATCATGATATTCAAAATAACAAATCATTACACTGTAATATCCTACCATTATAACATTTATAGTGATAATTGTCTAAATGTTCATTGTCTACATATCAACGTCATATGATTAGTATGTCTCCTAAAAAATAAAAATAAAACAATACTATTAGCAACACACACATATCAATAATCAAATATATATATATATACATATATATATATATGTATATATGTATATATGTATAATGTATATATGTATAATGTATATATGCATATGTGTGTGGTATGTATATAGTATATAATAAATATATATAGTATATATATATATATATATAATATATATATAATTATATAATATGTCATGTATTTCTGACGAAGACATAATCGAAACCGTCAAATACATCTCTTGTATTGTGAAATATATTAATTCTCATTCATACCTTTTCTACAAAATATATTATAATATATCTATATAATATATATATATTATACATTATACATTTATTTTGGTGTGTGGTGTGTATGTGTGTGTTGTGTGTGTGTGTTGTGTGGTGTGTGTGTGTTGTGTGTGTGTGTGTGTGTGTGTGTGGGGTTGTGTGTGTGTAGCAGAGGGTATTTTAACAATTAAATGTCCTAAAACTTGTCCGAGCTTGTGAAGATTTTTTTTTCTATTTCTTACTTCTTTTTTTTTTCCTCTTTCTCTCCGTCTTTCTCTTTTAATCCAATCCGGCTTCACGCTTCAAACGGATTTCCCGACGCTTAAAGAGACG
>NC_061828.1:19678875-19681375 GCF_019202785.1 Penaeus chinensis | reverse complement strand
TTTTCTATCTCTCCTTCTCTCTTCTTCTCTCTCTCTATCCCCTCTCCTTTTCTCTCTCCTCTCTCTCTCTCACCCCTCTTTCCCCTCTCTTCTCTCTCCCTCTCTTTCTCTCGCTCTCCCATTTACTCTCTCCCCCTCCGCTCTCTCTCATCTCTCTCTTCTTCTCTCTCTCGCTCTCCTCTCTCTCTCTCTCTCTCGTCTCTTCTCTTTCTCTATCTTCTTCTCTCTCTCCTCTATCGAACTTCCCCTTTCTTTTTCTCTCTCCTCCCTCTTCTCTCTCCTCTCCGTTCTTTTCTCTCTCCCTCTTTTCCCCTCCTCTCTCATCCTCCTTTCCTCTCCATCTCTCTCTCTCTCCCTTCTCTCTCTCTCTCTCTCCTCCTCATTTCTCTCTCTCTCTCTCTCTCTCCTCTCTCCTCATCCCCACCTCTCCCTATTCTCCTCTCTCTCCCCTCTCTCTCTCCTCATCTTTCTTTCTCATTCCCTCCCACATTTTCCCTCCTTCTCTCGTCTTCTCCTTCTCTCTTTCCTCTCTCAAATCTCTTCTTCCCCTCTTCCTTCTCTCATCTCTCTCACCCTCTTCTCCCCATCGTCTCACTCATCCCTAATAACGTCTCATCTCTCCTCTCTCTCTCTCTGCCCCCATTTACTCCTCTCTCTCTCTCGTCTTCTCAGCTCTCTCTCTCTCCAGACGTTCTCTTTTGACTCATCTATCCTCATTCTCTCATCTCTCCCTCTTCTCTCTGTCGCTCCCTCTCGCTCTCTCTCTCTTTTCCCTCCCCTCTTCTCTCACTTTTCCTCACTCTCTCACTTCTCTCTCTCCTCTCCCCTCTTCTCTCCTCTCTCACTCTCTCTCTCTCTCTCTTCTCTCTCTCTCTCTTCCCCCTTTCAGTTTTCCCCCTATTTTCGTTTTTCCTTCTTTCTTTCTCCCTTTTTTTCTTTTCTCTCATTCTCTCGTTTTCATTCTGTTTCTGTCTCCGGGGTTTTCATTCTCTTTTATTTTTCTCTTTAGTTTCCTCTCTCCCTCTCTTTCTACCTCCTCTTCCCTCCCTCACCTTCTCGATCCCTCCTCTTTCCCTCTCTCTCTCTCTCTTTTTCCTTCCTTCTCTCCTTATCTCTCCCTCTTTCTCCTTCTCCCCCTCCTTCCCTCCCTCTTAACCCCCCCCCCCCGGTTCTTCTCCCTTTCTCCATCTCCCCCTTTATCCCTCCCTCCTTCTCCCTCGCCCTCCGTCCTCCTTCTGTAGTCACACGGGGCAATTTTCCATACTTAAAGAACTTACGAGGTAGCAATGACATCACTCCACAGCTGACTAAGAAGATGCCCTGACCAGTGAACACACACACAGTGGTCATCTGTCAGCATACTCCCCTCCGCCGCCTCATAAACACTTGCCTTCTCTCTCTTTCTCTTGCTTGCCCTTTCTCTCTCTTTCTCTCTCTTGCCCTTTCTCTCTCTTTCTCTCTCTTGCCTTTTCTCTCTCTTTCTCTTTCTTGCCCTTCGTCTCTCTTTCTCTTTCTTGCACTTCGTCTCTCTTTCTCTTTCTTGCCCTTTATCTCTCTTTCTCTTTCTTGCCCTTTCTCTTCCCCGCTTGCTCTCGTCCTCGTTCTCGTTCTGTCTCTGTTTCTGTCTCTCTCGGTCTCTGTTTCTGTTTCTCTCGGTCTCTCGCTCATTCGCTGACCCCGCCCCCCCCCCCTCTCTCTCTCTCTCTCTCTCTCTCTCTCTCTCTCTCTCTCTCTCTCTCTCTCTCCTCTCTCTCTCTCTCTCTCTCTCTCTCTCTCTCTCTCTCTCTCTCCTCCTCCTCTTCCACCCTGTTCGTTTCGTCTTACTTTTATTTCTCTTTTCTTCTTTCTTTCACCTCTCGCCTCTCATTCCCCTCCCTCTTCTTCACCCTCTCCCTTCCTCTCGCTCTCCTCTTCTCCCTTCTCTTCTTCATTTTCTCCCCTCTTTTCGCTCTCTTCCCCCTCTCCTTCTCTTCTTCATTTTCTCCCTTCTTCTCGCTCTCCTCCCCCTCCCTCCTCTCCCTCCCTACCTACCTTCTCCCTGTTTTCGCTTAAACTCTTCTTGCTTCTCAAAACTGCGATCTTCTTCCCATTATTATATTATTAGCTTTATTCTTAAATTGTCTGAACATGTAAAAAGATGCAAAAAATAAAGATGACTAAATAAATGAATAAGTAAATGAATGAATGAATTTATATATACATACATACATATATACATATCTATCTATATATATATACATGTATACACACACACACACACACACACACACACACACATACATACACACACACACACACATATATATATATATATATATATATATATATATATATATATATATATGTATGTATACACTAAATGTATATATAAACATACATATATAGATATGCATGTATGTATGTATGTATGTATGTATGTATGTATGTATGTATGTATGTATGTATGTATGTATGTATGTATGTATGTATGTATGTATGTATGAATACATGTATTTATGTG
>NC_061828.1:19666375-19668875 GCF_019202785.1 Penaeus chinensis | reverse complement strand
TTCCTTTAACAACAACAACAAAATACTGAAGCACACTCACTTCCTGTTTTCTCATTATTTTTGTCTCTCGCCGGAATGTAGTAAACTTTTTATCCCCTATTGATGTGGATGTTTATACCCGCGTGAATCCACACACATTACCTTACTATTTCGTTTTCTTCGGATTCAGGTATTTAATCAGTACTGTATACCTAGTAACAGATACCTACACACGCACACACGAACGCGCACGCACCTATGCATACAAAAACAGATAGAAACATTCACGCACAAACTCAAACAGGCAAACGGACCCGAGAAAACGCACACAAAACGCAAGCGCTTCTAAGAAAACGCACAAACAACGTAAACTCACACAAGAAAATGCACACAAAACGTAAACGCATCTTAAAAACGCACACAAAACCCAGGAAACGGCACACAAAACGTAACGCCCCCAGGAAAACACACATAACGCAAACACACACACAAAAAAAAAATTAAAACCGCACACTCATCCAGGAACACAAACACGCGCCATCTAGAACACGCACACAAAACGCACACGCATACAAAAACCACCCACTCACACCGAGAACACACACAGACACACACACACACACTTATGATTCAAAGGCGCCCTTGATGAGGTGTGAGTGTCCTACATAGGTAATTTAGGCCTCTGACCCCAGTAGGCCTATGCGCATAACTCTTAACCCCAGGGGACTGTGATCACATGAGGAGGAGGGGGGGGGGGGGGGGGTACCTGCACCTCCGTAAAGGTACGAAAAAAAAATAAGGATAATTGGGAGGCATAAGCAAAAACAAAGAAAGATTCGGTTGATCGGAAGTTTGGGGTAAAGAAGGGAGAAAGAAGGAGGAAGGAAGAGGGAGGGAGGAAGGGAAGAGGGTAGAGGAAAGGGAATGGGGTAGAGATAAAAGAAAGGAGAAAGAGGGAAGCAAGAGTAAGGGCAGTAAAGTAAGGGAGATGGGGAAAAAAGAAGAAGGATTAGGAGATGGAAAGATGTTTATTTATAGGCAAAGGAAGGAAAGGGAAGGAAGTGGAGGGCGAAGGAAAGGAGGAAGTGGAGGGCGAAGGAAGGGAGGAAGTGGAGGGCGAAGGAAGGGAGGAAGCTGGAGAGAAAGAAAAAAAAAAACAAGGGCAAGGGAGCAAGCGCAAGAGATAAGGGAAGAAGAGGGGAAGAGCGCAACGGAAAAGGCACAAGTGAAATGGAAGAAGATGAAGGAGACCAGGAGAAAGACATGGGTGCGGAGAAAAAGCGAGGGGAGGAGCGGAGGGAGGAAAGAGTGAGAAGGGCAAAGGACATGGGGGTAAAAGCGTGCAGGAGAGAGAGAGAGAGAGAGAAATAGAGAGAGAGAGAAAGATAGAGAGAGAGAGAGAAAGAGAGAGAGAGAGAAAGCGAGCAGGAGAGACAGAGAGAGAGAGAGAGAGAGAGAGAGAGAGAGAGAGAGAGAGAGAGAGAGAGAGAGGCGGGGGGGGGGGAGCGAAGGGAAGGGCAAGGGCAAGGTCATAGCTCGCAGCGCCGATCGCCGCCGCGTTCCCGTTACGCCGGCAGCCTCGCGGGCGCGTTCGCCACCGCCCTCTCGCGCCGCCGTCGGATGTCGTACGCCCGCGCCGGCCGGAGTCTGGGCGGCGGCAGGGCGTCATTAGCGGTTCGGGCGGCCTCACGAACTCTAATTTGGGCAGCCTGTTTGGCTTTTCTTATTTATTTTCTTTATTCTTTCCTTACATATGTATCTTTCTCCTCTTTTCTTTATTTCTTTCCATAATATATATATTTTTTTTCCTATTTTTCTTTCTATTTCCTTTGTTTCTTATCGCGCTATTTAGTGACGGCGATAAGACCCATTTCCTTTTTGTTTCTCCTTTTCTTTGTTTTTGTTTGTTTGTTTGTTAATTCGTTTTTCTCCATAAATATATATTCCCGCTTTTCTTTAACATATTTGTTATTCATTTTCTTTCTTTTTATATTTCTCTTTTTTTTCTATTTTCTTTCTCTTTATTTGTTTTGTTTATTATCGTGCTATTTAGTGACACTGATAATAAAAAAAAATTTCATATCTCTTTTATTCTTTCTTTATTTTATTATTATTATTCTTTTATTTCCTTCCCGTTCCTCCTGATATTTTTTCGGCGGGCTGGGGGGGGGGGGGGGGAGGGGAGGGTAATTTATCTCCCTCTCTAATAAATATAAATCTTCGCTTTTCTTTAACATATCATTTATTCTATCTTGAGGGTAGATTAGCGCTTCAGAGGAACCGATTCGCTACGTTCTGCCTCCGTCGCTGGGAATCTCTGGCTGGTTCTTTTCTTTCCTCTTATTCTTATTTTCCTTTGTCTTGTTTTCTTTCTTCTTGCTTTCTTTCTTCTCCTTGTTCCTTGCCCCTTTTTTTCTTTCTTCTTCTTGTTTTCTTTCTTCTCCTGGTTCTTTCCCCCTTTTCTTCTTTCTTTTTATTATTATTTTCCTTATTATTATTTTTTTTTATCTTATTTTTTCTT
>NC_061828.1:19631375-19653875 GCF_019202785.1 Penaeus chinensis | reverse complement strand
AAGCGACCTTTCTCTTCTCTTTTCCCTTTTCTTCTCTTTTTTATTTTCTTTTTCTACTCTTCTTTCTTTCCATCTTCTTTTCTCTCTCATCTCTTTCTCTTCTTCTTTCCTTTCTTTTCTCCTTTCTTCTTCTTTCTCTTCTCCTATTCTCTCTTCTTTTTCTTTCATTATAAACATCATCATAATAGTCTTTCATCATCATTATCAATCAACTTACATTTTCCCTTCTTTTTTCCCCCGCCTCCCCCCCCTTTCCCCTCCTCCCTCCCCCCTTTTTCCCCCCCCCCTCTCCTCTCCCCTTTAAACCCCCCCCCCTCTCCTCCCTCCTCCTCCTCCCCCTCTAACCTCCCTCTCCCCCCCCTCCCCCTACCTCCCACCCCCCTTTTCTTCCTCCTCTTCCCCCTCCTCCCCTTCTAAGTCTCTCCCCCCTTCTTCCATCCCCTGATACCTTAAAATTCAGAAACTGGGCCCAAAACACTCTCCCCTCTCCATCCCACCCTTTTCTCGGTTTCCCCGCATTAGCTTTTAAGAGCCTACGCTGAAGGGGCTTTGTTGAGTAGACTTTTGCTTCGGTGCATTTCGGCCTTGGTGGGGAAGGGAGGTGCTGGTGGCTAGGGGTTGTTAGGGATTGGGTTTCTGTTTTCGCATTACGGGTTTAAACCTTTTCTCTGTCTCTGCACAAAACACAGCCACACCCACACAATATGTATGGGTATAAATATGTTATATATATATAATATATAATATATATATATATATATATGTGTTGTATATAAATAATATATATATATATATATAATTTATATTTTAGTGTTATTTTATATATATGTGTGTGTGTGTGTGTGTGGTTTTGTGTTGTGGTGTGTGGTGGTATGTGTGTGTGTGGTGTGTGTGTGTATATGTGTGGTATATACAGTGTAATAATATATATATATATATATATTAAATATTAATATATATATTGTGTGTGGTGATGGGTGTTGTGTGGGGGTGTGTGTGGTTTGTGTTAACATGTACATATATAAATGTATATATAGAAAAAATAGATATATAATAGAAAATATTAAATTGATACACAGAAGATAAGAAGATAGATAGATAGACAGATCTAACTAGATAGATAGAAGAAGATAGAAAAAATAAATAATAGATACCCAAAAAATAATATATAGAATATTAAAATATATATATAAATATATATATAATAATAACATATATAATATATATAAAAAATATATAATATATATATATATATATATATTCTCCCTCCCACCTCCCCCTTCCCCTCTTCAACCCCTCTCCCCTCTTCTCCCTTTCCCCTCTTCTTCTCCACCCCAACCTCCTCTAATTTCCCCCCTTCTCCCTTTTTCCATCATCCCATCCCTCCCCCCCTTCCACTTCATTCCCCCCCCCATCATCTTTCCCCCCTTCCCCCACCTTCCTCTTCCCCCCTCTTCTCCCCTCCTACATCTCCCTTCCCCTCCCACCTCCTCTTCCCTCTTCTCCCTCTCCATCATCTCCTCCCTCCCACCTCCTCTTCCACTCTTCCCCCTCTCCATCATCTCCTCCCTCCCACCTCCTCTTCCCCTCTTCACCCTCTCCAATCTTCTCCCTTCCATCTCTTCTTCTCCCTCCCACCTCCTCTTCCCTCTTCTCCCTCTCCAATCATCTCCCCCTTTCCCCCCTCCCTTTTTCCCCTCTTCCCCAACCCCTCTCCTCTTTTTCCTTCCATCTCTTCTTCTCCCCCCCCCACCTCCTCTTCCCCTCTTCCCCCTCTCCATCATCTCCTCCCCCCCCTCCTCCCTCCTCTCCACTCTTCCCCCCTCTCCACATTTCCCCCCTCCCCCTACCTCCTTTCCCCCCCTCCTTCTCCCCTCTCCATCATCTCCCCACCTCCCTCCCTCTCCCTCCCACCTCCTCTTCCACTCTTCCCCCTCTCCATCATCTCCTCCCTCCCACCTCCTCTTCCCCTCTTCCCCCTCTCCATCATCTCCTCCCTCCCACCTCCTCTTTCCACCTTCTTCCCCCTCTCCATCATCTCCTCCCTCCCACCTCCTCTTCCTCTTATTCCTCCCCTCTTCCCCCTTCCCCATCCTCCCCCTCCCCCTCCCCCCCCTCCACCTCCCCTCTTCTCCTCCCTTCCCTCCCCCTCTTTCCCCCCTCCACTTCCTTTCCCCCTCCCATCTCTCCTCTTCCCCCTTTTCCCCCTTTCCCTCCTCTCCTTCCCCCCTTCCTCCCTCCCCCCCCCACCTCCTCTTTCCCCCCCCCCCCCTCCCCCCTCTCCCCAAAGCCCTGGCGAAGAGGAGAGGCGACAGACGGTGCCCCCTTCGGGCTGGCGCTTCTTTTGCCCCCGCCTGCCTGGGATCGCTTTAGGGAAACTCCCTAGTCGTTTTCCTTTTTTTAATTCTTCTCCCGTTTCTCCTTTTCTTTTTTCTTGTCTCTCTTCCATCTCCCTTCTCTTTTTCTCTTTCTTCTTCTTTCTTTCTTTCCCGTCTCTACGTCTTCCTCTTCATCTTTTTTTTTTTTTTTTTTTGTTCTCTCTTCCTATTTTCTTTTTTTTTCATTTCTTTCATCTCCCTTTTCCCTCTCCCCTCTTGGGGCCCCCACCCCCCCCCCTTGCCCCCCCCCCCCCCCCACCCCCCCTCCCCCCCCCTTCTTTTTCCCCCCCCCCCCCCCCCCCCTCCCCCCCCCTCCCCCCCCACTCCCCCCCCCCGCCCCCCCCCATTTTTTTCCCCCCCCCCCCCCAACCCTCCCCTCCCCCCCCCGTGTTTCCCCCCCCCCTTCCCCCTCTCTTCTTTTTCCCCCTTTTACCTTTCCCATCTTTTTTCCCTTTTCCCTTTCCTCCCCCTCCCCCCAATTTCCTCCCCCTTTTTCCCCCCCCAAATCCCCCCCTTTCTTTTCCCTTTCCCCCCCCAAATTTTTTCCTTGTCTCCGTCCTTCCCCCCTTTCCCCCCCTCCTCTCTCCCCTTTTCCCCCGAGTTCTCCAATATCCCCTTTTCCCTTTTATCTTTCTTTCTCTAAACTATCTATCTATCTTCTATCTATCTATCATCTATCTTCTTTCAACTTTTCCCTTTCACCCCTCCTTTCCTTCTCCTTTTTCCCCCCTTTCCCCCCCCCTTTTATAAAACTCGGGGGGAACAACATGACACTTTGGATCACGAAAAAAATGAGAGATCTTCCTGGGGAGCTTTTAGAAGCCAGGAAAATGGGAGGGGGGGGGAAGAAGGCGTAGGGATATAGGTTGTTTGTGGGGGGGGGGGAGAAGGAAGGAATGAGGAGAAGGGATCGAATCATTTTAAAAAAGGGGTGAGGGTGTGTTTGGAGGGTGTGGGAATGGGGGGAGAAAGGGGGGTTTAAAGGGGGGGTTGTTTGGGGAAGGGGTGTTGGGGATGGGGAGGAAAAAGCAGGAGGTGGGTAAGGCTGGGGGAGAAAGGGGATGGGGGGAAAAAGGGGGAAAGGGGGGAAAGGGGAAAGGGAGACGACCCGAGGAGAGAGGAGAATCGAGAAATGTAAGAGAAGGGTGTGGGGGAAAAGGGGGGAGGGGGGGGGAAGGGGGGGAAAAGCGAAGGTGTAGGAGTGAGGGTGTGTGGGGGAATAGGGAGAAGAGGGGGCCAAGGAGGTATAGGGTTGAGGGTGAGTGGGAGGGAGAAGGGCGAAACGAGGAGGGTAAAAAATGATTATGCTTGAATGGGGGGGAAGAAGACCGAGGGAAGGGGTTGGGAGGGAGAGGGAGGAATGGAAAAAAAAGGGAAGAGGGGGGTGAGACGAGGGGAGTTTTGGGGGAGAAGGGAGGAACCCTGCCAAAAAGAGAAAGGGGGGGCGGGTTAAATTGTTGGGAGAAAAGGGAAAAACAAAGATTATTGGTGTGGTAAAGGGAAAAGGGGGGGGGGGGAGGTGAAAGAGAAGTAGGAATGAGGGAGAGGAGTAGACTAGTGTTCTCGATAGGAGGTGGGGGAGAGGGGGTAGATGTAAGGGAAAGGAATAAACGAGACAGGATGGTGGGGTGGAGAGGTGCGATGGGAGAAGTGGGGGGGGGGGGGACGAAGGAGTTGTGGAGCCCAAGAAGAAAACGCGAGGAGGGAAGGGGAGGCGGGGGTGGGGGGGAGGGAGGTCGAAGTGGGGGCGGCGGGCGTGAAAAGGGGAGCAGTTCAGGGGGGGGGGGGGCATGGCGGGAGGGTGGGGGGGGGGAAAGGAAAAAGGGGGGGGGGAAGGGGGATCGCCGGCCCTCGAGGTACCAGCCCACCCCCAAAGCCGCATGAGGGCAATTTCTACGAACCGGGCTACCTGCCTACTCGTACTCCTGTGCTCCTCTTGCCCTCTACTCCTCCCCCTCCCTCTGCACTCCCCCTCCTCCCCGTCTCTCTCCTCAACCCCCTCTATAAAACTAAATCTATCAAACTATCTATCTATCTATCTAAACTATCTACTATCTATCTATCTATCTAACCCAACCCCCCTACCCCCCCTATCTCTCGCCTCTTCTCCCCCTTTTCCCCCCTCTCTTCTCTCTTTTTTCAAACTATTTTAGGGATCTATCCCACCTATCTAACAATTTTGCCTCACTCTCTCTCCTCATTCCTCTCCCTCCCTCTCTCACTCCCCTCTCCTCCCCCCTACCCTCTCTCTCTCCATCTATCTCCTCTCCCCCCCCCCCCCCCCCCTTTTATCTCTCGTCTCTCCTCTCCTCTTTATCTCTCTCTTTTTCCCCCGTCTCACCTATCCCTTCTCTCTCTCACGTCTCCTTCTCCTTTCCTCTTTCTCTCCGCACTCCTTCCATCCTTCCCCTCCCTCCTCTCATCCCTCTCTTTCACTTTCCACCTTCTTCCCTCTCTCCTCCTTTTTTCTTTTCCCCCCCTCCTTCCCCTCCTCCTTTCCTCCCCCTCTTCCCCTCTCCCCCCCTTTTACCCCCCCTCCCTCTTTTCCTCCCTGTCTCTCCCTTCTCTCCCGTCCTCCCCCCCACCCCTCCCCCCCTCTTTTCTCCCTTTTCCCCTCCCCCCCCTTTTCCCCTTTTCCCTTTTCCCTTCTCCCCTCTTCCTCTTTTCTTTTTTTTTCCCTCCTACTTTCCCCCCCCCCTCTCCCCCTTTTCCTCCCTTCCCCTCTCTCCCCCCTCCTCCTCTCTCTTCTTTCCTCTCTCACGCTTCTCCCTCCTCTCTCTCCCCTCTCTCTTCCTCCCTTTCCCCGGTTCCCTCTACCATCTCCCCTTCCTCTCATCTCCCCCTCTCCACCCCTCTCTTTCCTCTCTCCTCTCCTCCCTCTCACCCCCTCTTCTCCTTCCCCTCCTTCTCTCCTCCTCCTCCTCCCGACGCCCCCTTTTCCCCCCTTTCCTCTCTCTCTCTCCCTCTCTCCTCCTCTCTCTCTTCCCTCTCTCTCTCTCCTCTCCTTTTTCTCCCCACTCTCCTCTACTCTCTCTCTCTCCTCCTCTCTTTCCCCCTCTCTCACTCTCTCCTCTCTTTTCCCCCTCGCCCCTCTCCCCATCTCTCCCTCTCCTCTCACACTCCTCCCCTTAAACCCTTTCCTAAATGTTCTCTCTTTTTCCCTTTTGGGTCTCTCTTTTAAAAATTCTCTCCCTTGCCTTTCTTGATTTCAAACCTCTCCTTTTCCCCATTCTCATTCTCTTTCCCCTATCCCTCATTTTCAATTTAAAACTGTTTTTGACCTCTTTCCCTCTGCCCCTCTATCTCCAAAATCTCCTCCTCCTCCTCCTCCTCCTCCTCCTCCTCCCCTCCTCCTTCCTCCTCCTCCTCCTCCTCCCTCCCGCCTTTCCTCCTCCCCCTTCTGCCCTCCCTTTCTACAATTTTCTCCCCCAAACTGTCTCCATTGCCCCAAATTTCTCCTCCACCTGTTCTCTATCCTCCCCTTCCCCTCTTTCTCCCCTCTCTCTCCGTCTCCCCTCTCCCCTCTCCCCGCTCTCCATCCACATCCCCCCCCCTATCCCTCCATGGGCCTTCTCCTCCACCTTAGTCTCCTCTCCCTCTCGCCCTCATTTCCCTCGGGGCAAGTTATCGGTCCTCCATTTTCCTTTCCTTCCCCTCCCCATCCTCGCCTTCCCCCCACCCCTCCTTCTTCATCTCTCTCTCTCTCTCATCCCCTCTTCATCTCCTCTTTTTTCCCTTTTTTTCCCCCTTCTCTTCTCATTTCATCATCATCATCATTCTCTCTCTTCCTTTAAAAAAAATATATAAAATATATTTTATAAATATTAAATAAATTATATATATGAAATTTATATATAAAAAAAATATGGATTAAGAAAATAAAAGGGATTAAAAAAGGAAATTTATTAAATAAATATTTAAATAATAAAAATTTGGGGAATTAAAAATTTATATATTATAAAATTCAAATAAAAATAAAAATTTAATTTAAAAAAGATAAATATGAAGAGTAGAAATCCCCCCCCCCATCCACCCCGCAAATATTTCAACCATCCCCCCCTTTCCAACCCTGGCCCATCATTGCCCCCCCCCCCAACACCCCACCCACGCAAAAATTTTTAATTGCATTCCCTAAGGCCCATAATGATACCCAAACCGAGAAACCCATTCCCAAAAAATAATCTGGACGACGGGAAAAATTTTTGCTTGAATAATATGAAAAGATAGAAAAAACGAGCAAAAACATCGCTCGCAAATTTCTCTCTTTCCCCCCATACCCTTCTTCGCGCCTCTCTCGTCTCAACCCCCAACTGTGTGTTAAAGAGAATTCAAATCAAAAACTAAACTTTAATGCGAAAAGGAAATTTAAGCGAACGAACGCTTTTGCGATCGTACACTTATGCGAACGAACACTTATGCGGGCGTAAATTTATGGGATGGTCCACTTATGCGAACGTACACTTATGCAATAGTACAATTATAAGATTATACACTTATGCGAAAGTCCACTTACACGAACGTAAATTCATGTTATCGTAGACTTTTTTGTGATTTTTCAAAGCACATGTGAACTAAACTATGCGAAAGTATTTTTCCGGTCCGTCAATTTAACAAAACGTCTCAAGGGTTTGAACACAACGTCCCTAGCTTATTCTGAGAATTACAAAAATTTTATCTTCCAATTTATAATCTCTCTCTCTCTCGTCTATTCTGAAAAAATATTTAAACTTCAAAAAAGAATCCCATAGAATGCCACTACCAATGCTACTATATCCTCCAAAAAAAAAGAGAGAGAGAGAGAGAAAAAAAATAGAAATAAAAAAAAAAACCCCCCAGGAATCGAAGAGTACTACTAAAAAAGCATCTTAGAACATCCTGAACAGTTCAACCTTTACCCGAAGACGCCCAGCAAAAAAAAAAAAATTAAAAAAAAAAATAAAAAAAAAAAAAAACGGAAAAAAAAAATTAAAAAATAAAAAAGAAAGATAGAGACGAGAGATATTTCTAAGGTTGATCGCCGATGAAGAATGTCGTAGCAGACTCACCAGTCGGGCGGCCATGATGCCTATCATTGTTTCTGGGAAGCGATGCTGAGCATTTCTTTGATCGAACTTGATTTATGACGCGACTCCCGCTTGAACCCTTTTTCCCCCCTACCCCCCCCCCTTTCCCCCATCCCCCACCTCCATCATGCTCCACCTGGTGGCAAGATTCCGAGATTAGAAACAACAGAGCTAACCTCAGCTTCTGACCTGGACACACGCAAAAGGTTGATTTGTGCCTCTTTTGTGTGTATATATGCATGCATGTATGTGTGTGTGTGAGTGTTGTGTTTGAGTGTGAGTGTCCATGTATACAGATAATGGATTTTAATGCATGAATGCAAAACATTTAATACCAATATATATATATATAAATATAGATATAGATACATCAATATATACATATATACATATATATATATATATATAACTATTGAGTATATCTGTCTATGAATCAATCTAACTATCTATCTATATCTATAATTTTTTCTATAGTCTATTTAATCTACATTATTAATCTAATTCGTCTATCTATCTAACTATTTTTCATATCTGATCTATAATCTGTTCATATGTTAGAATAAATATATATAATCTATATATAATATATAAATCTATCTATACACACACACTATATATATCTAAATATATATATATATAAAAATATAGTATATATAGACCACACACACAGATATATCTATATATATATGATATATATATGTAAATATATAGACGCACACACCACACACACCCACACACCTCACACACCCACAGCATAAAACTATAAATATATATAATATATATTAACTATAATAATGATATATATATAATATATATATATATGTAAATAATAAATATATATATATATATATATAAAAATAATATATTATAAAGACACACACACACACACACCAACTACAACACACACACACACACACACATATATATATATATATGTATAGGTATATATATATATAATAATAATACACCAACCACATATATATATGTATATAATAATAATATATATATATAATAAATACTATACTATAATATATATATAAATAATATATTGTATATATATATATATATATATATATATAAAACGTCTATGAAAATATGTATAAATAAGTCAATCAATAAATCTATCTCAAATACTCTAAAACCCTGACTTTCAGACCAATATTGACAGACCACACATCTCTACTCAACTAAAAATAACAATCTCACTCTCTAAAGTGAGTGTGAGATTAGAGTGTATAGAGAGTATTGGAGAGACATAGTGTAGTGCGATAGATAGGTTGATGTTTTGAGAGACAACCTAACTCCCTATCAGTCACCCATCACTCACGACAACACCATCGACAGACAGACACTGAGACAAACTCCCATAACACACACAGCCACGTATCTAATCACACTGACCACACACACTCGACTCACAGTTCACACGACCCCACTATTTGATACTAGATGAGCAGAGACAGATGATAGATAGATGAGAGAGTAGTATTAGTGAGGATGAGAGAGAGATAGAGAAGATAGAGTTATAGAGTGAGTGGAGACACCCCACACAACCGTCCCACACACTCACACAAATACACACACAAACACGTATCTGATAGAGAGAGAGAATAGAGTAGGTGAGAGAGAGATGATAGTATAGTTGAGAGTAGTATATATATCTTGATGATCTGATATGTAGATAGTGAGAGTAAACATACACAAACAGTAGCCTCACACAAGCACTCAAAAATCACACAGAACTACACTCACTACCACCCCACTCAAAACTACCACACAGAACACCACCTACCACAAACCACTCAGACTAGCAAAGAGTAGACCATTCCTCAATACTCAAACAACACACACACTCAGAGAGATATGTGAGATAGAGAGATAGTGATGAGTGTATGTTATCAATGAGAGAAAGCGAGACTGTGATGGGAGAGTGAACTTGAGTGATAATGAGATGAGAAGAGATGGATAGTTGAGAGATTATAGTCCTCCACACTAACTCTCACTCACACTCTATCACACGACAAACTGGCCACACTCTACCAACAACACTCACTCCCACACACGAAACACACCACCCTATCACGTAAAAAATCCAACAAATCACCCTCAAGCGTAATCCACCAACCCGCTGCGCCACTCGCCTTGCTCCACGAAACCAACCTACTCCCACCGCGCACTCAAAGACCCCAACAACACAACAACCACAGCAACAACCCGCACGCAAATGCCAAAGGCCCCATCCCCCGATCCCTATCCCCCCCTCCCCCCCTCCTTCGCCCCCGGGTCGCCTCTGACCCTCCAGAAGCCTCATGTCCCGCGACCAGAGAGCACCCCTTGATCAACTAAAGAAGAGAATTCGGTATCTTTATAGGCAGAACCTCCTGGAGAATCTTCGCCATTGCATCACTTTACCCTGGCCGACTAATCTATCTCCTGGGCGTCGATAAAAAGGGTCGCATTTTCACTCTCGTCATCTCTCTCTCTCGGTCATCTTCCTTACTCTCTCTCCACTATCTACTCTCCTCTCTCTATCTCCCCTCCCTCTCCTCCCTCTCGTCCCTCTCTCTCTCCTCTCGCTCGACGCGACTCATCCTCTCTCCTCCTCCTCCTTCCCCCACGTCTCGTCATCTCATCTCTCTCCCGCTCTCTCTCTCTCCATCTTCTCCCTCCCTCCTCTGGTCTCTCCTCTCCCTCTCTCCTCCGTCACCCTCGGGAGGGCCCTTCTCACTCACTTTCTCTCTCTCTCCTCACTCCTCTCCTCTCTCTCGCTCGTCTCCTCATCTCATATTAGAGAAGGGAGGAATGTTAAAAGACCCTGTAAAATATGTTCGGTATAAAAGTTTTCATTTTATTTTATTTTATTTTATTTATTTATTTATCTATATATTTATTTTTGTCTTGGAGAATATGTTTTTTGTATTTTTTGGTCGAATTGGAATGATAATGATAATGTTAATAATGACGGTAATATCAATCATAAAAAAAATGATAATAGTAATGATAATAATAAACAACAACGTTTATATTAATGATAATAACAGAAATGATTAATAATAATGATTATTGTTAAAATTATATTAATATTTATAATAATAATGTTAATAATAATAATAATAATAATAATAATAACAATAATGATAATAAAATTGATAATAATAATAACAACAAGGATAATAATGATAATAATTGATAATGGATAACTATAATCATTATAATATTGATGATAAATGATATAAATAATAATAATAAATATTAATAAAATAATTACAATAATAAGATAAACAAAAACATAGCAATAAAAAAAAGGGATAAAAAAATAGGGTAATAAAAATTTACATTAATAAAATAAAAAAATAATGATATAAAACAACAACAAATAATTGAATGATATTATGATAATGATAATAAATAAATGATTATATAATAATACGATAATATAATAAAAAAAATAAAAAATTTGATAATAGTATAGTATAAGAAAATGATAAATAAAAATTTAAATAAAAAATTATGATAATGAGGTGTTTGAAAAAAATAATGAATCTTGGGGGATTGTAAAAAAGAAAAAGAATTGATAACGTAATTATGAGGGAAAATAATAATACTAATAATTAAAAATTAAAAAATTTTAATTATGGAAAATACGAGGGAAATGAATGAAAAAATATAGAAAAATGATAATGAAAATGATAAAGAAATTTTATAAAAATTAAATACATAATAATGATAATATAATAAAAATAAAAATGATGATAATATTATAATAATGAGATAAAAAAAAACCACTATGAAGTATAATTATACGATCAATCTTTCTCTCCTCAAATCTATAATCTATCTATCTCCCCCCATCTTTTTCCTTCTATTTAAATATTCTAAATCTATCTATCTATCTTCAGTCTCCTCTCTCAACTCTTTTCCCTCTCTTTCTCTCCTTTTTCCCTTTCATCTACGCTTCTCTCTCTCTCTCTTCTTCTCACTCCCGTCTCTCTCTCTCCTCTTTCTCATAAAAATATATATTATATAAATAATATTATGTATGTGTATAATATGTATATAAAAATATTATACATATATATTAAATATATAATATTTTCTACTTATCTCTTTCTATCAATTCATCCAAAACCTCTCTCTCTCTTTCCCCCTCTCTCTTCTCTCTCTCTCCTCCTTCTCTCTCTCCTCTTTCTCTCTTCCTCTCTCCTCTCCCCTCCCCTCTCCCCTCTCTATCATCTCTATTTATCTACTATCTATCTACTTATCTCTATCTATCAATTCATCCATCTCAATCCTCTCCACCCCTCCCCTCTTTCTCTCCTCCTCTCTCACTCTCTTTTCACTTTTTCTCTTTTCTTTGTCTCCCCTTTTTTTTAATTATCCTCTCTCCCCCCTCAATCTCTCTCCTCCCCTCCTTCTCCTCACTCTCCTCCCCTCCCCCCCCTCTCCTCTCTCTCTCTTTTCTCTCACACCCCTCTCTCACCCCTTCTCCCCCTCTCTCTCTCTCTCTATTTTATTTTATCTATTTATCTACAAATTAATCTTTTTATCTCAAATCTATCAATTAAATTCCATTTCATCTCTCTCCCCCCCCCCACTCTCTCTTTTGGTTCTCTTCTCTTTTTTCCCCCTTTTTTTTCTCTCCCTTCCCCCCAATTTTCCCATCTCTTTCCCCCTCCCCCCTTCTCTTTATTATCTCTCCCCCTCTCCCTCTCAAATCTCTCTCTCTCTCCCCTCTTTTCCTCCCCCCCCTCCCCCCTTTCCCCTCCCCTCCCCCCTTCCCCCCTCCCCCTTTTTTCCTTTCTCTTCCCCCTTCTCCCCTTTTCTCTCTCTCTCTCTGTCTGTCTGACTCCCCTCTCTCCCCTCTCTCCCCCTTTTTTTTTTCCTCTTTTCCCCTCTTTTTTCTCTTCTCTCTCTCTCCTCCCCCTCCCTCTTTTTTCTCTCCCCTCCCCCCTTCTCTTCTCTTTTCTCCTTCTTTTTCCTCCTTCTACCTCTTTTTTTCCCTTTTTCTCCCCTTCTTTTTCCCTTTTTTTTCTTTTTCTTTCTCCTCTCTCTTTTTTCCTCTCTTAACTCTCTTTCTCGTTCTCTCTCTCTCGTTCTCTCTCTTTCTCTCTTTCTCTCTCTCTCTCTCACGCGCTTCCTCCTTTTCCTTTTTCTTACTTCTTCTTTTTATCCCGGTAAATACACTCCCTCCTTCATTGCATTTATAAAGATTATCCTTTACATCGCAAATTTGTTAGCGCGTAAACGAGGAAGGAAAAAATGTATACAGTCATCTTTCAGGTCACATTCAATGCCCAAAAAGATAGGGGAAATGACTAAGGGTAAATTTAAACAGCAGCTTCCGTGTTGCAAAGAAAAGGCGTGGGATTGAGAAACGTTTGTTGCAGTTTTTTTTTTTTTTTCTTATCGATCTTTTTATGTTTCTTCCCCTCTCTTTTCTATGTATCTGTCGATCATCTATCAACACTTCCTCAATCTCTCTCTCTCTCGTCTCCATCTCTCCTCCTCCTCCACTCTCCGTCCTAAGCCCGCACCCCGTCTGCTCTGCTTCTCACGTCTCTCGGCTACTCTCTTCACTCCAACTCGTCACATCCGCTCTCTCATGTCTCCATGCTCACCTCCTCGTCCTCTCTCCGAAGTTCCTTCTCTCTCCCTCACCTCTCACTCTCTCTCCCGGTCACCTCGTCCCTCCCTCTCGTCTCATCCTTCCAGCACCGTTCTCGCACCTCCACTCCCCGTCCCCTCGACGCCCTCTCTCTCTCTTCCACTCTACTTCAGCTCTCCCCGGCTCTCCGCACTGCCGGTCCGCTCTCTCTCACTCCTCATCTCCCCGTCACGTCTCTCTCCGCACTTCTTCTTTTCTCTCGTGTCGCAGTCTCCTCTCTTCTCTCGTCTCCCTCTCTCAGTCTCTCTCTCTCTCTCCTCGTCCTCAGCTTTCACTCTGCTCTCTCGTCTCTCTCTCCTCCTCTCTCCCACTCAGTTCATCCTCTCACCTCTCTCCTCTCTTCTCTTTTCCTATTCTCCTGTCGTCTTTCCAGCCTCTCTCATCTCCTCATTCTCTCGATTTCTAATCCTTGTCTCTCCTCTCTTCTCTCCCTGTCTCACTCGTTCTCATCCGTCCCACTCTCTCTCTCCTCTCTCTCTCACTATCTAATCTATCTATCTATCTATCTACTCCTCCCTCGTTCTCTCTCTCTCTCTCGTCCTCTAACTGTCTATTTATCTCTTCTTCTTTCTCTGCACTCACTACGTACTATCATTCTCCCTTTCCCTACTTTCCCCCCCCTTCCCCCCGCCCCCCCCGACCGGCCCACCCCCCCCCCCCCCCCCCCCATGAGAATTCGTGTGAAAACAAATACAGTCAAGTTTTCTTTTTATTTCATCTTCCGCCTTTTCTCTCTCCTTCTTCTTTTACTTTCCATGCCCTTGCACTCCTGCACTTCATCGGGTGCTTCTTTCTTTCCGTCCCCTTTTCCTCTCTTTCCCCATTTTCCCATTCCCTTTTCGCCTCTCCTTTCCTTTATCCCCTTCTTCCTTTCCTCCCTTTCCTTCCTTCCCCTCTTCTCCGTCCTCGTTTCCTCTCCACTACCTCCCCCTCCTTCCTTTCCTCTCTTTCCCTCTTTCTATCCCCTTCTTGCTCTTCCTCCTCCTTCTTTTCTCTCCCTCCGGACGCCCCCCCCCCCCTCCTTCCTCTCCCTCCTCCTTCCTTTTTGTTCTCCCTCTCTCATAGTCCTCATCATTCTCCTGTCCCCTTCCCTTCCTATCCCTGCCTCCCCTACTCTCTTCTCCCTTTTTCCCCCTTCTTTCCTCTCCTCTCATCTTCTTCTAACCCCCTTCCATCCACTCCTCCCTTTCCTCCCTTCCTTCCTTCCTCTCCTCTTTCTCCTTTCCCCCCTCTCTCCTTCTTCCACGTTCTACCTTCCCCGTTTCCTCCCTCTCCTCTCCCTTCCTTCACTTCCTCCTCCTCCTCTACCCGCTCCTCCCCTTCCCCTTACCTACCCCCTTCCCTTTTCCGTCCTCCTCTCCTCTCTCCTTCTCTCCTCTCCTCTTCCTCCTTTTCCCCCTTGCCTCTTCCTCTCTTCCGTGCTCCAAACCTTCCTACTCCCCCTTCACCTTCTTCCCCTCTTTCTTCCCTTCCCTTCCTCTTCCTCTATCCGCTGCTTCCCTTCCCGTGTAATCCACTCTCCCCTAGCACCCACCCCGAGACCCCCCCCCCCCCCCTAATTACCATTACGCAAAAGCACATCATCATGACAGACATAATTGGAGTAAGCGTACGCATATACTTGTACAATTTCGCTTACACTCCTGTGGCAGGAGAGAGGACGATATTTAAAAACATATTATCAAAAACTGTGTCATTATAATTGTTTTTATTTCTATCGTTTTCGTGTTTTCTCTCTTTCTATATGCCGGTATTTCCTTTGCATTATTTTCCTGGTTTTTTTTTTTTTTTTTTACTTTGTGTGTTTTTGTATTTCTTTTTCGGTTGTATTTTCTCTAAAGTCGTTTTTCTTTTTCAGTCTTACATTTTTTCGGGGTTTTTTTAACAACCTTTCTTACTTTCTTTCTTTTTCGTGTTTTTATTTCATATATTTTTTTCTTTCTACTATTTCTTCTATTCTTTACAACCCTTCTTCCTTTCTTTTATTGTCTTTTTTATCTCAAGTAAAACGCTACTTCCTTTCATAATCTTAAAATTACCTATTTTTCCAAATCTAACAATCATTGTCCTTTATGCCCCTTTATCCATCTCCACAATCACTTTCTATATTCTACATCTAATGTGCCTTCCTTTCCTTTTGTGCTGTTTATTATCACTGGTTACGCCATTTCCGTTACATCACAAGCTTTTTGCTCTAAATGTTATACGCCGCGCCAAGCATTATATACGTTATATCGCAAGCTATATGCAGTATTACACACCGGCAGTATACCATTTTCCACACCCCACTTTACGCTGGAATTTAGTACTTACGAAGTTATCAACATAAAGTGTCATTCATGTCAGGGTAATATAGTAAACACTTACCGTTCGAGAGACGCTGAATATGTTATTGCTAATGTTAAAATTTCTATTCTGATCTTGTTTATTCCATTATTTGCCGGTTTATTTTTTTGTTTTTTTTTCATGATTTCTAGCTTGGGTTTATGATCTAAGAATCTAACGTTTTTTTTTATTATTATGATGATAATTGTAGTCCATGCCATCCTCATTTTCAATGTTATAAAATTCATGTTATTATTGTAATCAGGTCATCGCAAAAGTTGTTCATCATGAAGGTTTCTATCACAACCTAGGCACTGAGTTACATTTATTCATCACGGTAATCGTCAATATTTCATTACCATTACTATCATAATTATTACAACCCATTAATACCACTACTTACAACTAAGTCAAACATAATTCTACCGACCCTAACCCCCTCCCCGACCCTCTTCCCCCCCCCCCCCCCCCTCCCCCCCTCCCCCCCTCCCCTCCGTGACCCAGCCGTCCAAATGACACGACCAGCGACCCTCAGTCTCGTGGCCTTTCATTGACATGCCTCGAACATAAGTATTTCTTCTGACCGTTGAATGCTCGATAAAAAAACCGGGCACGGGCGTGTTGACAAACCACTTATCAGTGACAATTCAAATACTAGCGAAATGTGAGCTGAATATATAATTTTCCTGTGTCCCCCACTCCCCGCTCCTCCCCGCACTACCCCCGCCCACCCCCCCGCCCCCCACAACCAACCCCCCCCCCTGTTTCCTCCTCGTGCTGTCCTTTCCCTTGTTTCTTCCCTTTCCCCCCCCCCTCGTCCTTTCCTCTGCTCTCCCTCGTCGTCCTCCTCCTCCCCCTGTGTCCCCTTCTTACCTACCTTCTTCCACTATCTCCTCTCCCCTCTTCCCCACTTCCTCTCCACTCTTCCTCCTCTCTCCACTCTATCCTCCTCTCCCCTCTCTCTCTTCTCTCCATCCTCTACGCGACCCTTCCTCCCCCTCTCAAGCCCTCTCGTTCCTCTTCTGGGTCTCCTCTCTTTCTCCCATCCCCTCCCCGTCGTCGCTCTCCTCTCTCCTCTCTCCTCCCCTGCTCTCCCACCCCTCAATCCCCTCTAACTCTCCCCTCTGTACCCCCCCCTCTCCCCGCCACCTCTCCGGTCTCTCCCCCCCACTTCCCCCGTCCACTTCCCCCCTCGTCTCCGCTCCTCTCGGGTCCCCCTCCCCCCTCTGTCGCTACCGTCTCCTCCCCTCCCCTCGGCTCATTGTCTCCCTAACCTCCCTCCCCCTTATTTCCTCCTCTCTCCCCTCACCCCTCCCCTCTCCCTCTCTCTCCCCCACCCCACCCCTCCTCTCCGCCCCCTTTCTCTCCTCTCTCCCCCTCTCCTCCCCTCTCCTCTGCTCACCTCTCTCGCACCTCTCCCTCTCACATTCCTCTCCCACTCTTCTCCTCTCCTCTCTCCTCTCCCCTCCTTCTCTCCCCCTCCCTCATCTCCTCCCCCATATCCTCTCCCCTCTCCTCTCCCCCTCTCTCATCCTCTCTCTACCTTCTCTCTCCTCTCTATCATTCTCTCATCTCACCACACGACCGACTTCGTTCTGCCCCTCATCCTCCCCACGTCCTCACGTTCCTCTCTCGCTCTCGTCCTCTCTAATCTCCTCCTCCCCTCTCTCCACTCGTCCTCTCCCCTTTCGTCCCCTCTCCCCTCTCTCCCTCTTTCCTACTCTCCTCTCCTATCTCCCCTCCCCGCTCCAATCTGTCGCCCTCTCTTTCCCTCTCGCTCCCCCTCTCCCCTCTCCCCTCTCCCCTCTCCTCCCTCTCCTTCCTCCCCCTCTCCCCTCGGCTCCCCTCCTATCCCTCTCTCCCCCGCTCTTCCGCCCAATCCCTCCCTCCCACCCTCTCGGCTCCAGGGTTCCCCACCGTCCCCTCTCCCCTCTTCCACCACCTCTCATCCGCCCCTCTCTCCCCACTCCCATCTCTCCCCTCCCGCTCTTCGCCCCTCGTCCCCTCTCACTCTCCCTCCTCCCCATCCCCCTCTCCAACCTCGACTAATCTCCTCTCCTCTCCCCTCTCTCATCTCCTCGCCCCTCATCCCCCGCCTCTCTCCTCTCTCCTCGCCTCTACCTCTCCCCCCCGGATGTGATCTCTCTCCCCCGACCCGGGTAATTATGCCTCCTCGGGCCTCGTGTCAGTGCCATTCCCCCTCTCGACCCCCGCTGGTGATGATTAGTAAGAAGTAGGCCGGGGCGATTGAGGTGGGCAGGAGGGGGGGGTGGTAGGACGGGAGGGGGGAGGAGTAGTAGGGGGGAGATTAAAGGGGTGGGAGATGGGGGATGAGGCATAGTGGGGGGGTGTGGTGATAAGGGGATGAGGGGGGGGGAGGTAGGAAAAGGAGGAGAAGGGGGCAAGGCGGATGAAATGATGGGTGAGGAGCAGATAGAAAAATGTGGGGTGGGGGGGGCAAAAAGGAGCGCCAAAAATGGGAGGTTGTGAAAAGAAGGCGGGAGAATAGAGGATCGAAAGAGGAGAGAGAGAGAGAGAGCAGAGAGAGAGAATAGAGAGAGAAGATAGAGAGAGATAGAGAGGAAAAGAGATAGGCAAGGGGGAAGGGAGGAGAGTGGTAAGGGAGGACCAAATATTTTGGAAGGGGTGAATGGTCCTATTTCTCCCTCATCTATCCACCACCGCACCCTCCGATACGCTACCCTACCCCCCCCCCCCTAAAAAAAAAAAAAAAAAAAACTAAAAAAAAAAAAAAAAAAAAAAAACGAAAAAAAAAAAAAAAAAAAAGCACAAACGAAGCCAGTCATTTCGCAACAAGCCTTTCGAACATAAACGGACAGGTGGAAAATAGTATTGGTACTCTGGGTGGAAGTATTTTTGGATAGATAAAAATGATAGATAAATGGATAGATGAATTGATTGGTAGATAGGTAGATAGATAGATATATAGACTGATCTACTGGCTGATTGGTTATTTGGCTGATTGACTGATAGATAATTAGATAGTTAGGTAGATAGGTAGATAGATAGATGGATAGGAAGTTAGACAGATAGATAGGAAGGTAGGTATCTAGATAAAGGATAAATAGATAAGTAAGGACAGATAGAGTGACGTATGGAGTGAATGATGATAAATAGATATGTAGATAGATGGATGAGAGGAATAGACTGATTGATTAATAGGCAGAAGGATAAACAGACAAATGAATAAATAGACAAACAGATAGACAGATAGATAACTGGACATATAGATAGCTAGATACATATAAATAGATAAACAGATAGACATATAGATAACTGGACATACAGATAGATAGATACATATAAATAGATTAATAGTTAGATATATGGTTAGATATAGATAAAACTAGATGAAAATATATGTGCATAGATAGACAGATTAATTTAGTGCTATATGGGAAGATGAATAGACCCGAATAGACAGACAGATGAATAGATAAATGAAAGATAGGAAGGTAGATGGGTGGATAAGCTAAATGAAAATGGACACTACAAGCCCAAGCACTTCAAGGAAATACTACATGTGGTTGACGTAGCACGCTAATAAAATAAGAAGGCTCTTAATCATCATTTGCCATCATTTTGTTATTTCTCATTATCCAATATATTATTAATATTATTATTATCAACATATGAATTAATTCCTCATTAACCATTATTAGACCATTATATATAATTATTAATATTATTATCATTATCATTATTACTATTACTATTAGCTTATCATTATCATTATAAAATATAATTATTTAACATTATTAAAGATTGTAAGTATTAATGATTAATATCTTTATTGTGTTTAGTATAATGATTGTTCTTAATCACACTAAATAATAATCATTATTATTAATTAAATATTCATATACTTATTATTATTTAATTAGTAATTAATCATTAGATTATTTATTATTATTTTTATTTTCTCATTATTAAAATAATTGTTATAGTAAAAATATTAAATGATTAATAATAATAACAATGATTACTAAAAACCGTAAAAAAAGATAATGATAATGAAAATAATAGTAAAAAATACTTAATGAAATAGAATATAGAATAATAAAAATAATAAATAATTAATAATAATAATGAAAAATACTCACAAAATAATAAGAATAATAATAAATAATAATAAGTAATGATAATAATAAAGATTAATATAAATAATAATAATATTACTATACATATTATCAATACCTAAACATCATCATTGTATATGAAAAGTACGTACAATACAGAGGCATAACTTATAATTACAAGATCACATAAACATTCTTGAAATAACTATATCATAATAATTATTACACACAATATATTTTACTAGAAATCCATTGTAATATACCTATATAATACATAATACAAAATATACACTACTTATACTCAATTATTCTATAACTAAAAATCAATAATAAAACAAAGTTGATGGATATGTTTTTATATCTTTTATGAATATAGATATAATCTCAACCCATTCATATTCTCCAACGAGTACAATTACCCCTTATTGTAAACACATATAACAAAGCACAAAGTAAAAAACCAGGAACAAACAAAAAACATATCGAAAAGACTATAACACACATACTCACATAAGAACATAATCACAATCATATTTGTAATTTTAATTTCCACTCTCACGTAAAGCAATAAAAACCAACAATTTAGAAAAAGCGACTATAAATCCCCCCCTCCAAACCCAAATCCCATCCCCCCCCCCCCCCCCCCCCAAATGGCTCAAACTACCTGTAATTACCCAAAGTATTGTTATTTATTAATAATTTAAATAAACGTTAATCCTAAATGGCTGTTTTGGCGTAAAGAGTAATTGTAAATGTGACATAGACAAATTATTATGATCATAATTAAGATAGATATCGAGGGATGAGTAGGCAGTAGAATAAGTTACAACAAGTCCAGACACATACAAACACACATGCACTAGGATGAGAACATTGCCTACAAAACGATTATAAAAATAGGAAGCACACTGCTGTAAGCATGACTACTGAAGATGGAATAAAGCATAAGAAGCACTTGATGATTGGACTTGCAAGCTGCATCTATGCAAAGCAGTCAGGAGTCTCCAGCTCCACCAATCGACCAACACAGCACCGTACCCTACATTAACAGCACCTGCTCATACAGCAATCATCACCAGCCGCAGCTCCACCCTCTACCAGCACCAGCTGACGCAGTGACCCCATACCTACCCCACGCCCCACCAACAGAACCCCCTTCACCTACTACAACTAAACACCACAATTCACAACAACCACCCCTCTACAAGCAACCTCCAGCAACCCTCCCCACACCACTACAAGAAACAACAACGCCCGCCGCCGCACCCCGAACTACACCACCGTACAATCACCACCACAATCCAGCAGCACTCCCACCAAGCTCCACAACCACCACCTGCAATACCCACACACCCCCATCCCCATACACCTTGCCCATCCGAACCACCAACACGCCACTTGCCAGCAGAACCACCACCAGTCACCACCAACGCCCCACAAACAACTTCAACAATACACCATCACGAACTACAACATAAACTACATACTCAAAAACCCTCAACTCCGTACCCCCACACGACCCATAAAGACACATCCCACATCACCTAACACCCCCACACCTCCATCAACAGCACCACCATAATCATCCCTTCCCACCAGTGCACCACCAGCACCACCGCAACCTCAACCTCCAACCCCAACCACACCCCCAGTCACCAACCGCCCCCCCTCCACGACCCCGAGCACCACCCAGCGTCGTCTACAGTCCAAGGTCTCACACACGAGCACACAGAAGATCACCCAAACATCACCCGCCGAACGTTCACCGATTTCCACCACATATACCGCCCTGAACTATCAGCCCTTCAAAATCAAAAATTTGTAATTATTTTACTTATCTTAATTTCCTTTATATACTTTTAATATAAAAGATAAAATTTGTATATTAGTTATAGAGAACCTGACGAAGACACAATAACTATTACAAATCAAACTCCGGCAAAAACCATTTTATTATATTTTTAATTTTATATTTTTTATTCAAACCCCCACAAACAAACAGCTACATATCCACGTAACGTCAATCAGCCGATACCCAAACAAAAGAAAATAAAAAGAATAAATACGAACCACGCAATAAAGGAAAAGTAAAAGGAATGATGAAATTAACAGATGAGCGAAAAATCAGTCCGTAAAATGTAAAGTCAATTCAAATATATGGGCACTCCTAGATGGTACCATTTTCGGCCGACGTCTGCGAGGAACAAGCGTGGTGATTCCCACGCAGCGATATAAAAGTTATTTATTAAGCCCCAAATATAGAAAGCACGATACGTAAATCATAGGGTAAATATAGGATATCAACAGTGTAACAATAAAAGAAGTAGACATAATAATTCATAAAGGAATAAGAATGAAAATGAAAATACACAAACCTATCAACGGTCATAACCAATATCGACCATCATCCAGGCAAAAATGATAGTACAATACATGCTAATGCACCTACATAACCCCTCAACACAGGACATAACCACTACTAAAACACGGACAATGATCCAGCTCGACACACCATATTAGGCTCAACCAGCACGCACCCACCCCGACCCAACGAACAAACACCTCCACCTACAGACTACAACAACAACATAAAATATTCAACAAACAGAACCATTCTAGCAAAACCAGTGAGCACCAAAATCAACCCCAAAACCACCACCACCGGATCCTGCTCAAACAAGCTCCATCACCCACCCTAACCAGCCACCTCGCCCCCCGCAACCCACACACGTGCACAACCACCACACAACCGCAAACCTCCCAAGACCGCGCGCCGCCAATCACCCAGACAGACTCAGTGAGCCGCTACCTTACTGACCCCCACAACGAACCCTAAGACAACCACTACGCCGACCGACAGCGAAAAATAATATCACACCCCATCTACACCATGATCTAAGCTATAGCCCACTCGGTTATACCCTCGCGCGCGGCCCCGGATTCACCAGGCCCCGCCAGAAGCCGTACAC
>NC_061828.1:19618875-19626375 GCF_019202785.1 Penaeus chinensis | reverse complement strand
CCCTCCTCCTCCCCTCCTCACACCCTCCTCACTCCCTCCTCCTCCTCCCCTCCTCCCCTCCTCACTCCCTCCTCCTCCCCTCACTCCTCCTCCCATGTCCATATTCGTTGCACACACCTTACGCCCCACGCCCACGCCTATACAACACCTGGCGAAGGAGTGGGCGGAAGGGCGGCTCGGATGGACGGCGTCGAGTGTCCTTATTCCTTCTAGAAGTTGGACGAAGCGAAAGGAAGTTGTCATCGGAGGAAGTATCGTGACTGGGAAAGCGAAAACCAGCTTTTGACGTGTTTTGACTTTTTTTTTTTTTTTTTTTTTTTTTTTTTAGTGTTCCGATGGCGTTCTTGTAAGTGTTCGACGACTTGTCTCTCTTTGCTGTCCAATATGTTCTGTTCCTTTTATTCTATCTCTCTCCTTCTCTGCTTTTCTCGTTTTCTCTCTCTCTTTCTTGATGTCTCTCTCTGTTTTCTTTTTCTTTTTATTTCTCTCCTTCTCTCTTTCTCTTTATTTTGCTGTCTTTCTGTTTTGTTCTATTCTCTTTTATTCTATTTTTTTCCCTTCTCTCCTTTCTCTTGCTATCCTCTTACTCTGTTATTTCTCTATATTCTACCTCGCTCCCACTCTCTCTCTCTCTCTCTCTCTCTCTCTCTCTCTCTCTCTCTCTCTCTCTCTCTCTCTCTCTCTCTCTCTCTCTCTCTCTCTCTCTCTCTCTCTCTCTCTCTCTTCTCTCTCTCTCTCTCTCTCTCTCTCTCTCTCTCTCTCTCTCTCTCTCTCTCTCTCTCTCTCTCTCTCTCTCTCTCTCTCTCTCTCTCTCTCTCTCTCTCTCTCTCTCTCTCTCTCTCTCTCTCTCTCTCTCTCTCTCTCTCTCTCTCTCTCTCTCTCTCTCTCTCTCTCTCTCTCTCTCTCTCTCTCTCTCTCTCTCTCCGTCCCTCCTTTCCTCCTTCCCTCCCTCCCTCCCCCTTCCCTCCCTCCCTCCCTCCTTCCTTCCCTCCTTCCCTCCCTTTCTTTTTCGCTCTACTTTCGCACTTCCTCGGGCATGCAGAAGCACCGTCGAGATACCCTGTCTTTCCAGGGTTGTCGTGCTCCGCGTGTGGGTATCGAGCAGCTGGCAGCCCGAGCGTCTAATGCAATGGTATGCCATGTCAACAAGAGCCGAGGGGAGGGGGGAGGGGAGAAGGGGAGGGAGGGGGGGTGGAAGGGGAGGGGGAGGTGGTTAGGAGGGAAGGGTGGAAGGGGAGGGGGACGGGGTAAAGGGAGGGGGAGAAAGGGGAGGGGCACGAGGAGAGGGGGAGGAAGGGGTAAGTGTGAAGAAACCACATGATAAGGTCAATGTAACTGTGATTAAACGATTGAAAAGTATTAACGTCACGCTTCGTTTTTTTTTATCGTTTAACAGTCGCTCATTAGATGCGTACCCCCTCCCCCCTCCTTCTCCCCCCCTAGACACCCCCTACCCCTTCACTCAATCCCATCCCCAACCCCCTACCGACTCATAAATCATTAACACATCAAGGCTGGAGGAGCGGTTCAGAACATCCCCCTTCCCCCCCCACCCCAACCTCCCACGACCCCCCTCCGACCCCCTCCGACCCCCTTCGAACCCCCCTCGACCCCCCTCGACCCCCCTCGACCCTCCCTCGAGCCCCCCTCGACCCCCCTCGACCCCCCTCGACCCCCCCCTCCTTTCGAGCGCGGACGTCTATCACTCCACTTGCCCAAGATTATCGCCCTAACCTTCTCTGGTCGGGCCTAAGCGGTGATTAGCCATAATGAATCGTTATCATGACCGAGCTAACCCTCTGACTCAGGCGATAGGGGTCAGAGTCATCTTGCAACGTCATGCACCATGGGACTTACACGAGGCTCATGCTTGCTCTGCTTGCAAGGCCAAAGGGGCGACACTCCCGGGCCGTCGCCGAGCAAACAAACCCTTACGGCATAAAAAAAAAAGAAAAAAAGTGAGGGGGAGGAAGGGAGGGAGGGAGGGATAGAGGGAAGGAGAGGGAGGGAAGGAGGGGGAGAGAGAGAGAGAGAGAGAGAGAGAAATAGAGAGAGAGAAAGAAGTCTGGCCGTCTGCTGACCCGACTCCCTCGGCCGTGATCCGTAAGGTCGACAATTCCCCCTTGGCCTCCTCGCCCGACCGCCCATGCGAGCGCCGTTGCCTCGCCGTCTGCCGCGACAAAGACGGCGCAGGAGGGAATCCCGGCGCCTGAGGGCAGGGCGGCGTTCGCTCGACCAGACCTACTACAGCTCGCTCCCCGGGACCGGTTCTCCGAGCCGGGCCGCCGCCGGACACAGGCTGTGCGCTACACTCATGCACCTGACTCTTTATTTTTCTTCTTTTTAGGGGCCCCAGGTCGTGGGAGGAGAAGGGAGACAATGGTAGCGAGGGAGGGAGGGAGGGAGGGAGGGAGAGACACGCAAAAAAAGGGTGACCGCGAGTTTAAATGGCGGCAACGCATGAGGGGCAGATCGGGTACTCTGCAGGTGTTGCAAAGCCCCAGAAGCCGGGGCGCTGGCGGGCGATCACAGCAGACTGGGTGTTCGCCGTGTACACACACCAAGGCCGCTTGCACACGGATTGTTTACATACTCCGGCGGGTTTGTTTACGCCAGCGACACCTTACTCGGGTCTTTAACACAATAAGTTTTATATTTCAGTCATTTTTTCTATAGTTCCTTTGTTACTTTCAGTAGGATGACTATATTACCGGGTGATATAGAACGGTCCTGCCAACAGGTGTCTGCAAAAGTTCCAAGAGCCTTTTTTTACGTAAAATCTAGTAATTTATGCAACAATCTCCATTATTTTCAATTTTCACATTTTCGCTAAATCCCTGATTTCTTATCAGAATAAGAAAACAAAATCACTTATCCCCAATAGAAACATATCAACAGATGTTTCTTTATATACACAATTCCCACGCGTCCGTTCCCGTCAATATACAATAAAGAAAACGAATTTCAGATGACTCGGTAACAAGCATAAAGAAAACGGCGAAGCTGTCTTGAGAATTTTCACAAGCTTGAAGGTCGTCTTGCTTCGCGGATGTGAACGAAAAAGACGGCTTAATGCGGCATTTTTATTCATTTCTTCTTTTCTGATTTGTAATGATGATTGTTTTCATAATTTGGTTAATGATTTGGTTAATCATTGTTGTTGTTATTGTTATTATCGTTACTGTTGTGAAGATGAAAGGGGGGGGGGGTGTCTGTCCGTGAGTCGGAGAGAGAGAGAGAGAGAGAGAGAGAGAGAGAGAGGGAGAGAGAGAGAGAGAGAGAGAGAGAGAGAGAGAGAGAGAGAGAGAGAGAGAGAGAGAGAAAGAGAGAGAGAGAGAGAGAGAGAGAGAGACAGGCAGAGAGACAGACAGACAGAGAGACAGATTGACAGAAACAGACAGACAGAGAGAGAAAGAGCGAGAGGGGGGGGGTACAGACAGGGGGGATTGGGGAGAGTGTATGTGTGTGGAAAGTATCCTGAGAACCGGCCGTGGGTGTCGAGAGCCCCTGGAGTCACATTCGAGATCAGATCTAGATTATCTCGAGGGTGTCGGGAAGCAAGACAAGAAGCGAATCCGTCTCACCCCCCAAGAAAAAAAAAATCGCCCCTCCCCCCAACTCGCCCTCCCAACGCTCCTCCCCCCATAGTCGCCCCTCTCTCTCTCCCCTCCTCCTGCCCTTTCCCCCCCATAGTGGCCCCTCTCTCTACCTTCCCCACCCCCCTAATTCGCCCCTCCCCACGCATCCCACACCCCTACTGATGCCCCGCTAAGTCACACAAGCACACCCCAAGTTTGCCCCAGCTTCCCTCTATCCCCTCTTCCCCCATTCCTCAACACGTCCCCATGCCCATTGCTCTCCCCACCATCATCCCCAAACTTTTCCCCCCTCTTTAAATTTCCCTACACTCCTCCACATCCCCAAGTTTTCCCCACAGACCGCACACTAAATCCCCACACATACACCCTACGTCTCTACATCACCTCCTCAGCCTTCCCCCTTTCTTGTCTGCCCCACACTTCCCCCCTCAACCTTCCCCTCCCCTCCCTACCTCCCCCTCCCCCTCATACCCTGCCCTCTCATCCCCTAGCCCCCCCCCCCCTTCCTGCTTCCCCTGCGGCAGGACCAACGCGCCCCCGTGAGAGCCAGCAGTCGGGGTTCGAACTTGCCCCCCCCCCACCCCCCACCGTGGTCCTGTTGGCTCTTGGAGATGTCACCTAACTTGGGGGGGGGGGGGGTAATGAGAAGAAGGGTTGGAGGGGAAACGAAGGTCTTGAGGGAGAGGTGGAAGGGGAGGGGAAGGGTAATAGGGGAAACGGGGAGAGGGGGAGATGAGATATGGGGAGGGGAGGGAAAAGGAGAGAGGGGCAGAGGAAGGGATAGAGGAAAGGTAGGGGAAGGGCGAAAGGGGAAAGGGGAAGGAGATGGAAGGGGAAGAGGTGGAAGGAGGAGTGAGGAGGAAAGAGGGAGGGAGGAGAGGGAAGGTAGGGGAAATGGAGGGAATAGAAGAGGGAGAGGGAAGGGTTAGGAAGGGAAAAGGGAGGGAGGGAGGGAGGGAAGGAGGATAAAGGGAGTTGGCGTGACCTAGCGAGGGTATGGGTGGCAGGAGGAGAAGGGGCTAGGTGTTGCAGGGGCGTAGACTTGGAAGGGAAGGGAACGGGTGTCGACAGGGCAGAGCAAGCAGAGGCGGCGTAGGGGTTGTGGATGGATCATTAGAAGCTGCGGGTGGATGGGTAAGGGAAAGGAAAGTGGGTAAGGGTTGTGGGTAAGGGTTGTGGATGGATCATTAGAAGCTGCGGGTGGATGGGTAAGGGAAAGGAAAGTGGGTAAGGGTTGTGGGTAAGGGTTGTGGAAAAGAGGGTGTGGATGAAGTACTGAAGGCTGAGTAGGGGCGTGGATGGGTAGGGGAGGGAGCAATGTGGAAAAGGGGGTGCGGATTTGGTTTTGGAAGAGGAGAGGGGAGAGAGCGGAGAGGAGAGAGAGCGGAGAGGAGAGAGAGCGGAGAGGGGAGAGAGCGGAGAGGAGAGAGAGCGGAGAGGAGAGAGAGCGGAGAGGAGAGAGAGCGGAGAGGGGAGAGAGCGGAGAGAGGAGAGAGCGGAGAGAGGAGAGAGCGGAGAGGAGAGAGAGCGGAGAGGGGAGAGAGCGGAGAGGGGAGAGAGCGGAGAGGGGAGAGAGCGGAGAGGGGAGAGAGCGGAGAGGGGAGAGAGCGGAGAGGGGAGAGAGCGGAGAGGGGAGAGAGCGGAGAGGGGAGAGAGCGGAGAGGGAAGAGAGCGGAGAGGGGAGGGAGCGGAGAGGAGAGAGAGCGGAGAGGGGAGAGAGCGGAGAGGGGAGAGAGCGGAGAGGAGAGAGAGCGGAGAGGGGAGAGAGCGGAGAGGGGAGATGGGATGTGGACGGGTAAGGGAATAGGAAGAGTGTAGGAGGTGTAGTGTGGAAGGGAAGGGAACGGGTGTCGACAGGGCAGAGCAAGCAGAGGCGGCGTAGGGGTTGTGGATGGATCATTAGAAGCTGCGGGTGGATGGGTAAGGGAAAGGAAAGTGGGTAAGGGTTGTGGGTAAGGGTTGTGGAAAAGAGGGTGTGGATGAAGTACTGAAGGCTGAGTAGGGGCGTGGATGGGTAGGGGAGGGAGCAATGTGGAAAAGGGGGTGCGGATTTGGTTTTGGAAGAGGAGAGGGGAGAGAGCGGAGAGGAGAGAGAGCGGAGAGGAGAGAGAGCGGAGAGGAGAGAGAGCGGAGAGGGGAGAGAGCGGAGAGGAGAGAGAGCGGAGAGGAGAGAGAGCGGAGAGGAGAGAGAGCTGAGAGGGGAGAGAGCGGAGAGGAGAGAGAGCGGAGAGGGGAGAGAGCGGAGAGGGGACAGAGCGGAGAGGGGAGAGAGCGGAGAGGGGAGAGAGCGGAGAGGGGAGAGAGCGGAGAGAGGAGAGAGCGGAGAGGGGAGAGAGCGGAGAGGGGAGAGAGCGGAGAGGGGAGAGAGCGGAGAGGGGAGAGAGCGGAGAGGGGAGATGGGATGTGGACGGGTAAGGGAATAGGAAGAGTGTAGGAGGTGTAGAAGTGGGGGTGAGGGGTGCAGATAACCAGGGGGGAGGGAGGGACTGCATGAAGTCAACTCGGGGAGGGAGAGGGAGGGGGTAGGGCGAGGAAGGGCGCGGGGAGCGTAAGAGAGGTCAAATTCTTGAAAAAAAAAAAAAAAAAAAAGAGGGAGAGAGAGATCTTCACAAAGGAAAATTCAATAAAGGAATTTGCACGCGCCTTTGACTTTTATACATGTCGTGGAATTCCAAGAGTGTGCGCATTTTCTCCTTGTTATAAGAGCAATCTTCATCAGGAATACCTGCGAGAGTATTTCTCTTCACAAATCCAACTCCCATGTACGTTACACATACGTCTACGTCATGTACGTATGAAAAAAAGTGCACATACGCGTCATTCCAGGATACGCTGAGACTGTTGCCGAGTGATTTGGGTGTGTGTCTCTGTGTACGCGTGTGTGTGTGTTTGTGTGTACGTGTGTGTGTATTTGTGTGAATGTGCGTGTATGTACGTGTGTATGCACAGCTAAGCAGCCGACACGAGTTGACGTTCCTGCCTCGATCTGTAAACATTTGGTCGAGTGGATGACCAAACTTCTCTTCTTCGGTCTGTCGGTCACTTTTTGGACACCCAAGCTAAGTGAAAAAGTAGTGTTTTCTTTCTTTCTCTTTCACTAATCTATCTACTCTCTCTCTCTCTATCTCTCTCTCTCTCTCTCTCTCTCTCTCTCTCTCAATCTATCTATCTATCTATCGAGCTATCTATCAATCTATTTATCTTTCAGTTTTTCTCTTCTTCTTCTTTTCCTCCTCCTCCTCCTCCTCCTCCTCCTCCTCCTCCTCCTCCTCCTCCTCCTCATCCTCCTCCTCCTCCTCTTCCACCACCTCCTCCTCCTCCTCCTCCTCCTCCTCCTCCTCCTCCTCCTCCTCCTCCTCCTCCTCCTCCTCCTTCTCCTCCTCCTCTTCCACCACCTCCTCCTCCTCCTCCTCCTCCTCCTCCTCCTCCTTTTCCCCCTGGGTACAAGCAACGCAATGCACATAATACTGCATCCGCGTTTCACGAGAAACTACCATTAGCGAACGAGCCATTCCAGCGGCGCAATGTATACAACGCCCGCAGCCCCACGCACGGCCACATCCCTACGCAGTCAGGCGGTGAGAAAGTCATCCCAGGAACCTGCTCTTGCCGTTTATTCTTGCCTAAAAATGCCCCGTGTTCTTAGGACAGTGTCAGCGTCGACAACCCTTGGCATGCTAACCATTTCCATGCCTACGCCCACGCCCCTGCCAGCTGCCCGCCCATCTCGAG
Source organism: Penaeus chinensis (assembly GCF_019202785.1). Taxonomy (NCBI): domain Eukaryota; kingdom Metazoa; phylum Arthropoda; class Malacostraca; order Decapoda; family Penaeidae; genus Penaeus; species Penaeus chinensis. The sequence goes on along the minus strand of NC_061828.1, from coordinate 19,619,044 downwards.
GTCATTCTTGCTTGAGCTTGTGGGTTTGTTATGTCCTCTGTTCTTTTCATTCTTTTGTTTCTGTCTTGGCGGGGTTTTTTTTTCTGATATTTTTTTCGCATTTTTTCCCCTCTTTCCGTTTTCCATTCCTGTTCTCTTTCTCTTTACCCCTTTTGCTCCTCCTCCCTCT
>NC_061828.1:19603875-19606375 GCF_019202785.1 Penaeus chinensis | reverse complement strand
TTCAAGTACCGGGTTACCTGTTTCAAGTACCAAGTATGCCGGTTCTTCAATTACCGGGTTACCTGTTTCTTCAAGTACCGGGTTACCTGTTTCTTCAAGTACCAAGTATGCTGATTCTTCAATTACCGGGTTACCTGTTTCTTTAAGTACCGGGGTTACCTGATTCTTCAGAGTCCTGGATTACCTGTTTCTTCATGTCCGGGTTACCTAATCCTTCAAGTACTCGATTACCTGTTTCTTCTGAGTAACTGGTTACCAGTTCCGCCAAGTACCGGGTTACCTGGTTCTTCAAATACCGTTTTGCCCGTTTCTTCACCTGTTTCTTCCAAATACTGGGTTACCTGGCTTCCTTCCTCACGACACGGGCGACTACCTGTGCCTGACCAGTGTCATGAAATCATTTTGCTATTGCATGCGTGATTCATAAGCGGTCTTCATCCGACAGGAAGATATTGGATTTCATAAATTAACAAGTTTATTTTAATAGGACTTGGGAAATTGTTGTATTAGTTAATGGGTGTCGCATGAACAATCGAATCTTAAAAATGTTAATTCTTTAAGGAAAGGGAGGGGGAGGGGATGGGAAGGAGGGGGGAGGGAGGGAGAGAGAGAGAGAGAGGGAGGGAGGGAGGGAGGGGGGGAGGGAGAGAGGGAGAGAGGGAGAGAGGGAGAGAGAGGGAGGGAGGGAGAGAGAGAGGGAGAGGGAGGGAGGGAGGGAGAGAGAGAGAAAGAGAGAAAAGAGAGAGAGAGATAGATAGATAGATATATGGAGACAGAGACAGAGAGAGGGAGGGAGGGGGAGAGAGAGAGAGATAGACAGAGAGAGAGAGAGAGACAGAGTATGAGAGAAAGAGACAGACAGGCACAGATACACAAAGCCAGAGGCAGAAAGTGCAACAGAAAGACAAACAGAAAATAAAATCACAACAAACTTAGGTCCATAAAATCAGTTAAGACCGTCACCTCCCTCCCATAAAAACGAACCCAGTGTTCCTTCGCACTCTTATCCTCAAGAGTGAAATCAACGGACCAACAGCACGGTAGTCAACACGTGCAAAACAACACATCTCTTGCGAAAAGAAAAAAAAGAGGAAGGAAAGCAGTTGTGACAATGGTTCTCGTTAAAAAAAAAAAAAAAAAAAAAAAAAAAAAATTGAGCTCGAAAACAGTTCTCTTTGGAACACCACTCACACACACACTCCTTAAAAAGCGGTGGATCGCTACCCATAAAAAAAAAAAAAAAAAAAAAAAAAAAAAAAATGAATGAGACTGAATTAAGATTACATGTTGTTCCTTTTGATGCATCAGTTCATTACCCAACTAAGGCTGCACGTCATCTTGTACAGCTCTTACTTGTAATAGAAAAATTACTTCTCTAATGGGTGTTGTCTTCCTCGCTATTTTTGGTTCACGCATGTATGCTTGTGACCGTGTGTCTCTCTCGCTGCTGTTTCCTTAGGCTAATTTTCTATTTCTATTGCTGGACGAAAGTTGGTCAAATACATCTAAATGTTTTGAATGGAGTTGCGTGTCTAGATTAAAAGACAGAAAAGAAAGTAGTAAACCCAGTGTAGTTGGATTTCTTTTTTTTTTTTTTTTTTTAACCAGTAGACATTCTGACAAAAAAATATATGGTTGAATGCACGAACGGGTTGCACAGATGAAGGTCATGACAGTTTTATTTGGTTGGAAAGGGTTAACTGCACAGCATGTAGTCTCGTTCATGTGACAAAGTTTCTGTTACTAAGTCATAATCTATTTTGGGTATATCATAAAACCACCAGAAAGATAGAGAAGACAAAGAGAGAAAAGGAAATATAAGTAAGAGAAAATAATAGGACCAAGTTTAACATATTCATGAGGATATATCAGCAAGACTCAAAATTGTTATACTAGTAGAAGAACAAGTGATATGACCGCCATGAGGATATGTCAGTGAAACTTAAAATTGTCAAACCAGTACAGACTACTACAGAGATATACCAGTGGTACTCAAAATTGTCATGCCAGTAGAAGAGAAAATATATGACTGCCACAAGAATAAGTCAGCGAGACTTCAAATTGTCACACTACTAAATATGTGACTGACAAGGATCTCTGATCATTACGTTATACGTTTTATCTTCAACTAAAACGTTTTCGGAAAGTCACTTGTATTATATTACAAAGGATGTAAGTTCAAAGCTGCTGAAAGAAAAAAAAAAAAAGAGGTCAAATGTGTATCAGTTATATCCCGGATCTATTGATGCTATCAAAGTTGTTTCCCTAACTCATTCATCCATACTTTCAACCTTATAGTCATTCTCTCGCTTTCTCTCTCTCTACACACACACACACACACACACACACACCTACACACACACACACACAAACACACACACACACACACACACACACACACACACACATACACACACACACAGCACACACACACACACACACACACACAGACACACTACACACACACACACACACACACACACACACACACACACACACA
>NC_061828.1:19586375-19588875 GCF_019202785.1 Penaeus chinensis | reverse complement strand
GATTTCCTTTTTTTTTTTCTTCTTCCTCTACTCTCTTTCTCTTTTTTGTTATCATTTCATCTCGTTATTTTCCTTTCTTTATATTTGTGTTATCATTTATTCCTTCATTCTTTATTTCTTTGTATCTTTTTACAAAAAGATATCTGTTTTTGTATTCTCTTTTTTTTTTTAGATATTTTATTTTTCTGTTTGTTTTGTTTTGCGTTTCGTCTGGTGAACATTTTTGAAAAATAATTTGTCAGGCGTGTCAGCCAAGTGCGTGGCAGTTGTAGTGTCATTCCTGGCGATGGGATCTGTATAAAAAAAAAAAAAAAAAAAAAAAAAAAAAGGAATAAATGATAAAAAGTCATAAAAAGTCATAATAACAACAACAATAGCATTCGGGAACAATGGAACAGCAAGATCCAAGCACACCCACGTTTAAAAACAAATGCAATAGACGTGTAAATGCGTATACACATACTACAGACATATATACATGCATATACATACACTCCTTCCTCATTCTACCCCAACATGGCTCTTTCCCCTACACATAATAGCCCCAACCGTTACCCACACCCCTCTATCTCCTCACACCCCATCCCCACACCCCCACACCCCCACACACGCAGACAACCCCCCCTCCCTGCCACCCCAACATCTTCCTCCCCCCCCCCCCCATTCTCCACTCCTTACTTTCGCCTCCTCCTTTTCCCCACACATTTCACCCCATCATGCCTATCTTCCCCACACCCCTACCTTTTACCTACCCCTCCCCCCCCCCGATATCTCCCCTCCCTACCTGAGACACAACCCCACCCCTCCTCCCCCCTCCCCCATCTCAACTCAACCCTTACCTACATACAACCCCCCATCTCCCCCCCCCCACAATCACCCCCCCCCCCCCTCCACACACACAAACACACCCACATACTCTAAATCTCGCCACTCAAACATTCACAATAAACTTTCTCCGCGTTTTGTAAGTTCGACTAAGTTTCTTGATAAGCTTTACAAGGAAATACATTCGGATCTTGATTAATTATTGACACGCAAAACTTTGATTTTCTAAAACAATATTGACTTAATAGCGATTCGATGTAAACGAAGAGAGAGAGAAGGGGAGGGTGATAGGAAGGAGAGGAGAGTCACGTCCATAGCTAAGTTTTTGAATTATATGAAGTCAAAAAAATCCTTTAAGAAAAAAGATTAAAGATTTAAGAGAAGAAATAAAAAGAATGAAATGAGGGGAAAGAAAGGTAGAGAAAATGTGGAATAAAGAATAAAGTAAAAAAAAAAATTAAAGATTGAAAAAAAGCTGCATAAAAATGGGAAAAGCTAGAGAAAAGTGAGAAATAAAGTTAGAACTCAATAAATAAATAAAAACAATAATAATAATTAAAAAGTGACAAAGAGAGATAGAGAAAAGTGGAAATAAAGTTAGCGATGAAATGAAGGCAAAAGTTGTAGATTTTATAAAACTAACGGAGACGTGAGGAAATCAAAAGAAGAGAGAAGAAAATATAAATGTCTGAGCGTATAGTGAAAGTGACGAAATGAGAGATAGAAAAAAAGAAAGAAAAGAAAGCGAATAAAATTTAAGTAAGAAAGGAATAAGAGAAGGATTTTAAAAATAATAATAATAATAATGAACGAAAACTCGAAAGAAGTAAAACAAATATATATATATTAAGATTAGGCAAACATAAAAAAAAATTAAATCTACTTTATCATTATCTGGCGCATAAAACAAAACAAACCAAAAATAGAGAGAAACACAAATCTACAAATCTAAAAGGGAAATAAAGCAAAACAAATTGATAACGAAAACATCTTTGGGTTCGGGAAGATAAAGGTGCGAATAAGAGGCATCGGGAAGGCGAAGGTGCGAATAAGAAGCACCAGGAAGAAAAGGTGCGAATAAGAGGCTACTTAACACCGCCGTCTTTCACATTCCTCAGAGCGTAAAAATAGCATGAGAAAGGGTTAAAATGTCGGTGCAAAGAACATCCTTGAAGAATAATAGTTGGAGGATGAGTAAAAATGGTAATATTTATGGTGGTATTGTTGATTATAATAGCAACAATGAATATAATAATAGCAACAACAACAACAATAAGAATAAGACTATGAATGATAATGATAATCATGATAATAATGATGATAACAATAATAACAATGATGATGATGATGATGATGATGATGATGATGATGATATTGATGATAATCAAAATAATGATGAAAATAATAATCATGATGATAATAATAATTATACTACAACTACTACTGCTACTGCTATTACTGATGATAATAATAATGATAACAGTAATAATAATAATAATGATGATGATAATAGTAATGATAATAAGAATAACAATAAGAATTAGAATAATGATAGTAACAATAGTAATAATGATAATAATGATGATAATAATAATAATAATGATAATGATAATAATAATGATAATGATAACAATGATAGTAATAGTAATAATGATAATGATAACAATAGTAATAG
>NC_061828.1:19573875-19576375 GCF_019202785.1 Penaeus chinensis | reverse complement strand
TGAAGTTTGTAAAGCGACAGGCAAGGGACAATTAAACCTAGATATAGACCGAATACGAGGAGGAGGAGGAGGAGGAGGAGGAGGAGGAGGAAGTTGAGGAAGGGGAGGAGGAGGAGGAGGAGGAGGAGGAGGAAGAGGAAACAAGAGAGGGAGAAAAGGAGATGGAACAAAGAGGATAGAAATAAGAAGAAGGATGAAAAAGGGGAGGGAGGGGAAAATGTGAGTAAGAAAGATGGAAGAGGAAAAGAGAGAAAACGAGAAGGCTGGGAGTGCAGAGGAAGGAGAATAGAAAGAAGGTAAAGAAAATGACGAAAAAAGGGAGGAACAGATGAGAAGGAGACGAGAGAAGAAGAAGAAAGAGAAATAGAACAAGAAGAAGGAGGAGAACAACGACGAAAAGAGATGGAGCAATTATGAAAGAGAGGAAGAAAAAAAAGAAAGGAGTAATCGAAAATAAGAAGCAAATCGGAGAAGAAAAGGAATTAGAAAAATAAAAAGAAGAAAGGGTAGCAAAGGAAAATAGAAGTAAAAGATAAATATGATGAAAAGAAAAAAAAAAAAAGATGGAGCAACCGAAAAGAAGTTAAAAGGGAAAAGCAAATCGAACAAGAATAAGAATAAGACGAAGAAGAGGAAGACGAAGACGAAGAAGAAGAAGAAGAAAAAAGAAGAAGAAGACGAAAAGGAAGAAGAAGAAGACGGCGAAAAAGAAGAAGACGAAGACGAAGAAGGAGAAGAAGAAGAACTAGAGGAAGGCGACGAAAAAGAAAAGGAAGACGAAGAGAAAGACAACGACGACGAAGAAGAGCAAGAACAAGAAGAACAAGAACAAGAAGAACAAGAACAAGAAGAACAAGAACAAGAAACAAATCAAAGATGAAGAAGACAAATTGAACAAGAAGAAGAAGACGAAAAAGAAGAAAAAAACGAAGAAGAAGAAGAAGAAGAAGAAGAAGAGAAAACAATCGAACAAGAACAAGAACAGGGAGAGGAGGAAGAAGGAGGCTTTCGATCGAGAGAGATGCCGGGAGAGATCCGAAGAATGTGAGAGAGGGAGAAGAGGGAAGAGGAGGAAGGTGAAAGAAAGGGGGGAGGAGGGGGAGGAAAAATAAGAAGAGGGAAGAGGAGAAAAATTAAAGAAAAAGGGAAGGAGAACTAAGAAAAAATAGAAAAGGGAAGAGGGGGAATATGGAAGAAAGGAAATAAGAGAGAAGGAATAAAGATAACGGACGACCCGATAACGAACCCGAGGAGAAAGGAAAAGAGAGAGAAAAAAGAAAAAAAGGAAGAGGAGGAAATTAAAGAAAGGGGAGAAGAAAAAGAGATAGAGGATTAAAGGGAAAGAAAAGAAGAAGATGGGGAAGAAGAGAGGAGATAACGGACCACTCGAAGAGAGAAAAAGGAGGAAAAATAAGAAAAAAAGGCAAGAGAGCGGAAAAGAAAAGGATAGAAGAGAGAAAAAAAGAGAAGGATAGACAAGAGAAATTAAATAATAAAGAAAGAGAGGAAAGTGAGAATGAAAAGGAAAATGGAAAGATGAAGGGAAATAAAAAGATAAAGAAAAGAGTTATGAGAGAGAAAGAGAAAAGAGCAGAAAAAGAACAGAAAGGGATGAGAACAAGAAAAAGTGAAAACAAAAGAAAAAAAAGAGAGAGAAGAGAAAGAAAAATAAAAGTAAAAACAAACAATAATAATAACTGATTAACCAAAATTCAGGAAAGTAACATAAAAAAAGAAAAATCTGCTTGTAAGATTTTTATTTATTTATTTATTTATTTATTTAATTATTTATTTTTATTCTGGATATCAATCAATTCTAGTCTTTATCATTATGTTCATAGTTGTTAATATTGTTGCAATTGCCGTTGATAATATCGCTATTTTGTGGTTGTGTTTATCGTCATTATCATGATTGTTGATAATAATTAGTATTATTGTTATTGTTGTTTTCATAATTGTTATTATTAATATTATCAGTATCATTATCATTATCAGTATTATTATCATTATTATCATTATCATTATTATTATTATCATTATTATTATTATCATTATTATTACTATTATTATTATTATTATTATTATTATTATAATCATTATTACCATTATCATTATTATTATTGTTATTATTATTATTATTATATATATGTTTTACTATTGTTATTATCATTATTATTATTATTATCATTATTATTATTATTATTATTAGTATCATCATCATCATCATCATCTTCTTCATCATCATCATTATCATCATAATTATTATTAATCATCGTTGTTATTACTATCATTCTTATCATTATTATTGTTATAGTTATTATCATTATCATCATTATTATTATTATTATTATCATAATTATCACTATCGTTATTGTTTTTTATAATTATAATCATCATTATAACTATTGTTATCATTATTGCAATCATTATTGTTATTATTATCATTATTATCATTATTATTAGTGTCCTTATTATCAATATCATTAGCATTATCAAATTA
>NC_061828.1:19561375-19563875 GCF_019202785.1 Penaeus chinensis | reverse complement strand
GAGGAGTAGAGGATGAAGGAGGAGGAGAGGGAGGGGAGGAGAAGGGGAGATGATAGTCGCCGTCATCAAGAAGTCATTAAAAGTCAAAGTTATGTATCTCTGTATATCACGTGACGAATGCCATGATGCTGACTCCCTTTTGCAAGAAAGCAGTGTTGACATTTGCCGCTTTGCACTGCTTTTCAACAGGGAATTAGGCTGTAGATTAGAGCGTGCATTTACCTGTCAGCGAGTAAGCGTGTCAGGAGAGAAAGAGAGAGAGAGGGGGGGAGAGAGAAAGAGAAAGGGAGGAGTGAGAGAGAGAGAGAGACACAGAGAGAGATAGAGGGGAGTGAGAGAGATAGAGAGAGAGAGAGAGAGAGAGAGAGAGAGAGAGAGAGAGAGCGAGAGAAAGAGAGAGAGAAAGAGCGAGCGAGAGAGAGAGAGAGAGAGAGAGAGAGAGAGAGAGAGAGAGAGAGAGAGAGAGAGAGAGAGAGAAAGAGCGAGAGAAAGAGAGACAGAGAGAGAGAGAGAGAATGCGAGAGTGTGTGTGTTAGAAAAAAGAGCGTGAAAAAGAGAAGTAGAAAAAGTGAGAGAGAGAGAAAAAAAAATGATTATAACAAACCTATTCCTTCTTTATCAATCTATCTCTCTCTCTCTCTCTCTCTCTCTCTCTCTCTCTCTCTCTCTCTCTCTCCCTCTCTCTCTCTCTCTCTCTCTCTCTCCCTCTCTCTCTCTCTCTTTTTTTTTTTTACTTTTTTGTCCCATGCTCGTTGGATTCACTTTGCACTTGCATGCGGGACTTCAAAGGGGAAGCCTGACCATCAAGATGAGAAAAAAAAGATAAAATAAAAAGGAGAAAAAAAAAAAAAAAATAGTTTTGGGAGAAGGAGGAATAGGAAAGAATAGGAAGAATCTTAGAACACTTACTTATAGAATATGATAATTGGGGGAAGGAAGGAAGGACTGAAGATAAAGATAAATAAGATAAGGAAGAGAAAGGGGTTAGGGAGGAAAAAGGGAAAAGGGAAGGGGAACAAAAAAGGGTAAAAGGGGAAAGGAGGAAGTAAAAGGGAAGAAGAGGGGCTGGGAAGAAAGGCAGGAAGGAGGGCAAGAAGTAAGAACGGGAAGAAAGATAGGGAATAAAAGGGAGGAGGAATGGTAGAGAGTAAAGAAGGGAAGAAGGGCGGGGAGTTAAGGGAGGGAGAGAGACAGTGAATAAAAGGAAGAAGAGGGACAAGTAAAGCAATAAATAAATAAATAGATAAATAAAAGATGATCATAATACGATAATATTAAAATGATAATAATAAAAAAGAGAAATAGGGAGAAAAGGGAAAAATAAAAACGTAAAAAGGAGGAAGAAAGACATGAAGTAAGGAAAGGAAGAACAGGGGAAGTAAAAGATGGAGAAAAAACCAAGAAATAAATTAAGAAGAAAACGTTAGGGAGAAGAAAAGAATAGGAAACACAGCAAAGACCGAGAGAGATAGAGATTAAAAGGAAGAAAGAGAAATAGGGACGGAGGAAAGGGAGCAGAAAATGGAGGAGGAAGGGGAAGGAAGGGAGGGGGAGGAGGAGGAGATAGGGGGGGAAGGGGAGGGGTGGAGGAAGGGGAAAGAAGGGAGAGGGAGGGGGAAAGGAGGAAGGAAGGGAGGAGGTGGAGGAGGGGGAGGTGGAAGAAGGAAGGAATGGAGGGATTGGGGGGAAGGTGGAGGGGGAGGGGGAGGGGGGAGGCGCCACGTGAATGACAAGGAGGCCTCCTAAATATCCCCCTAACTGGTTTATTCATCAAGGAAATATTCCTGGTAAGTTTAGTGACGCTAACTCTGCTCCCGTGTTACCCCCCACCCCACCCCCCTATCCTCTACCATACCGCCTTCTCCCCCTCTTCTTCCCCCTTCTCTTCTCCTCCTCCTCTCTCCCTCTCCACTCCCTCCTCTCCCTCTTCTTCCCTCTTCTCTTCTCCCCCTCCTCTCTCCCTCTCCACTCCCTCCTCTCCCTCTTCTTCCCTCTTCTCTTCTCCTCCTCCTCTCTCCCTCTCCACTCCCTCCTCTCCCTCTTCTTCCCTCTTCTCTTCTCCCCCTCCTCTCGCCCTCTTCTTCCTCCCATATGTTTCTTATCTTACAGTAACTCCAACTGGTCTATTGCTCGTAAACAATGTCCATGCTGTTATTCTGATGTCCTTGTGTTTAATTATGTCTTGTTTATTCGCAAAATCTTCGTTAGAAAATGCTTATTCTGAATCAATAATTATATAATCAATATTGTTATCGATATCCAAATATCTTGATGTTTTATTGAATACTTAGCAATGCTGTCTCCTTATCACAAAGCTTTTTAGTCTTGTAAACACCATAACTCTCTTCTCACATACAACCGTATATAAGGTAACCATGTTCCTTTCCCATGAAACCATTATGTGACCATATGAATCTGAATTCGTGTTCATCGAAATTCCTTCATGTTTCCCATTATGAAATGTTTCAAAAGTTTGTTCAAAACAATTTCTGAGCAGTCG
>NC_061828.1:19536375-19541375 GCF_019202785.1 Penaeus chinensis | reverse complement strand
GTAATTGTAAACTTATACATTATATCAGTGATCCCTAAAACTATTTAGCCAAGGATAAAACTCCTATTTATATATTTAGATTATTCAGAGCAAATCCTATATTATTAACATGTTGAGAATTTTTTTTTTTCTCTCTCTCTCTCTCTCTCTCTCTCTCTCTCTCTCTCTCTCTCTCTCTCTCTCTCTCTCTCTCTCTCTCTCTCTCTCTCTCTCTCTCCTCTCGTCTCCTCTCCTCTCCCTCTTCTCTATTCTTTATTTCTCTCTCTTCTCTCCCTCTCCCTCTCCCTTCAGCACAAATCCTACATTATTAACAGTGAGAAATTTCCGTCTCTCTCTCTCTCTCTCTCTCTCTCTCTCTCTCTCTCTCTCTCTCTCTCTCTCTCTCTCTCTCTCTCTCTCTCTCTCTCTCTCTCTCTCTCCATTTCCAAATATTAATTGTGGATGTCTAACTGTTAAATAATCGAGGCACAAAATCTCAGAAAGAAAGAAAAATAACAAAAGTTGTGGAAAAAAACGATAAGTAAATACATTTAAAAAAACAGCAAAAAGTTCAGCAAGACATCCACACGAGGTGAAAAATCATTACCCCTTATAAATACATTTTGATGGCCGAGTTTGTCGCGGGAACATAAATATTGCAGCCTCAAAACCGCGACTTTTTAAAATGCCTGTTTCACGTCCTCCCGCATCGCTTCCCCTCCTCCTACCCCCCCCCCCCCCCACACCACCTCCCAAAAAAAAGAAAAGTAAAAAAAAAAAAAGAGGGAAAAATCCATGAATAAGCCACCAATGTCGAACCAAAACTGAAACCGCATAATGGCCACTTTCAATTATTCACCTTTTTTATCGCTGTGAACTGCTGCTATTCCCCCGTCTGTCATGAATTGCTAATGCGCGTCTTGTTAAAGCATCACCGATACGCTTTTGTACAGAGAGGTGTTGGAAAGAGAGCGCGGGGCTATTGCTTTCAATGATGCCGAGGATTGGCAGAGGGCGCTGGGTTATTTGCCTTCGTTGGGGCGGTTCGCTGAAATAATGTTTTCCTTTTTCTTTTGGTAAAACGTTATTTTTGAAGGTGTTGGTCATTATCTCTCTTTCTTATTATCATGGTCATTATTATCATTATCACTTTCATAATCTTTATCATTGTTATCATTCCCTTTATCATTATCATCATTATTATTAACATCATCATCATTTAGACGTATCATTTGTAACCCTAACGACCCTGCCTTCATAATATTCTTGGCGAAAAGAAATCTTTCAGTTGTGGCCACGTGTTAAAATAATAGACAAAGGCAAAAAGGAAAGAAAAAGGGTAAATTATGGGGAATGAAATCATAAAGGCAAGGATAAGAAGAGTTGAAATTCACTGAATATTCAACTACAGAAGGCAACAGGTAATCATTTCCCGGAATATCATAAATGGCGGCTTTGTTATTGATCCCCTGAATAACATTTATTTTCCTATGTTGGAAGAGCACTGTAACTGGGATAACAACGAACAATACAGAGAGAGAGAAAAAAAACAACAACATAGTAAGGGTGCCCTCAAAATCTCGAATACACTTTTCGTTGTTGTTCGAAGCAGTCTTCCACGAGACGCGTTCGGTTTATTCTCAAAGGTTTATAAAAGTTGATGTATAATGGCGGGCCGATTTACCAACGTTTCTTTTTATTTACTACGGCGCTTATTCCTATACATTGTTTTGAAGCTATTACAAAAGATAAGTTATATATATAATAAGTGTCGATCAAGTTTGCGCCGGCTTCTACCATTTAGCGATCCCTGATTATTATCTTCCAGGCGACGAAAAACAAATGAACAATGGCTTGCGCACAGACAGGTGTAACGTTTTCCATCATTTTCATATTCAACTTAAAAAAAAAAGATCGATATGACATGCTCACTGATCTTGCAGATTTTTAGTTCCTGTTCCATGGGGCAATATTTCAAATAAGACTAGTTCCATATCGTTTCGAAATAAAGCCTTTTCATTAAAGATGATATATTGAGATAAGACGCAGGTCGTAAAGCGCCAGCCCAATTTATAGTTTAATACTGAGAACACAGTGTGAATGTCGATCAAAGTTCATGTTTAACCTAGCCATTTACATATACCTTATCGGGCTTAATAAATAGCCGTTGCATCCAGCTGTTCGTGTTACTCCTCCCTGTCCTCATACAACATCAAATTATATTGCATGTATTGACGGATAGACTGAAGTATAGATAGAGAGTGAGGTTAGACTGTCAGCGCTCCGATATTGAAGGAAAGAATAATGAATTTCATGTAAAACCGAATTACTTGATTATTCAGTTGTGCTGTGTGCCTCTATCCATAAATAACAAAATATCAACATTGACTTTCAAATGATGAGTTCAACATGTATGCATTTGTGCGTTTGTGTGTGTGTTTGGTTTTATATGTATGTGGTCGTATTTGTTTGTGTGTGTGTGTGTGTGTGTATATACATATATACATACACACATTTATACATATATATGTATATGTATATATGTGAATATATATGTGTATATATATACATATATATATATATATATATATATATATATATGTACATATATGTAAATATATATATATATATGTATATGTACATATGTGTAAATATATATATATATATATATATATATATATATACATATATATATATATATATATATATATATGTATATGTATATGTACATATATGTAAATATATATATATATATGTATATGTACATATGTGTGTATATATATATATATATATATATATATATATGTATATGTATATATGTATGTATGTATGTATATATTTATATATATTTATATGTATATATACATATATATACATATATATGAATTTGTGCGTAGCTGTGTGAACGCAGGTATGTTGTATGTTGACATACCATGAGGGAAAAGATAGACAGATTTTTGAAATACAGTTCAGCAAGAGAAGACGGCTATCAGATACTGGCCGAGGACAGTGACCTAAGGTGGCCACTAATGTAACCCTTGCGCTAAACCTGTTCTGAAAACCTTAGACCTTTACGTAAAAGTGAGCCTATTGGAGCAGCAGACTCTTGCGAGGGCGACGCTAACCTCGCTGACCTAGGATCAGCTGATGTAAGTTGTGATATCATGATGACCTTTTGACTTTCTTTTTTGCCAGCCACATGATAATTGCTTTGTGTTCCTTTAGGTGTCTTGGGATTGCTATATTGAAACTTCCTTTCGATTTGTCTCTGTTTAGGTTTGTGAAATATTCTTTGTTTCTTGCAAGGCTATCGTTTACATATATTAGAGTTCCGTTGCAGAAATAATGCAGTGCGTTGCATTCTCGTTAAGAACTGCTCTTTCAGAGAACTAAGATCTATTACAGCTCTCTGTTTAGCTTCGTAATGAAAATGACTTTTGATATTTAGTTAACTTTTCATAACTTGGTTCTGTTGTTCAGCACAAGTGTCTAATTTTACACATGCTTATATGTATACTGTGTGTGTTTTCATATATTTGTTTTTGTGTTTGTGTGTATGCTCGTGTGCGTGTCTGTGTTTTTGTGTGTATGTCTGTCTATTTGTGTGAGTGAGTGTTTGTTTATACTTATATATGTGTATGTCTGTTTATCAGCGTGTGTGTGTGTGTGTACCTATGTATGTATGCCTGTGTCTGTCTGACTGTAAGCGTATGTTTTAGTGAGGGAGTGTGACTTACGAGACCGTGAAGATATCCCAAACTCTCTTTATCTGCACCGAGATGTCGCAATGACTTATGCACACTTACGTAGCTTCTCGCCTCAGTGTTATAACTGCACTGACCTTTCACGATAACCTCCGTCGTGTGAGCGAGAATATGCATTGGCTAGATACAGAGCACAAGATCTTAATGCTTACCTTGGACCTGCTGTTCAGAGTTGTAAATCCTTCTGTGACTGTATCCATTTGAAGCCAATTTAGAGTGAGTTTAATGATAAAACTTAACAATGCGTATTTAGATTACAGTAATGTAGTAAAGCTCGTTATTGTGACAAAGTGCTATGTAAGATATTATGTGACTGTTTATGTTTGAGGAGCTGACGACGGCTGTTGACTAAGTTGTTTGCGTCGCCGGGACAAACAGGGATTTTCGATTCGACTGTGAGGGGTATAGAGGACGATAATTAATACATTCGACTGTGAGAACTGTTATGTGTGACTTAATCGAGAACGACCTGCTTGTTTCTTCTTCTTCTTCTTCTTCTCCTTCTTCTCTTCATCCTCCTCCTCCTCTTCCTCCTCCTCCTCCTCCTCTCCTCCTCCTCCTCCTCCTCCTCCTCCTCCTCCTCTCCTCCTCCCCCTCCTCCTACTCCTCCTCCTCCTGCTCTCATCCTTCTTCTCCTCTTCCTCCTCCTCCTTCTACATCTTCTTCTCCTCCTCATCCTCCATCTTTTTCGTCATCTTCCTCTTTGCAGATGATAAGAACTATTTGCGTATTTGCCTCAACACTACAAGCAGCGCCACCAACGTATTCGACGGTGCGAGTTATTCTGCATCTTGTGTCGTTGATATAAACAGGGACATTAACCCCAATTGACAGCGAGAGTTTCGATGTATTAACGGTAATTTTTTTTTTATCTTAAACTCGACGCAGCGCGAGGGTGGCGTCGTTGGCCATGGCGAGCGAAGAGCCAAAAGGTAATCAGGGTTGAAATAAGCCATGATGTTATCGACCGAAGAAAGGAGGAAAGCGACGAGATGATGAAGAAGGGAAGGAAAGGGAAGGAAATCCTCTGAGACGAGCGGAGGAGTTGGTGGAGAGGTAGAGAAGAGAAGAGAATCCTGAGAATTGGAGAAAAATCAGAGACGGGGAGATAAATGAGAAGAGTAGAGAGAAGAGAGAAATAAAGAACGACTTGAGATGAGATGATGGAGAAGATGAAGAGAAGTGAATGGAATCCTGAGACCGAATAAAGACGAGGAGATAAAAGAAAATAGAAGGAAGAAGAAAGAAGGAGGATCA
>NC_061828.1:19526375-19531375 GCF_019202785.1 Penaeus chinensis | reverse complement strand
TCTCTTTCTCTCTCTCTCTCTCTCTTTCTCACTTCATGTATACATTTATATATCTATATATATATATATATATATATATATATATATATATATCCTTATATTCGTAAATAGGTAGACAAACAGAGACGGACAGACAGACAGACAAAGACAGAGAGGAAATAGGTAGACAAACAGAGACAGGACAGTCAGACAGACAAAGACAGAGAGGAGACATATTGAACCTCAGGTGTTTTACCTTGTAAGAATGAAAAATATACTATATCTACCATTTAAACGTGTCACTAATCCGAAGAGAGTATGCTGTGAACACGACATTTTGCAAAGGTGTAATGAGCCTGGGAGTGTCCAGTGCATGGAGAGCAACGACTTTGCATGAAGTCAGTTGCAATTTCATCAGACGAACAAACAAGAAGAAAAAAAGAAAAAAAAGAAGAAGAAGATAGTGAAAAAAAAAAACAGAAATAAGATAAAACTCACTCTGTCACTCCAGCTGGACCCCCCCCCCCTACTTCCCCCCCACCTCCCCTCCACGTGCCTCTTATCATGAACAGGTGTGACTTCATTCGCACAATCTTCTACTTCACTGACTCTTATCTTCCATTCACCTTCATTCATTATTATTTATCATCTTTGCAATAACGAAAACGACATGGCGTAATGAAATTAACTGCATTTCGTTAACATATCCTCACATCTCGTCTACCATAACTTATCCTCAATGTACACAATAACATTTCCACCGTTAAAACAACACCATATCTTCACAGCATACACACCATATCCTCGCGCAGTGTACGTTACAACATATCCTCAATCTACACTACACTATATCCACACAGTATACACTACAACAAACCCATTACATACGAACATATATACCTACCAGCTCGCACCGCAGTCGAAGATTTTAGTCATGGATAAACCTCTTGAATGTTGCTAAAATCAGACATGACCTCCAGCGTGAAACATACATTGTAATGCACCACAATCTGCAGTGCTATTGGCTGGTCGCTCGTTGTCTATAAACCTGGCATAAACTTCATTCCTTCTCTCGAAACTGATTGTGGATTTTCGGGTGCATTTGCTTTATCTTTGTTATTTTATGTTTTTTGGTGTTTTTGTTATTGCTGTTGCGGTCGTTCATGTTATCATCTCTATTCATTATTACTTTTATTATTGCAATTATGTATTATTATTGTTATTGTTATTTATATCATTATTGATATTGTTATCATGAATGTTTTTATTATTTTTATCATCATTATTGTTTTTTCTATTAAAATCATTAGCATTATCATTATTATTATCATTCTATCATTATACTATCATTATTATTATCGTGATTATGATTATTATCATTTATATCATTAGTAGTAGTAGTAGGATCAGTATTATTATTATTATTATTATTATTATTACTATTATTATAATTATTATCATCATTATTATTATTATCATTATCATTATCATTGTTATTATCAGTATTATTATTATTATTACTATTATTATTATTATTATTACTATTAGTAGTAGTAGTAGTAGTATCATTTTTATTATAATTACTATTATCAGTTATCATTATTGTTATTATTAGTATTGATATTGTTATTATTATCATTATTATCATTTTTATTATTATTTTTATTATTATCATTATTATTACTATTATTATTATTATTATTGTTATTATCATTATGATTATTATTATTATTACTATCATTATTATTGTTGTTGTTGTTGTTGTTATTATTACTATTATTATTACTATCATTATTATTAGTGTTAGAAGTAGTATTAGTAATATCATTGTTATTTCCATTATATTTTTTCATTATTATTATTATCCTTACCGTTACTATGATCATTATTATAACCATTACGGTTAATACCATTATCATTATTGCTACTATCTTTATTATTATTGTTATCATTACTATTATTATGATAATTTATTACTATTATTATTATATTTTACTATAATTATTATGATTATTATTATTGTTACTATTGTTATTATCATCATCATCATCATTGTTATTATTATTATTATTATTATTATTATTATTATTATTATTATTATTATTATTATTATCATTGTCACCATTATTATCCTAATTATCATGATAATAATAATTATTATTATTACTACCATTTTCACTATTATTGATATTATTGTTGTTGTTGCTGCTGTTGTTATTTTCATTATCATTATATTTATCATTATTATCATTAGCATTATCACCATCATCATTGTCATTATTGTTACTGCTATTATTATCATTATTATTATTATTATTAACATTATTATTATTGGCATTATTATTATTATTATTATCATCATCATTATTATGGTTATCATCATCACCCTTATTATCCTCTGATCACTATCATTATTATCCTTGCTATCATAATCATCATTATTATCATTGCTAGCATAATAATCATCACACTCGTATTCGTCATCATATCATTATCGTTATTATTACTAAAAGTGGCGTCATTACCACCAAAAAAAAAAAAAAATATTAACACCATTAGCATCATCATTATTATCACCATTTATCACCATCATCACCGCCTATCTTATCACTATCCTCCAATTCTTTCGTTCATCACTATACCATCATTATCACTCATATCACTCAATTCCTCTTCTTATTTATCCATTTATTTTACCTTATTATTATTATCATCTATTATTATTATTATTACATTCTTCTTATTCATATTCGTATTCATATATATTTTTCTTTCTCTCTCTCCCTTTTTTTAATGCTTTTTCCCTTTTATTTTTATTTTCACTAATGGACGCAGAGTATAGACGAAAGTAAATCCTATCAGGGAGTCAGTGTGATCTTCCTTTGCAAGTTAGTGGAGTTCGATTCTAATGTGTCATGGGGTTCGAATCGGCGGGGGTGAGTGGGGGGAATGGGTGGGTGGAGGGGGGTAATGAGGGGGTAGGGGGGAGATGGTGTGGGATGAGGGGGGGAATGGTGGGGGATGGAGGAGGCAATGATGGGGGAGAGGGGGAGGGGTTGAGGGGGAATGGTGGGGATGAGTGAGGGAGAGTGGGGTTAGGGGGGAGAGGGGAGATGGTGTGGGGTGAATAAGGAGAATGGTGGAGGTGAAGGGGGGAATGGGGGGAGATGGTGTGGGGTGAGTGAGGGGAATGGTGGGGGTGAGTGGGCAATTTATTTATTTTTTATTTTTTGGTGGGGGAGATGAGGGGTTGGAGTGGGAGGAAATTGGTGTGGGGTGAGTGGGGGGGGGGAGGGGGAAGATGATGTTGGAGGAATGGTGAGGGTGAGTAGAGGGGAATGGAGTGCGGTGAAGGAATGGAGTAGGGTTGAGTTGGATGAGGAGGAGAGTGATGGAGTGGAGGACGGAAGTTGGTGGAGTTGAGAGGGAGTGGACAGGTTGGGCTGAGGGGGGGGGGGGGGGAGTAAGGGACTGAGGGGTGGGTGGAGGGGTTTGGGGTTGGTAGAGAAGAGAAGATGGGGAGTAGAGGGGGACGTAATAGAGTTAGATAAAGAGAGAAGAAAGAGAAGAAAGAGAAGAAAGAGAAGAAGGAGGAGGAGGAGTAGGAGAAAAAGACAGGATTAAAGTGGAAGGGGGAATAAGAAAAATGGAAAATTAGAAGAAGAAGAAGATGAAGGAAGAGGGGAAACGAAAAGGAGAAGGAGAGAGGCAGAAAGAAATGGAGACGAAGGCGGGGAGGGGGGGAAGGGAGGGGGCTGCGAGTGGGGGAGGGGAGGCAGCAAGTGGGGGAAGGGGAAAGGGGGGGGGGGGTAATGGATGTAAAGTTGCTAACCTGTCCGTAAGATTCTGCTGACTCATCACAGGTGTTCCTCTTCTTCGACCTGTTTGGAAATTAGAGATGCTGAGCTACCGTGTTGGCAGGGAAGAGGGCGCTGTTGGCAGGGAAGAGGGCGCTGTTAGCAGGGAAGAGGGCTCTGTTGGCAGGGGAGAGGGCGCTGTTGGCAGGGAAGAGGGCGCTGTTGGCAGGGGAGAGGGCGCTGTTGGCAGGGGAGAGGGGGCTGTTGGCAGGGAAGAGGGCGCTGTTGGCAGGGAAGAGGGCGCTGTTGGCAGGGAAGAGGGTGCTGTTGGCAGGTAAGAGGGCGCTGTTGGCAGGGAAGAGGGCGCTGTTAGCAGGGAAGAGGGCTCTGTTGGCAGGGAAGAGGGCGCTGTTGGCAGGGGAGAGGGCGCTGTTGGCAGGGGAGAGGGCGCTGTTGGCAGGGAAGAGGGGGCTGTTGGCAGGGAAGAGGGCGCTGTTAGCAGGGAAGAGGGGGCTGTTGGCAGGGAAGAGGGCGCTGTTGGCAGGGGAGAGGGCGCTGTTGGCAGGGGAGAGGGCGCTGTTGGCAGGGAAGAGGGCGCTGTTGGCAGGGGAGAGGGCGCTGTTGGCAGGGGAGAGGGCGCTGTTGGCAGGGAAGAGGGCGCTGTTGGCAGGGAGAGGGCGCTGTTGGCAGGGAAGAGGGCGCTGTTGGCAGGGAAGAGGGGGCTGTTGGCAGGGAAGAGGGCGCTGTTGGCAGGGAAGAGGGCTCTGTTGGCAGGGAAGAGGGCGCTGTTGGCAGGGAAGAGGGCGCTGTTGGCAGGGAAGAGGGCGCTGTTG
Source organism: Penaeus chinensis (assembly GCF_019202785.1). Lineage (NCBI taxonomy): Eukaryota > Metazoa > Arthropoda > Malacostraca > Decapoda > Penaeidae > Penaeus > Penaeus chinensis. The sequence continues at coordinate 19,526,766 of NC_061828.1, read as the reverse complement.
GCAGGGAAGAGGGGGCTGTTGGCAGGGAAGAGGGCGCTGTTGGCAGGGAAGAGGGCGCTGTTGGCAGGGGAGAGGGCGCTGTTGGCAGGGAAGAGGGCTCTGTTGGCAGGGGAGAGGGCGCTGTTGGCAGGGGAGAGGGCGCTGTTGGCAGGGAAGAGGGCGCTGTTGGCAGGGGAGAGGGCGCTGTTGGCAGGGAAGAGGGGGCTGTTGGCAGGGAAGAGGGCGCTGTTAGCAGGGAAGAGGGCTCTGTTGGCAGGGAAGAGGGCTCTGTTGGCAGGGAAGAGGGCTCTGTTGGCAGGGAAGAGGGCTCTGTTGGCAGGGAAGAGGGCTCTGTTGGCAGGGAAGAGGGCTCTGTTAGCAGGGAAGAGGGCTCTGTTGGCAGGGAAGAGGG